>NC_135312.1:57565649-57869991 GCF_048772815.1 Callospermophilus lateralis | reverse complement strand
GCTCAAGGATTTTAAATGAATTAATAAGCAAGTTAATTTCAGTGAAGTTATTAAACAGTATGTTAGTATATGGGAAGGACTCCTAAAATGTTATCAACTATATTCATCATCACCCTTACCATCATTACATACTTTGTACTTCAAAACATGAAAATTGTTTTTAAAATGTTTACTTTTCTGACCATCTGTATTCATCTGTATTTAAGTACCTTCAACTTAATTTTGTTTTAATATAACAATATATCTGTTTAAGATGCTGCTCATATTTTACCTTTCTTGAGAGTATACTTTTACTGTGGGTTATGTTAAAGTTTTATTAGTAAAAGATGTAAAAATGTTTGCTTGCCTGTTTTATTTAGAGCAGTTACTACGTACTATATTATTGCTAATACAATACTAAAATTTCTTATGAGTAGCTTGCAATTTAGTAGAATAATACATTAATATGTTCTATTTTATTCTAGCATTTGAAACAACAACAGGAAGGCCTTAGTCACTTGATTAGCATCATAAAAGATGATCTAGAAGACATTAAGTTGGTAGAACATGGATTGAATGAAGCCATCCATGTCAGAGGTGGTGTCTTTAGTTGACAGTTCACAATCTTGTGTTGGTGGTTGGTGAAATACATCCTCTCAACTTACTTCATCAGGCCTTCCTTAAGAGAATGAAACTGACTGACCACGTGGAGAAAAAAGAAAATGATCCTCTCCTGGCTTGGGTTTTACCGACAAATCTGAAATAAAATAGCCACCTCACAACTCTTTAAAGATAACCTTCAAAAGATTTACCTCTAAAAGCTATATTTACTTTAAAAAGAGAAGTACATAATAACCAAAAGTATATGTATTATTTTACATTTCCCCAACAGCATTTTCTTAACTATAATCAGTGTTTAATGATTATTCTTCATTCAGCTTTCCATAGCAAGTAAATATATGTCTACTTTGCACATAATTACTGAGCTGTTGGATATTTGTACTTCAGAGAGTAAATGTACATCAGTTTTTATATTTGTGAAATCATCTGTGGGAGGAGTAGAGAAAAATCCAAAAGTATTTAATGGTTGATGTGGTTTTCTTTTTTGTTCTATAAAGATTTGAAAATATATTTTTATATTACTTTACTTGTTTGGAATTTACAGAACACACCTAAGCAATTAGGATATAACACAATTACCATTTTTGCAAATTTTTTGTTTTTTAAATCTTTATTTCTAAAAAAGATGAAAACTTTTAAATAAATTCTTTATTTGTAATTTTAGATAATTCTGTCTGTGCTTTCTTTATTTGGCTTTTGGGGAAAGACCATTAATGTCCATTCAAATCCTAAATTCATAATTATAATCAATCCAGGAGTTTCAGTCTTAAGATATCATCTAGGATAAGAATTCCCTGTGATAGCATTATTATGTGAAAACAGATATCCCGAGTTAGACAACATAATGTTTCTTTAACAACCCAATTTTTTTTAATGTATTTCTGACTGCAGTCTATAAATACCTGGGCTGCATATTGTTGTCACCTCTTAAAATGCTATAACTTTACTATGTGATGCTTTGGCTTATATTAGAGGTGTTACAAGAAATTAATAAGTCTTCCTATTGTATTTATGGGGAAGGTGAGAGATAGGATGCATGTATATCCAGAATGAGACCTCACTGAAGGAATTTCTCTGTTAGTACTGCAGACTAGGAGTTGCATAAGACTAGGAACTTTTAAACTGATTGTTCTTTCCAAGTTAGCTGCTATAGTCACTTAATTTGTTATATTCACTGAGCCACATAATCTAGTGGGCACATCACTAACCATGTATGCCGTGCTCATTTTCATGTACTATTAGGTTCTTGGTTCCACAAAATAAATACACCTAGGCAGAAGTCAGGGTCTGCCTTTTAAAGACAAGCCAGTCATCCTAGGCCTCACTGGGAATATATGCATAAGGCACATGTAGTACTACAGGTGTGTTCCTATTAAATGATAACGGAGTGCTGTGGACTAAATCTGTTTCCATAAAGTTCATAATTAAATTCTAATACCCAGTATGATAGTCCTTGAATGTGGAGTCTCTGGGAGGTGATCAGGTCAGGAGGGTAGAGTCTTCAATCAATGGGATTAGTGTCCTACCTCTCCTGTTCGAGCATTCTGCTATGTGAGACCCAGCAAGAAGACAGCTCTTCTACAAGAAACAAAAAGGGCCCTTACAGGAAGCAAATCTGCCAGCACCTTGATCTTGAACTTCCTAGCCTCCAAAACTGAGAAATTTCTGTTATAAACCATCCAGTCTACAGTATTGCATTATCATAGCAGCCTAAACACATTAAGATGTTAAGTTCTAAATTTTGGGTGAGTAGGAGGAAGAATCACATTAGCCTGACTACTAAGTTGTATTCTATAAGTCAGTTTACCAGAAGTTCTGTATCTAGTCCTCAACTGGTTGGTGGTTCTTTTAATTTTGAATGAGGGCTACTTAGGTTGTACAAGACTCTGGGTTCAATACCCACCAACACACACACACACACACACACACACTGCTTTTAAACTTGTACAGTTGGGTTCCTGTTGGCTTTTGCATTCCATCCTGGGATCCCAGGCCTCTTAAATGAGTTTACAATTTATATAATTGAGGTTTAAATCTTTGTGTTGCAAAGTTCTGTGGATTTTGCCAAATGTGTCATATCACGTATCCATCAATGCCATGTCATATAGAGTATTTTCACTGTCCAGAAAAAAATCTCCAATGTTTGCCCTGTTCAGCCTCCTCCTATCCCACCCCTGGCAGCCACTGATCTAGTTACCCTCTCTATAATTTTGCCTCTTCCAGTAGTGGGCATTGAACCCAAGGATACTTAACCGCTGAGTCTCATTTCTAGCCCTTTTTATTTTTATTCCTTATTCCTTTTATTCCTCATTCTGAATCCTTAACACCTAGTTCAGATTTGAAAGTGACCTTAAATCTGTTTTGAAACACTGACAAAGGCAGAGCACAGTGGTATGCACCAGTGTGCAAATCCTAGCAATTCTGGAGGTGGAGACCCTAGAAGTATTGCTACTTCAAAACCAGCCTCAGCAACTTAGCAGGATTCTGTCTCAAAAAGAGGGCTGGAGATGTGACTCAGTGGTTGAGCACCCCTGAGTTCAATCCCTAGTACTAGAAAAAAAAAAAAAATCAACAAAGTATAAACCAGTCTTGGCTTGGCTACCAATATCCACTGCTAAATTAGTCACTATTCAACTGCCACAGTACTATATAACTTCTTTTTTCCTTTTTTGATATATTCACTACCCTCTCAACCTTCCTAGATTAACATGAGATTCAAGTTAGAGACTGAAACGTTTTGTAAACTATCAGTGTTTATAAAGACAACAATATTCATATGTACTAAGGGAGGATGAAGAGATTGTCAGTCTTCCTACAAAGAGATGAGAATATCTTTTAAAACTGATTCAGGTATTAAATTTATGTTAAATCACTGTATCTTTTAAAACTGATTCAGGTATTAAATTTATGTTAAATCACTAACATTAGTGATTGACAATTTAATAGCTGGCAATTCTACAGAAATAATATCTACTAATATTAAAGTCTTTTATTGAATCCAATCAAAAGTACAGTTTTGTTTTTTAAAAATAAGATTAATATAGAAATAAAAGTTAATTCTGTGACATTATATCTGGACCAACTTTCTGAATTGCAAAACAAATAACAAATATACAGTTCTCATTTTATAAAGTGGCTTTGGCCAACAAGTGAAAAATACATCATTCCTTTTGATCTCCTATAGGATCCCTGTAGTGTATTTCAAGTAAAGAATAAGAAAAATAAAGACTGTATCAAACTATGGAGCAACAAAAAGATTTACAGCAGAAGCACTGATTAAAATGATGAATGTCCCAAATGGTGGAAGAAGCCTTTTGCCAGAGGATGCAGAAGGATTGGTTTCGGGACCTGGAACAGGACCTGGAACAGGAGCTGGAGCTGGAGCTGGAGCTGGAGCTGGAGCTGGAGCTGGAGCTGGAGCTGGACCTGGACCTGGACCTGGATCTGGACCTGGAGCTGGAGCTGTTAATGAGAACACACAGTCACTGACACATCATTTTTTGGTATCAAATATCATCATCTATACCATATATCCTGAATATGTAAATGCTATCAGTTAGAAGCTTACTGAAATGCTTCTACTTGGGAACAATTTTCAAATAAATGTAGTTCTTAACAAATTTCAGGTTATATTCCTCTCTCCCACCCCCATCTCATATAAATATAAATATATATATACACACACACACAGAGATCATCAGGTCATGCTGCTCTGGGTTTTATCTAAGGTTTCACAGGATTTAAAAGCCAAGATAATTTTTTAAGTTCTCTTGAATTTCTTAGAAATTTTTGTTTCTATTTTCTGTATATTCGTGCAAAGTAAAGACTGTCTCTTCTATTTCAAACAAGACAACACATTTCACATGCATATGCAAACCATTACCAGATAACAGCTTCCTTTTAAAGCACTGATTCTGCAAGCTGACAGAAAATAGTTTTTCCTCTACCTATACATGGCTATAGAGAAAACTGCTTTCCTTGCATCTGAATTCTTACAGAGAATCAGTGGACTCCATCTACAGGATAATCCCTTTTATGCTGCTCTAAACTCAGATAATGGATTTAAGGTATGTTTTTCTTTAAACAGACTGTACAAGGAAAAATTATCCCAAATGGGATAACCAGACTTCGTAAGTGAAACCAAGAAAAAGAATTTTATAAAAGCCTTCATGTCACAGGGCATGGTGGTGCATGCCTGTAATCCCAGCGGCTCAGGAGGCTGAGTCAGGAGGATCACGAGTTCAAAGCCAGCTTCAGCAAAAGTGAAGCACTAAGCTACTCAATGAGACTCTGTCTCTAAATAAAATACAAAATCAGGGCTGATGTGGCTCAGTGTCAAGTGCCCCTGAGTCAATCCCCAGTACCCCCCTCAAAAAAAGCCTTCATGTCAATTTATTTGCCATAGTTATAAACATGCAGCTGTATGAGTAGAGACAGGGAAATAGGATAAACTCACTCATTAGTATGTCATCATAGAACAGTGGTTCTCAAGAGTATAGTAAGCCCTGAGAGGCAATCTGGACAACTGTCAAAGGGATTTTCTCTTTTATTCTTTTTTTTTAATGGTGCTGGGGATTGAACCCAGGGCCTTGTACATGCAAGGCAAGCACCAACTGAGCTAGACACCCAGCCTGATTTTCTTTTTTATTGTTATACCAATGGGGTGCAGGTAGGAGGGCTAGATATGCTGAGATGGTTAAGAGAGTTTTGCACAATGAAAAATCAACCTACTTCATGCCCAACTTTCAAATGCACTGCTAGACCATATGCAAGTTAAAAACCTATTTATAATAATTAAATCCAGAATCTAAATCAGTTTTACATATAAACAAAATATTTTCAGATGGTTTTAATAAAAATTAAACATTTTTATCTAGTATCTACTGTTTCTTTAGTTTCATTTTCTTCTTACATAGAACAATTTCTAATCTCTTAAATTCAAATTTATTTGAATACATACATGAAAACATCTGTTTTCATTAAGCCTTTCAATATAATCTAAGCATTTACATATTGAAATATGTTCTTTTGTTATAAATTACATTCAGGACATTATAATATTTTTTATGGGTATAGGTACATCTGATCTATGAATCTTATTTTAGGATAATACAAGGGCTTTGTAGAATATTTGTTATTAAAAAAAAGGGTTGAAAAGATTTCAACTACTGTTTTAAAACAGCATAGTCTCCAGTCATAGCTGAAAATGATTTTTCAAGAAACAAAGTTGCCCCTATACATATTGTTATAATACCTTAAATTCTTGCAACTTCCTTTGATAAGAAAAATTAATTTCTCACTTTTTCTACATTGCAGAAACATTAGTCAACAAAAGAAATGAGATATTTCTTACTAGGACTGTTGGTATTTCTTTGACTTTCATCTTCTAAAACAAAAAGAGATTTTGAGTTAATTGTATTATACATCTATCTGGAAGGAAAAGATTCAAAAAAAAAGAAAGAAAAAAAAAACAAGGTCCAATAAAGATTAAGCAAACTTGATTATCTCTGAGAGCAGGCAGGATTAATAAGTTTAGAAGTATATGGTGGGTTGCAGAAAAGTTTAGTTTTTACTCATTTATGCTCTTTGAAAAATTTCTTCATGAATATGCATTTTCATTAAAATAGAGGTTAAAATGTTGTTTACCAAAAAGGTACTTTTTCTACATACTGAACTCAGATTTTCCCAAGTATACCATTAATGATTTATTGTTTGTTATCTGTCAGGCATAATGAAATGCTTTATGTACATTACTTCTTACAATCCTAATAGGCAGGTATTGTTAGCCATATTTCACAGATGTTAGCCATATTTTCACAGATGTGACATGTTTTGAGGTATGACACACCAAAAATCACAGAGGTTAAGTGGTAGCAATATCTGATTTCAAAACCTTTACTTTTAATCACTATTCTATACTATCTCCATGTGTGTGTCTCACATTGAAATATTTCATTAGGTATTATATTTTCACAGTTTTAAAACTAAATTCTAGGAGCTCAGGATAGAGAATAGAGGTGTATATCAAAATCTGTCTGGAAGACAAGTGTCAAGTGGCAGAAAGTGAACAAAACTTGAAACGTTTGAGTCATGGTTGTCTCTTTTTAGCCTTTTACTGTTGTCATTCACAGTTCTTTGATGATGCTATTCCTATGTCCACAGATTCCCTCCCTAGTCCAGTTCACTCTGGAAAGCCTCCTGCCTCATTCTGGAACAGAAAAGCTCAGCTGGACAGTAACTGTTCCAGTTTCAGGTCAAGCATCATTTTTCTAGTTGACCCAGAGAACCTTAATAGCAGCCCACTGCTCACAATAATAAGTTCTCAACCTTCCCCTCCTCTGCCATTCAGAGAAGGATGTCAGAAACTGTAGAGCCCAAATATCTTCCCTAGACCCCTTTAAGCCTGACATAACTGAGTGATTACAGTGAAGGACTCAGAACCACATGGTGCCTCCACCCCCAATATAGAATTTATTACCTTTTATTTCATCTGGTTCTACCACTTTTATTCCTAAGTGAAAAAAAATATTTTCAGTTAATAATTATTTACTATTTTATTACTATTTATTTTATCATGTATTTTACTTCATTAGGTCCTAATTTACTTCCAAAAGACTGAAGTATCCTTATTTCACACAGGTAGAAGCAGAGGCACACAAAAATGAAGTAACTTATACAAAGTTACCTAAAGTAAAGTGGCAGAGGAGCGACTTCCTGAAGCTAGGTATGTCGGTCTACACAGCCCGTGTTCAACCCCCACTCCCTGCTCAGTGGCCATCTTTCAAACAACCACAGTGTTACTATCAGACCCTGACGAAAGCATCAGACAAACTCAGGTCCACACAGTGGAAGAGATAAGGACAGATGAAGTGTGTCATCAGTATCACTAGGGGTTCACTTTCAAATTGTGGCCAAACAAATCCATCAGTGCTAATCTTGGTTAGTACAAAAGAGTTGCTGAGCCCGCTTTCTGAGCCTGTATTCATAACTGAGCTGTGACCATGCTATTTCTGAGCATGGCATGCAGTTTCCATAGGCAGCATTCAGTACTATGTGGTTAGATTTAATTGAGCAGATGCTGAAAATCTAATTTCTTTAACAGGTTACCATTGCCCTAATTAAAAAAACAAAAAACAAAAAACAAAAAACTTAAAAACACTTTTTTTTTTGGTAGATGGACACAAAAAAACACTTTTTAAAACACTATAATGAACTCAGGAAAAAGGACTTTAAACATTAGATAGGGGATGGTACCTGAGATTTTATGGTTTGATCGTCCTTACAGATATTCCCATGAAGTAAATATGACACTTGAAAGATGACAATTTTGAGGCATAGAAGTGCCATTACTATCATAGCTCTCTGGTAAAATATCATATGTCCATTTTTTTCTTATTATCTCAGGAAAAAATTAATTTGAGGAGCTTTTTCTTCCCCTGTACACATAAAGTTCTGTACACATAAAGTTCTGAGGTTCTTCTGAAGAACGTGACTGGAGTCACTGTTCAGTTTCTCTGGCCAAGAAACTCAAGGTCCCTCAATAGCCTTGCCCTCAGTTACAGCTCTCACGTTAAAAATGCTCATTTTTAAAAAGGTTATTTATTCAAGGTATGTTAAATCTGTCATGGTAAATATGCTGGAAAAACACACTTGTGGAATCACAGGTGTTTTCAGTGACTTTCAGTTTGTGCCAGTGAATACGATTTTCAAATTCTGATGTATTCAAGAGATACGAGCCCCAAGGTCTGACTGCACTATAGTTTCTGGCTTTTGACTGAAAAATTCTGGCTCCATAAATCCTTATTGTACAAATCTACACCAAGCTTAGAGGAGCTTTCTGTCATAGCACTTCACTCAGTGTGTGTCCATGCCAGGAGAATACTGGGTTTTGTAACCTGGAGATCCCACACATGATGAGTTGTTAACCAAAGCTAACAGCTTGTGAAAGAGCTGAAGTTTCTATTGAGTAACTTTAGCTGTAAAATCTGGAAGGTGCTGGCCTAGTGCATCCAGGTTCCAGCAACTTTGCTCTTAGCCAAGATCCCAACACAGCTAACTTCCTGCCTCGGAGACTGTTCCAACAGCACAAGAACGCTGGAGAGGAAAGGCACTTTCTCTAACCCTCGTCCCAGGTACATTTTTGTAGGTGACTGATGCAGTCATAAGGAAATATTAGTGAACACTGCCTCATGATAATATTTTCTTTAGTCTAGGTAACCATTCTCACCTCATACTTGGGTTCAGACCAACAGAAAACTATCTTACCAGGTATTTCAGTGGATTCAAGGCTTTTCATACCTAAATGAAGGAATGATTATTGATTAGTGACAATTAATTACCTTGCATTGTTAATGTTCCCATCCTTTTACTACTTCCCCCAACAGCAGAAGAGGAAAAAAAGAGGGGAAAGAAAAGAGAAAAGGAGAAGAAAGAGAAGGAAGAGAATGGAAAAAGAAAGAAAACAGCCAAACAAAAGCACCTTTCAATGGTTCTCACTTTCCAACAGGATGAAGTCCAAACTCCTTAAGCTAGACTTAAAAGAACTACCATGATCTACCCCTTATATCTCCACCTCATCTTCATAAGGCAGTCCTATAACAACCATTTTTAAATGAAATATTAATGAGTTGAAGAAGTCTCTGCTTGGTTTAGCTCCTGTCATTACAGTTATTAGTTCTATAATTTTGGGAAGGCTACTTATTTACATTAAATTGGGAGTACTTTCTTATATCATAAAATGATTTTAAAAACAATTTTAAGCTTAGTGTTTCATAATGTATACATAATTTATTTAACAACACTCAACTGCTAAACACTAAGAATGTTTCTTATCAAAAGTGTTATAACTGGATAAAAAGATAAAAACATTTTTAAGGCTAGTAATATACATACTATTAAATTACCCTACAGAAAATTTTTTCCAGAAGCTCAGGGGTATAGTTCAGTAGTAGAATATTTGCCAAACATGCAGTAGGCCCTGGGTTTGATCCACAGAACCCCAAAAGAAAAAAAAAAAAAAGCAAAAGGGAAGTCATTCTAATTTATAATCTCACTAGAAAATTATAAAAATAGAGTCCTCTCCCAGGACTCTTAAGAGCATCTGAATAATATCATTAAAAAATAAGCCAGCATGGTGACACACATCTAGTCCTAGCAATTTAGTAGGCTGAAGTAGGATCACAAGGTCCAGGGCAGCCTCAGCAATTTAGCAAAACCCTGTCCACAAAATTTAAAAGTTAATTAATTAAATAAAAGGGCTGCAGATGTGGCAGATCATCCCTGGGTTCAATCCCCTATAAAAAAAAGTAAATAAATAAAACAGCTGGGTGTGGTGGCATATGCCTAAAATCTCAAATATTGAGAAGGCTAAGGCAAGAGGATTGCAAATTTAAGGCCAGCTTAGGCAATTTAGCAAGACCCTGTCTCAAAATAAAAATAAAAGATCTGGGAGTATAGTTCAGTGATAGAGCACTTGCCTAGCAAGAAAGGCCCTGGATCCAATGCCCAGAATAAGAGTAATTATAATAATGATAACAGCAACAACATTTAAAATAAGATAAAAATTTGGAGATAATGCTGTGGCATGTACTAATAATCAAATGGCTATAGCTAATAGCATCTATTATTGAGACTGCTAGAGACAGAAATAGAGAATCATCATTTTCATTTAGAAAAAAAGTAATGTTATTTGTTATGCCCATCCAAAACTCCCATTCACAAGAGTTCACGTAACAAATGTTCTCTATTTTCAGGAATTGCCTGAAGATTGTTAGACAAGAGACAAAACTGCTGAGTCATTTTTATAAAGAGATGCCAAACTAAGGCACTAAGCAGTGCTAAGGCTGGCATTGCTTTCTTCCCATTCTTCCTTACTATACAACATGCCTGCCTGCTCACACCCATAAAGTGAACTGCTGGGGCTGGGGATGTGGCTCAAGCGGTAGCACGCTCGCCTGGCATGCGTGCGGCCTGGGTTCGATCCTCAGCACCACATACAAACAAAGATGTTGTGTCCGCCGAGAACTAAAAAATATTAAAAAATTCTCTCTCTCTCCCACTCTCTCTTTAAAAAAGTAAAATAAAATAAAGTGAACTGTTGCAAAATGAAAGCCCCCAGAGTTCATGAAAGTGTCTTACCAGGGTCCTCAAGACTCTGGTTTTCTTTACCTAAATTACAAAAAAAGAAAAAAGAAAAAATCAGTTTTAATTGATCTAAATAACAAGAGATCAAAAGAAATAGGACTTACTAAAGCTACAACACAACTATTTTCAAGGAAGGCTGAGACAAGAGGATCACAAGTTTGAGATCAATGGGGTAACTGAGCAAGACCTTGTCCAAAATAAAAATTTTAAAAATTTTGGACAACATCCAAAATTAGCTTTGTAGTAAAGCATCTGCCTAGCATACAAGGCCTTGGGTTCAATCCCCAACAATACACACACACACAAAAAAAAACTTATTTTCATGATAGTATGGCTATAAAGAACCCCTTGGTATTATCCATAACTACTGCCACTGAATTTTAGTGTCAGCCAGAAACTAAATGTAACTTGGCTCTCTGGCCCTCTATATTAACAAAAACCTATATATATATATATTCTAGTAGTCTCAAGAAAGCAGGAAAATGTCCGTTTTGAATCGTTAGCTAAGGTCCCTGTGAAGTGACCAGAATTTGGGACTGCAATAGGCTATTTAAGAGGGATTGCTGCCAGTCATGGTGGCACTCACCTGTAATCCCAGCAACTCGGGAGGCTGAAGCAGGATAATAGCAAGTTCAAGGTCAGCTTCAACAACTTAACAAATCTTTTTTCAAAATAAAAGATAATAAGGGCTGAGGATGCAGCTCAGTGGTATAGCACCCCTGGGTTCAACCCCCAAAACAAAAAAGACAAAAAGAAAAGGGTCTATCAAGTCCATTAAGACAGGAAATATCTTCCAGAATATGAAATAAATGGCATATTTAAGGAAAGGGTGATTTTTTCTCAAGATAAACTTATTGTAGCCACACGGGCCAAACACACAAGGAATGTAAATACAAAGACATGATTTTATTGTATCTCCTTAATGGAAACTTTAAAAAAATTATAATCACCTGGATATTTTTAGTCAAACAATACTTGTCCAGGGGCAAAAAGTTACAATGGAATAGCATTGGTTTGGGGCACTTAAAATGGAGTCAGGAAGCCATGAATCAGATCCCAGGTGGAATGCAGATATGCCCACTCCTAACTCTGAGATGACCTCTGAAACACTATTAACCTCTACTGACCTTCTGTTAAGGTATCCCTTATCCCAAACTACCCAGAGAGTTCATGCCCATTCCCTCTCTTACAAAACAGTCTGATTATAAAACACCAATCACAGTTCCTAACAAGTATTTCTAATTTTCACCCTTCTTGCAGTTTAAAGCTATAAATTCAGCTGCCATTTTATAAAGCCCTGGAGCATATTTTCAAGATTGCCTGAATCTGTTTTCCTGGTTTGTGATCCCATTAGTCCCGAATAAATGTAATTTAGATTTTATTCTCGGTGGACATATCACATGTCAGTATATTTGAGAGTTGCAAATATAGTTTTCTACTTACATTTGAATGTTGGCTTCACACAAGCTAATCTCAATGACTGAATATAGAGTTACAGCTCACAAACCTCCCAGACCAGGTCTTGAGCAATTAGCTTTTCAGATCTCATCACCCTATTCCTCAGAAATTTTCTATATTATTCAAATCTCCAGAGCCAACTCTCTCTCACTGGAGGAACGTAAATTTCCCCAGAATAGGTTTTATTCATCTAAGAATTCATTTGCTAAACTGGAAAGAGCCATTAAACATTCTTATATTTATGTTAACTTTATATTATAATTTTATTTTTTAAAATTAAGAGCATACTCACTAGGGTTGAGGACGTAGATGGGCTGAAAATATTCTGAAATACAAATATGTTTTCATTACTTGCTAGTCTACTCAGATGTGAATGTCAATTTCAGTCTATCTTTAAATGATTACTAAAAATGTAAAGATTTGAGTTGGCTTACTTTCAAGAAACATAAAACATGGTTATTATAAGAAATATAAAATTTCAATCAATAGACAAATGGATGTGGGTTCTTTTAATTACACAAAGAAGAGAAAAAGTAGCCAGGAAGGCATTTAGAATTGGACCCTTGTTTTCAAAACTTTTAATAAGGAAATCTTCAAAAGGACCCACTGACAGGATACATCAGTAAAAGACATTTTCTGGCAACTTTGGTTCAAATCTATTAGACTTTTAATAATGCCATTCAAGAATACTCTTGGGGGGCTGGGGCCGGGGCTCAGTGGTAGAGCGCTTGCCTGGCACATGCGAGGCACTGGGTTCGATCCTCAGTACCACATATAAATAAATAAATAAATAAAGATATTATGTCCAACTAAAAAAAAATTAGAAAAAGAAAAAAAAAAATACTCTTAGAATTTCCTGTCTACCTTCCCAAATCTTTCCTGACTTTCTTCTAAGAAACATTTTTTGTTACATCCTGTTTTTCCATGGCAAAGCGGAAACACCTCACTATTGTTCTGTCAGCCCATATTTTCCCTTTGAGCCATTCACTCCATTTATTAGTCTTCCAAATGTTATTTCCTAAGATATAGGAATGGGAGGAGTTTAGCTCTTTGCAGATGGGCAGTGACTAGAGATGCAGGGGCACTCTGGAGTCCTTAGGCTCCCATAAGGACAGGCTGAGGTGAGTGGCTTGTTCCCTGTTTGCCTGAGGGCAAGGCAGTGTTTGAGAGAATAGCAAAAGCAAGAATGGAGGGGGGGGCGCAGGGGTTGTGGCTTAGCGGTAGAACACTTGCCTAGCACATGCAAGGCCCTGGGTTCAAGCCTCAGCACCACATAAATAAAGATATTGTGTCCAAAATAAATATTTTTAAAAAAAGCAAGAATGGAGCTGGGATGGGGAGTTACAGTAAAGGTGGAGCTCACCACCTGAGAAAATGATGGTTGACAGAACAGGAGCACCCTGGTGGGAAGGATTTGACTCATACTTGTGAGAAACAACACTGACAAAATTCCATTAGAGAGAACACTTGAAAGTATATCTTACCTAAGTTCTCGACACAACTTTCAGTTTTCAGTCCTGAAACAGAAAGATTAAAGCTTTTAATTGAAAGATTAAAAATTTTAATTGATCGGTGGCTATTGATAATTTAGTCTGTCAATTCTTAGCCTATAGACCCATAATTTTGTGGGATGCAAATGTGTTCTTAGAACAGCCACTGAATACTATATAACTTGACAAAACATCTAACTTTTCTGGAATTCAATTTCAGATAAGTCTGTATCTTTTATTGGGCAAAACAGAGTTAAGATTGTAGTGTAAATAATCCTGCGAATTAGCTGAACTTCAGAGAGGACAACTACCCTGCATTATCCAGGTGAGCTTAGTGTAAACACAAAAATCCTTAAAAGTATGAGAGGAAGAAGAGAGCATCAGAGAGAGGCAATGTGAAGAGGGCTCAACATACTGTTTGTGGTTCTGAAGATGGAAGAAGAAGGGCCACAAATTTAGGAATGGCAAGTAGCTGTCAGAAGCTAAGTAAGGCAAGGAAACATTCTTGCCCAAGATTCTAGAAAGGAATGCAGTTTTACCAACACCTTAATTTTAGCTCAGTTAGATCCATGTCAGACTGCAGAAATGCAGAATAAATAACAATCATATATAGATATATATAAAACAATATAACAGACATTAATAACAGAATTAATGTTACATAAATATTAAATAAATACATAATTTACATAATGAATATTTGTAATATATCTTATATATAATACATATCTAAGATAATAAAGCTTTGATGTTTTAAACCACTAAATTTGTAATTTTTTTACAGAAGCAACAGAATACATGTACACATACATAAAAATAGAAAATATCTAAAATGAAAGAGGAAAAAACTGAAAAACAATAGAGACTGAATTATGGAAGGACTTCAAGAAGCTCACTTTAAATAAATAAATAATAAGTAAATAAATCACTTAAAGAAAGGGGAGAATAGGCTGGGGTGTGGCTTGGAGGTAGAATGAGTGCTCAGCATGCACTCAGCCCTTGATTTTATCCTCAGCAGCAACAACAACAACAACACACTCACACACACACACACACACACACACACGCTTGCCCATACACGAAAAACAAAAGAGGAGTGAAAAATATTTAAAGAAACAATGGCCAAAACTTCCCAAAATTCGATGAAAACCACAATCACACAAATCTTCTATCTTTAATATATAAAAAACTCAAGAGACAGTAAGAAAACAAGCCACCCCATTAAAAACAGGCAAAATATTAGAACAGATGCTTAACTAAATATATATATATATATAAATGGCAAATACATACATGAAAGGATGTTCAACATTACTACTCATTAGGAACATGCAAATGAAAAAACATATCTTTTTAGAACTATAAAAATGAAAATAACATAGCATACTAAGTGTTAGCAAGAATGTGGTAGAATTGGAACTCTTATTTAGTCCTGGTAAGGATGTAAAACTACTTTGGAAAAATACTTTGGCAGCTTCTTTCAAAACTATACAAATACCTACCATATAGTTTAGCCAACATACTCCTAGATATTTATCGAATGGTAATGTATGTATATATCCATACAAAGACTTATAAAGTTAACAGGTGATTTATTTGTAATAGCCCCAAATTAGAAACAATCTAACTTTTCTTCAACAATTGAGAGTACACAAATATATTGTGTTGTATCCAGTATTCTATAATAGAATGTAAGGAACTATTGATATATGCAGCAATATGAATAATCTCAAAATTATTATTATGCAGAATGAAAGAGGCTATGCAAAAAAGAATATGATAGTACTTGAATGAAATTCTAGAAAGTACCAACTAATATTTATGGTCAGAAAGTAATGTAACAGGGCTGGGATTGTGGCTCAGTGGTAGAGTGCTTGCCTAGCATGAGTTTTAAAATGTTTGATACTCCGAATGCTACCAAAGGATACTTCAATGCTTCAAAAGAAACACAGTCACACTTGTTATCTGTCTGGACACTGAGTGAACTACTAGCTACTAGAACTACTAGTTTCAGTTATATGTTAAATGTATACCTATCATGTTACATTCTGTTTGATGTCATCATATATTCGCAAAGCTGGGTCTTAAGCAATTGTGATAAAAGTCAAGTATATGTGGAAAGCAATGTGGAACATGAAATAAGATAGTATTTAATCTGATTCCAAGATCTGAGAAGCTGTGTGCAGTGTCTAACAGGCACATACCTCCCATCAGCAAGTTAAGTGTGGTAAAGAATGAAATAATCACACTTTATTGAAAAAGTAAGTGTAGCATTTTTTATAACAATTACTAAAATATTAGGATATACTTACTGAGTTATTTGTATTTACTTAATAAACAGAACTTTTGTGTATTTGTTTTAACCTAGGGACATGGAAAAAAATTATGACTAAGCATCATGAACTGAAAAAGTTTGAGAACCCCTGCATTAAACACTGCACTAGACTTATCTATGACTTTACCCAAACTACTGACTCAATGGGTGCCTTGCTTACAAGACTTGATACATGAAAAGACAACATAGTTCACTGATAAAACAGCCTGCCCCGGGTTGGGCAAATCCAGTGGAATGTTGCATTCATCTGTTATAGTGATGTAAATTGGTCTTTGCCTTGGATGCTCTGTGGGATGAGGTGAACCTCAAAAAGGCATCCTGGAAGGGATACAATACCTTGAAAGTGAAACACACTTATATTGGCTCATGTGACAACACTAGTACCTTAACTGTAATGGTCAGGCTACTGGGTCACTCAGAACCGGATTATTAAAGATAAATTCATACTCCAGTGTCTCTATATGGTGTTTCCAATGCAGAAAATATAACTTGTGATTTCAATCTTATTTTACTCACATATATAAACATGAGTGATAGCATCTAAAGAAACCATCTGGGAACTGACAAAGCAGATGAGGTGTATGTGACCATCGTCTCT
This sequence comes from Callospermophilus lateralis, assembly GCF_048772815.1. Classification (NCBI taxonomy): domain Eukaryota; kingdom Metazoa; phylum Chordata; class Mammalia; order Rodentia; family Sciuridae; genus Callospermophilus; species Callospermophilus lateralis. The sequence goes on along the minus strand of NC_135312.1, from coordinate 57,853,367 downwards.
ATTTCAGCTTATGAATCTATAAGCAAATCTACCACAGTAAGAAAATCATTTATAAGGACTAGGACTTCAAATGAAAAATTCTACCAGTCTTCCCAATGAGATTTCTCCAGGGCTGTCTGGTCTGACTATCTTCAGATACTTATAAGCTGTAAATAGCCATCCTAATTTACCTTGGTTGAGTTCCCAAGCACCAAGGAATCTGGAGTTGAAGAAAGAAAGGAAGTGAAAGAAGAATATACTTATGTAGGTATGCTTGCTCTGACCTCAGTATTTTGGTGGATATAAAACTGGCTTTTACTACAGTAAAAGAATATATTTCCTGTAACCTCAGCAAAGTACAGATCATATTAATCTGATAAAAACACTAGTTTATGAAATTAGAGGCTGACTTTGATTCCAGTGGCTAATTTTCTCTTGTTCTCAGAGGTCAACACAGAATTCACCATCATGGGAAAAGGACAACCAAACTGGATTTTCCCCAAGAGGAGGTGACAAGACTGTAATGGACTGGACTGGGATTAAGCAGGCAGCTTCTGACATAGCTATCAATGATCCTGTCTCTTGGTATTCACACTCCTTTGTAATCCTCTTCCCTTGAGTGTGGGCTGAACCTAGTAACTTGTTTCTAGCAAACAGAATGCAGCAGAAGTGATGATCTGACACTTCCATGGTTAGGTTGTAGAAGTGTAACTTGTTGGTACTCTCTTGCTCATCTGATGAAGCAAGTTGCCTTGTTGTGAGATGCTCTATGACAAGATTTATGCAACTAGGAACTAAGGAAGACCTCCAGCCAACTACTCATGAGGAACTGAGGTCTTGGTTGAACTCATGAAGGATTGCACCCTGCAAACAGCCATGTGAGTAAGCTAAAAAACAAATCCTTTCCAGTCAATCTTAAGATGATTGTAGTGTCCACCTAAGTATGCCTGGATTCCTGACCCACAGCAACTGTAAGATAATAAATGTTGTTTTAAGCCACTAAGTTTTGGAGTAATTTGGCATTCAATCAGAGGATGACTAATATAGGCTTAGGGTCTGTTTTCTATATCAACTTGTCTAGGATACAGTTAGTCCTCAGTTATTCAATAAAACACTAATCCTGTTGTCATAATGAATGTGTTTTATAGATATGTCTAAAGTCCACAGCTGGTTAATTTGGAGTAAGGTAGATCACCCAAATTACTGTGCAGGCCTGGTTCAATCACACCTGAAAGGCTTTGAGAGAAGAGGCTTTCCAAAAGAAGAAACTCTGCCTGTGAACAGCAGCATAAGCTCATGCTTGAGTTGCTTCCAGACTGTCCTTCGCCCCACCCTGCCTTGTGGATTTTTAGAATTGACTTGCTGGTTTCTTAAAAGTGTAAGCCAATTCTTTTGGCAATACATTTCTAAATAAATAGTTCCTTCTGATTCTGTATCTATGGTTGAACCTTGACTGATTCAACAGTGATAAATGAAATCTGGTGGATGAGAGTCTGAAAGAGTTGTTGGTGAGCAGTCTTCCAAATTCTTCTAAGCACTGACTCATAGTGGTGAATGGATATGTCACTTACTCTATGGTATTGGATATGTCCTTTCTTATTTGTTTTAGCTACATGGATTGATATTCCAACCCCAGACATTCTTAGACAACAGCACAGAAATTTTGCCATTCCAAGAAATGCTAATGGGTATCAATCAGAACCAATAGAGATACACACATTTATTAAGCTCTCAGGAGCTGCAGGTGAATTTATAAGAAATAAGTTGGATAGCCCCATGGACTCATTTTCTTTCCCCCTTTAGATGTCTTAACAGAGAGCTGGCTTGACAGGCCTCAGTAAGCTCAATAAAATATGCTAAAACAGCCATTGAAGTCCAGAGGCATATTCTTTCTAATGAGGCCACTTTCCCAACTGGGGAACACTGATATTCTCTAATCCCAAGGCTCTGTAAATTTATAAATCATTATACCAAGGTTGCTCCTCATTACAGAAACACTGACCAAAATACCATATCATCTATGCCAACCCTTCAGGGGATAATAATGCTCTACAAATCTTTCTCCTGATAAACCTGTTATGTTTGCATTGTAGGGAATCCAAAAGCTATTGCTTTCCTCTAGGTATGAATAATTTATCCACTGTTCTCCCAATCCAGATGTAATTTTCCAATTGTGTAATTTTTAACAATAAGGAAAGTAGCCTGATTACACTGCTGATATTCTACTTTTATCAAGTTTTGTAGGAAAATAGGTCTGTGTTTAGTACATTAAATTTAGTGCTGTAATTTTTTTTTTTTTTTTAATGCTTGGGATTGAACCCAGGACCTACCAAGATATATTCCCTAGCCCCTAGTGTTGTAACTTTTTAAAAATCCTTTTAGAAATATTGTCTCTTTTTATCTAGAGTCATAGGTAAATCCTGTCAGTGGAACAAGATTCTGAATGTATCCTCCTGACTTGAGCTTTTAAAATCCCTAGTCAGATTGTTGCAAACAGCTTGTTTCTGTTTTTAAATCAAGCTTGAGTTAGTTAGCCATAGGGAGTTTTTGGACTTCATTCTCATAGTTATCTCTAGATGGCAGCAAAGAACTCCAATCTAGGATTAAATACCATAACTCCTCTCAATTTCAATCAACACACTCAAATACAGTGGCTTAGAGCTCCCCAAACACATGATACATATAAGTATCCACAAAGGCCTCCTTCTGTGGCTAGTCTGAATATTAATTTGCTGTGCATCTTCTGCCTAATCCTTGTTCCCCTCCCCACATCTTCACAACTCATAATGCATTTTCCAATGTAGGTCTTAAGCCCTGGCTCATTCAGAATCAAACCAGTTAGCTCTACCTCTTTTACTATATCACAATTCCCATCACAAACATGGAGTCATTGCCCAACATAACCCATCAACTAGGGATTAGTACAAATCTGGCTTGTAGCCAGGGACCCACAAATAACATTTGTCTTAAGTGCATGAGAACACCAAAAGTAGAAGTACTTCATTTGTGTACAATGTGTCAAAATGCATTCTACTATCATGTATAACTAATTAGAACAAATTTTAAAAGAACACCAAAAGTACTTCAACTATGTTCCTGGCTGTGATATGCTGGTAAAGTTTAACACACTTGGTGGTGTAGTACTCGTTAATTTTCCTTTTTTTTTTTTTTTTAAAGAGTTTTAGAGTTTTATTAAAACTGTGTTTTTAAAAATTATTATTTGTTTTAATTAGTTACACATGTCAGTACAGTGATCTTGACATATCATACATTTGAATCTAGCAATCAGAGAAATGCAAATTAAAACTACTCTAAGATACCATTTCACTCCAGTAAGAATGGCAGCCATTATGAAGTCAAACAACAACAAGTGCTGGCAAGGATGGGGGTGGGGTGGGGGGGGAAAGGGTACACTCATACATTGCTGGTGGGACTGCAAATTGGTGCAGCCAATTTGGAAAGCAGTATGGAGATTCCTTGGAAAACTGAGAATGGAACCACCATTTGACCCAGCTATTCCTCTTCTCGGACTGCATACTATAGGGACACAGCCACATCAATGTTTACAGCAGCACAATTCCCAATAGCTAGATTGAGGAGCCAATCTAGATGTCCTTCAATGGATGAATGGATAAAAAAAAAAAAATGTGGCATTTATACACAATGGAATATTACTCAGCACTAAAAATAACAAGATCATGGCATTTGCAGGGAAATAGATGGCATTAGAGCAGATTATGCTAAATGAAGTTAGCCAATCCGCCCCCCCCCAAAATGCCAAATGATTCAAATGGGGTAGGGAGGAAGAGCATGAGAAGAAAATTACCTCTAGATAGGGATGAGAGGTGGGAGGGAAAGGGGAGAAGGGGAATTGCATGGAAGATGGAGGATATCCTCATTGTTATACAGATTACATGTATGATGATGTGAGGGGAAAAAAAGAAGTGTGTCACATTAGATTGGGTAGAGAGAAGTGAGGGGAGGGGAGGGAAAGGGGAGATAGGAAGGACAGCAGAATAAAATAGACACAATTGCTATATGTATATTTGTGGCTGTTAATTTTCATTGTAAAGCAGTTTCTCAGTGATTTCACTTTCAGTTATCAGTGGTCAACTGCAGAAAAATCTGTCTTAATTCTTTCAAAAAAGAGACAGCATTCATAGCTTCTAAACAGTATACTGTTATAATTATTCTATTTTATTAGTTGTTACTGTTGCTCTCTTGCTGTGCATAATTTATAAATGAAACTTTATCACAAGTATATATGTATAGGAAAATATAGGGTTTGTTATTTTCTGCAGTTTCAGGCATTCTCTGGGGGCCTTGAAACATATTTCCCACGGATAAAGGGGGTAGAAATATATAACCAAACCATGGTCAATTTTAAACTCCTGTGATATAAGAAAAACTGGGAAAAAGATATATGCCTTTAATTTACTTTGATTAATTCTCAGTTGATTCTAGTTAGCTTGGTTTTTGGTCAGGTCCACATGTATAGTTGTTGATGAGAATGAACACTTTCTTTCAACACAAATTTACTCACGGCACCCTTCATCTATCCCCTCAAGAAAAATAGTCTTATTCAGATGCAACTCAAATACAGGAGTACAATAAGACAAATGAGAGGCCTAGAGTATAAAATTTAAGGAGGCACTCCCTTTCAGAATCATGCAAGTGCAAGTAGTTTAAGTATATGGCCCTAAAAGTGAAAACTTCCTTCAATTTTGCAACCTTGGTACCTCAAGAGCCACAAACCTTCTGCCATCCAATCCTATCAGCTCCTAACTCAGGCATGTCTCACCCTACCCAGCCTTTTTAATTTACAGTACCTTGGGCACAATGAGGCAAGATCTAAAGGTCTAACCCACTTCTAAGACCTTTGTAGTACTCAATCACAATGCTTGACACAGCAGCAATAGTTTTTGATTCAGCTAGAGAGTCACACTTACAAGACCCCAAAAGGCCTAATCCTCACCAGTTTACTGAGTTTTGCCAAAAAAAAAAAAAAAAAGAAATGCAAGGCAAGGAACATATGCTATTTAGCAGCAGGTGAGCATTAAGTATGACCCTTCAGTGCAAGTCTTCATAGTCTGGGAATATTCTTTAATCCCCCAAGATTACAGTTAGTCACAAGGAAAGATTACACAGGGAGGTGCAGGAACCTCTGTAGTTTAGTAACCTCATACCACATAAGAAGACAGTATCCTTGAACCTGCCAATCTTCTACAGGATTGATACAGGTCCTGTTTGCCTTCTGGCATTCAACAAGGAGAACACATGGGTGTGCTGCACCACATTCAGGAAGGCCCCAAACAGTGGCCTCCCTGCGGGTATTTATAGTTCATTCACAATCCTCCCAGCTCACATGAACTTTGTCAAGTTAGAAATTTATTTCCCATAGGTTGTGATTCCACCTGTTGTGTGAGAAGATCAACAGAAGGCCACTTTCACAGAAGAAAGGGTTTTTATTGACCCTTTAATCATATACATCAAGGCACAATACCATAAAGTTTCAGAATTTTAGGAATAAAGAAAACACATTAAACCTTTCAGATTAAAAAATAGGTTTCAGGAAGGGGTTTTATAGCCCAGAAAGAGAGTGTTTGATTAGTACGTATGATGCTCTTGTTTGTATTCAGCACCACAAAAAAAAATCAAAACAGGGGCTAGGGCTATAGCTCAGTGTGTGAGGCACTAGGTTTGATCCTCAGCACCACATAAAAATAGATAAAGATATTTAAAAAAAAAAAAAAAGACTCATCCAAAGTTTTAGTAGAGTAGCTTTCAACTTTTTTTAACAGAAGTTACAGATTTAGATGTCATTGGAGGAACATCTTCAAGTTTCCAAGGAAAATAATCTCTAAAACAGAAATACAAATTTACAAAAACTACCACTCAAGCAAAAAAGTAGATCTTTCAGACACACAGTCTTAGAAAATTTACCTCAGTGTATAATTTATTAGAAAACTGGAGAATCCCCCAGTCCCACACCACTAAACAAAGAAGTGATTCAAGGAAGAACTGCAAATGCAAGAAATAAGGAGTCTCTCATAGGAGAGGGTCCAGGACATTCAGCAAACCTAAAAAGCATATTATAGAGCAGGATGTTGGGGAAATGCAGGAAGAGGAGGAAAGAGAAGGGAAGGAGGTGGAGAAAAAGAGAAGGAAGGGGAAGAAGAGAAGGAAAAGCAGAAGACGGGGAAAGGAGGAGGAGGACAAAGAGGAAGAGAAGGGAAGGAGAAGGCAGAGGAGAAGAAGGAAGAGAAGAAGGGGAGTACAAGAAGCAGAAGAACAAGGAGGAGGAGGAAGAGGAGGGCAAGGAGGAGGAAGACAAGCATAAGGAGGAGGAAGAGGAGGAAGAATAAAATTGACAGATTATCTGACTGTATTAAGAGATTTCTATTTCTGTCAAATAATTTGGAGATGAATTAGTGATGAGATATTAAAAAAACTAAACAAGTGGGAAAAAACCCTAAACAAACAAAAATCATAAAATAACCCTTAAGCACTGAAGAAACAACTCTGATTCAGCTACGACTGGTCTTTGCTACACGGGGAGAACAAGAATGGCAAAATGCACACATGGTGGAGAGAAGGGTGGTAGTTATCAAATGCTTTGGGTTTAGTGACATAACAGCCATTTCTAATTCCCTTCTTTCTTGTCTCCCTACACTACAGAAGCCAGTAAAGCTAATTTTTCCATTTCCAAGCATGTCTTCCAGCTATGATTGAAAAAATAGTTCTAGTAAATCATCTGTAATCAGAAATCTACTAAGGTTTCTGGAAAAGTTTTTACTTTCCTAATTAAATAGGTAGATTTGGCTGTTAACCCCCTTCCCTTTCTGTCTTGGACATAGATCAATGCATACAGCTGTAACAGTTAAAGTGCAAACACGAATCCATTCACCAAGGATGGTGAACAGACAGACAGAAAGGGCCTGAGTAACTGATGATGTAGATGAGCCACTGCACTAGACAGGCTGACTTGAGACTTATTAAACAAATACTATCAGCCAGGTTTTCTATTGGAGCTAAAAGCAATAAAGAATTCTTAACTAAAACATTGTACATGAGGGCTAAGTGCTCATGCTTTTTAGCAGGAATTTAATAGACAGTGTCTAAAATTTTTTAAATGAAGAAATAACATGTTGAAGCATGCTATTTCTTTAGATACATGACAATAAGTACTTGAAAAAATAGCTACAATAATTAAAAATAAATGCCACTGAGGAGTAAGTGGATAGGTAGGGCGGGGATTGCTATTTTTCATTGTAAAGTAGGTTTAATGGTACACTAGGGGTTCTTGACAATAGCACTACCCTATATTTTAGGTCAGTTAATTCTCTGTTGTGGGGGGCTGTCCTTGCATTATTTCAGTGTCCCTGACCTCTATCCGTCAGGTGTCAGTATTAGTCCCTCACGTCTTCCTCAGTTGTATTCTGACCACTGTTAAATGACCCTGCAGAGCAGAGCTGCTCTGGCTGATAACTACTCTTATTATACTATTCTGTTTTTTAACTTTTAATAATACTGTAAATGTATTATTTTGATAAAATTAAACTATGGATAAAGAAACAGTACAAAACAAGCTAGACTGGAAACTGCCAATGTCATTTCTCCTTTCTAACACTTCTCTCCCTGGGCCTAAGAATCCCACCCCATTCCTCCCAGACAAGCAGAGTTAAGAGAGACACTTACCACCTAGAAACGCACACTCATAATGGCTGCAGGTCTTGTTTGTGCTTTGAAGGATAAGATTATTGCTATCCCCTTCCCGTGAAACCTGGAAAACCTCACTCAGAGGTATTAAAGTAATTTTTTCATTTTCTTTATCAAAAAACTTTTCAACAGCAATTCCAAAGCATGTGTGGATGGTTAACACAATTTGTTGCTCATCAACTGTTTGAGGTTTGGCTGAGTATGCCATTGTGAAATTGCTAAGCCTGGCTTGGTTTAGCTCTCCAAATGTAAATGAAGTGTCCTGGCTTATTCTATACACCACATTTTTGTAACTTTCCTCACAAGGTCTTCTCAGCAACTGCAGGGCTCTTGTCAGGTAAAAATGAAAAGCTTTGAACTGGAAGTCATAGATATAAGCTTTTCGAGATTTCCCGGCCATCTTCACAGCTTCATTGAAGAGATGGTAAAAAGGAGTTTGCTGTTGATATTCAGAAACATACGCTGTCAGGGCTATTCCATGGTTATCCTTAAAATTCAAAGGAAGAAAGAGCTGAGCTTTCTGGGCTTCCCATTTGGCTTTTGCATTTTCCCACACAGTCTGTAAGAGCTGATGGGTTGATTTTTCCTCTGTGAGCAGTTGGGGAACATATTTTGTTTCCATCCTGTCAATACATTTCAGGTATTCATCATCAAATGTATTATCAGCCATGTCCAACATTTCAGCCTTCACCTTCAAAGGAAAAGGAAATTAATACTCTTGAAATGAGATATTTAGATATTTATTTATCACTTTGTCTTACATTACTATACCCGGCCTCACATACCATGACAAGATTCTTTCCTTACTTACAACCAACTGTGATATGATTTTTATGCATAAAGCATATTCCATTGCTATTGATGTTTTTTTTCCCAGCTATGACTTTTTTTCCCTGGGGATTGAACCCATGGGTGCTCAACTACTAAATTGAATCCCCACTCCTTTTTATTATTTTGAAATGGAGTCTTGCTGTATGGTCCAGGTTGGCTTTGAACCTGCCTTGGGCTCCCTAATTGCTGAGATGACAGGAGTGTGCCATTATGCTAGGCTTTAATTATGACATATTTATGTGAAAGAATACATATAAATAGATGAGAGCTATATGAAAGAATAAATATAAATGGCTGAGAACAGGACTAAGCCTGTAACTCATTTACCTGCATACTGTGATGCAGAGGAAACTGAAGAACTTGGGGGAGGTGGGCAGTCCTGGCTTGGAACAAAATCCTTAGCTACATTTCCTCAAACAAGATTGTTGAGAGAGTCTAAAATATCACATGCAAAATACTGTACATGATAGGTAAGTATAACGGTAACTATTACCTCCTTGTCTTTGGGCATAGCCTGTCTCTTGTCCATATGGCATAGACAGGACTGATTTTGCACTTCCAGCCCAAAATATAAGCAAGCAATCAAGGCCTAGCAAATAGAACATTCCCAAAGGAAGAAACAGATCTTTCTTCCTCTAAAATCATAGGCCCTAAAGATAATATTGGTTGTGGATTTCTAATAATTTCTAATAATTATCCTTTTAGTTTAATAAAGAATCATTTCTGAAAGTAAAGTAATAAAGACTTAAAGAACTGAGAGGGAAAGAGAAAGATAAGGCTCATAAAACATATTTGAGGCCCTTAATCTAGCTGAACCAGAAGACCATGCTTTATACCAGTCATAAAAGTTAATAAAGTCTCTTATTTCTTGAGCTATTTTGAACTATATTTCTGTAGCATATATTGGAAAAGGCCTAGTGCATCATCTAAACGACACATATGCTCACATACTGTAAGAAGCAGGGTGGTATAACATTAATTTAAAGCCAGTCAGCTCTGAGTTCAAATTTAATTTCCATTACTAACCAGGTACTAACTACATATGGGAAAGTAACTTGACATTTCTGAGTTCAATTTTTCATTAAAAAAGGATAAAGCCCTTAGCTCACATATCAAGTTTTCAACTAACTATAATTATTGATTATTATTATTTCAGGATAGGAATCATGCATTATACTGCAAGTTTCTCAAGAGCAGAATCTGTATTGATTTATCTTTAATTCCCAACCACTCAGTATAAAACCTGGCTAAATATTCAGGTGAACTAAATAAGAACCCTATACACTGACTTATGGATCAAAAGTAAGATGAGAAAGTCTGCCCAGGAATACTATTTATGGGTTTCTACAGTTTCTTTTTCTACTACTCCACAGTTGTGTGGTACATGGCAGCCTACATCTGCTTAAGGATTTCAGTTGGAGACTTTATATATATAAAGAGAATAGAATATAGTGAAGAGCTGTTAAGTTAGAAGCTTCATGTGAACAAATCATAACAGTATGTGTGTGGGTGTGTGTGAGAGAGAGAGATGAGAGAGAGAGAGAGAAACAATTTTTTTTAAAAAAAAGTCTAACCCAAAACTTGATCCTACTATCTCTTTTCTCCCTCACAATCAAACTTCTTGACAGAAATATCTATCCTTGCCATCTCTAGTTCATTTCCCTCTACATCTCAACTTTTCCAACCAACATTCCTCCACCCATTCAGCTCTGAGGGGATATTTCTTTTTATTCTACCTGGTCACTAAATGTTGGGGTTTCTTTTTTAAAAAATATCTTTTAGTTGTAGATGGACACAATTCCTTTTTTATTTTTATTTTTTTATTTTTATGTGGTGCTGAGGATCAAACCCAGTGCTTCACACTCCTGGGTTTGTAGGTCAGTGTCTTGACATGGGAATTTGAGCTTCAGGAGATCAAATCACTGCTGTCTCATAGTCAAGAAATGCACTTTCCTCTACAGCACAGAATGTACCAGAGTGCAGTTTGGGCACCAATGCCTGATTTATCTGCAAGACTTCAATATAAGACATCAGACTCTGAAACCACCTCCCACATTCCTCACCTCATATCAGAGTTGATCCGATATGTTCCTGTCTTTTCCCTTTGCCTCTAACCAGTCTCCACATGTCTAATTTTAGATGTTAAGCCTTTCTGGCTAGACACCACAGCTGATTGTGTGTTCTGTACAGTGCGTGCCTTGAGCAGTGATAAAGTTCACAAATGCCACTAGTACTCAGGGACAACTGAATGGATACTAAGAAACAGGTACAAAAGACTAGGTGAACAAGGTGATTATATATTTTTTTCTGATTTAGCCACTGAAACAAAAGCTCATACTGATGAAATTCAATTACTGAAAAATGTAATACAAATATGTGGAAATGATCTACATAAATGCTCAAGAAGAGAAACTGGTTAAAAAAATTACAGAACATTAAATAAAACATTAACAAAAGCATTACAATTATGTTGCAAGAGAAAACTTAAAAGTACAAACTAAAACCACAAGATACCACACCCATTGCTATCTTGATAAAACAAAAACAAAAGGAAAATACCAAGTAACACAAAGACAAAGAAAAATCAGAATCATAATACATTGTGGTAGGATTAGAATATGTTATAGTCACTATGGAAAATGGCTTAGTAGTACCTCAAAAAGTTAAACACAGAGGTGCACAGGTGATCCAGCAATTCCACTCTGGGTATATACCAAAGAGAATTGAAACATGTTCACAATTTTGTTAGCATATAGCAAATAGTGTAGCCCCTGATATACCACTTACATACATATTTCCTGTATGTATGTAAGTAAACATTACTAGGTAATGCTACCACATAGTGTTTGTATTATTCTTCAAATATATCAAAAAAAGATTGTGATTATATAATTGTTTAAAGAGAAAAGAAGGAAAACTTATGTTCACACAAAAACATGTATACAAATGTTCACGGGAACATGAACATAATACAATAGCTGTAAAACAGGAGCAACTCCCCAGCAGCTTGAGAGGCTGAGAGAGGAGAATCCAAGTTCAAAGGCAGCCTCAGCAATGGCGAGGCACTAAGCAACTCAGTGAGACCCTGTCTCTAAACAAAATTCAAAACAGGACCGGGATGTGGCTTAGTAGCCAAGTACCCCTGAGTTCAATCCCGGTACCCAAAACAAAAAGAAAAACAGGAACAACTCAAATTTCCATCAACTGATGAATGGATAAACCAAATGTGTTATAGCCATACAAAAGATATATTATTCAGCAACAAAAAGAATGAGGAACTAATACGGGCTACTACCTGAATAGGCCTTGAAAACATTGTTAAGTTAAAGAAACAAGACACAAAAGACCATTGTTTTTAAGATTAATGTCCAGAATAGGTGAATCCACAGATGCAAAGTAGATTACTGGTTGCCAGGCAATGGGAGAAGGCAGGAATTAGAGCTGCCTACTCACAGGTTTTTTTTAGGGTGAAATTTATGAAGTTAGATGGTAGTGATGGTTGCACAACATAGTGAATATACTAAAAATCAGTGAAATGTTCACTTTTAAATGGTGAATTTTTCAGGTATGTGAATTATTGCTCTTTTTTTTTTTTTTTGCTATACTGGGGATTGAACCCCCCAGGAGCACTCTACCACGACTAGAGAGCTACATCCCCAACTGTTTTTATTTTTTCATTTTTGAGACGAGGTCTTGCTAAGTTGCCAAGACTGGCCATGAATTCATGGTCCTCTTGCCTCAGCCTCCTCCCGAGTCTTTGGGATAACAGGCCTGTGCCACTACACCTACCTAGCTCAATTTTAAAAACACACAAGAGAATGTGCAGACAATAGAATATACAATAATTCTCTAGACAATGTATCAAAATATTAAACTAGAAAATAGATAGAATTTTAATAATTTAAGACATTTTAAAGAAGGCATTCAAAATCAGTGTATAAACAGTGATGATGTGGTGGCTGACATCTGGGGGAATCAAATGAGATACGTCTGAGGGCTGGGGATGTGGCTCAAGCGGTAGCGCGCTTGCCTGGCATGCGTGCGGCCCGGGTTCGATCCTCAGCACCACATACAAACAAAGATGTTGTGCCCGCCGAAAACTAAAAAAAGTAAATAAATATTAAAAAAAGAGAGATGTCTGATATTTTAAATGAAAATATATTATACAATCTTAAAGATTTAACTGCAAATAAATACAATTTCTATCAGAGAAAAATCTTAATATGAGAAAAGGGTAATTATATAATTTGATTTAAAAAAACCCATGTAATACATAGAGAAGAAAAAGTGTTATCTTAGTTTGTCTGCATCCAGCATGAAGTATTAAAGTGGGAATTAGGCAGCTGAAAGTGTAGTAGCCTTTTGATTATAAATAAAGGTGAAATATGTATCTGGTTATATGTAAATGTTAATGGTTGGGAGTAAGAATAATATAATCTCTTTCTTGTCAGTGCTATCCTGGAGCATGACATCCTTTGCAACTGAGGTCACACAACTGAGTCATCGGAGTTCCTCTTTAAAGCAATGCCTGGACTATACCCTAGACCTTCTGACTCAGAACATGGCCCCATCCGTGTAGATTTTAAAATTTCTAATAATTCTGATGTGTACCACTGGTGTAGTAACACTGACCTGGATACTACTTAGCCCTAGCTTTTTGATTTTGGTATCTCAGTATCCTCATCTGTAAAATGGGGATCAAATGAGATTCTTAGCCATGGGAGAAAGTATCTGGTCAGATGACTTTAAATGAATAGACTGCTGTGTTGAAAAGGCTTTATTGCCCTGCCTCAAAGTATATAAATACAAGATATATATAGATGGATTTTCTCACCTTAGCAGTCTTGCAAATAGCCATTTGTCTTGAGAGAAAGACAAGTTTTTCTAGGTGCCATGAAGGAACACTGATATTGTTGATGTGTCTTTGGAAGTGGGGTATGAATGGAAAGGTAAACTGATATTTTTGGTTCATATGTACACACTAGAAGAAGCTTTTCAGAATAAACTACACAACAATAAAAAACACATGTAAACAAACAATATAGCATTACCTTATTTTGGGAAAAAAACAAGATATTTTCAGAATATTTTTTGGCATAAAAAGACATGTATCGCAGTATTAACTTAAAAGCAAGGTTTAAAAAAAAATACTATGTATAGTGTCAATCTATGTTCTGTAAATTACACACACACACATACACATAGAAATGCCAAAGGATGATATGTACCAAGACCTTAAAGAGTCTTTGCCTCTGAGTGGAGAGATAATGGATGATTTTTATTCTCCTCTTTTTGCTTAATTTTTTCAACTTCCCACAGTTAACATAAATCACATCGGCAAAATGACCCAAAAAAAACCCTACTTGTAATAAATTCATTTACCTATCTTACCTTCTCTTATTTCCACACAGATGCCTCAGGCAATGTTATATCAAGTGTTTCCATTCCAGTGACCCCATACTTCCCATTCCCAACATTACCTGGAAGATGTCCATTAGAATCATGGCTGCCAGAAGCATGGTGACTATTTCAAAATGTCCTGTCTTCATTTTTCTCTTCTAAATTAAAAAGAAATTACAGGAGTTTAGGGGAATAAAGCAGGATGACACTATATTTTCATCCTGGATAGGAGTGGATATCATGATGGTCAGGAAGTGGTTATCAATAAATTCCTAATGACTGCAAGAACCATTAAGTTTCATCTACTTTTCTAACACCTTCATTTTAGAGATGAGGAAATAAAAACTCAGAGAATTTCAGTGCTCAAGTTTAAATCTGTCCGTTTCTTTATCCCTCCAACATGTCCTCTCTCCTACCATAGTTGCTGATAGACAAACTTGTCCCTCTAAATCTCAGTATGTACAGGAAATAATACAAACTAAAATACCACAGTCTCCAATGGGTACCCTAGGCCCCAGTTTCTAAGAATTCTCCAAGAACACATTCATACACATCTCCCATTCTTCTTCTACCTCAAAGAAGGTAGATAGAGGAGATAAGTAGTGGTACAAAGCAGATTATCAGAGGTGATCGCCTTCTCCATATATTCATGATAAGAAAAGCCTAAGGTAAAAACAAGTGTCTCATCAACTTTCTGAAGGCAGGGAGGAGAGTAAGAAAGAACTGGGTAAGCAGCAATTCTAAAAGATTATATAACTCTACTGGCTGAATGCCCAATATTCATTCCAGTATTTGTGATACTGAAAGGGGTAAACAGGAAGATGAGAGGTCCTCAAGAGCTAAAGCCATCCTAGAGCCATTAAGCAATTCAATTAAAGGATACAGCAGGCCAGTCTTGGTTCCTTCCACATAACAAAAAAAAAAAAAAAAAAAAAAACCCTACATGTAATAAATTCATTTACCTATCTTACCTTCTCTTATTTCCACACAGATGCCTCAGGCAATGTTATATCAAGTGTTTCCAGAAAAGGGAAGAAATATTAGTGGACAGACAAAGATCTGGAGGATTCTCAGAGGCAGCAGGCTGGAGAATGTGGGCTTTGAAGTTAGAATCAACATTACTGAAACTGAAATGAAACCTCTATTTTACCTTACCAATTACCATATTCTAGATTCTGAAAATGGGAATAAGTAACAGATTAAGGAGGATAGTCTTCCTTTTTATAGCTCATTTTGGCCCTAGGTTCCCATCATTCTTCAGAAGCAATTTCTTTAATTAAAGATGTTAAAATATAGTACAAAATGTCACTTCTGTGTTAAACTTACCTTTCAAAAAAATCTGGAGTATAACATTGGATAGGTAGGTACCTGTCATAAGGCAGTATGTATCAAGCAAGCTCTAGATCAGACTTTTCCTTGTAATTCTTCATCTCTATAATCTGAGTGTAAATAAAGTCAAAATGTTTACCTGGATTTTGTGCCTTTGAAGGAGATTCAAATGTTTCTAGATCTCAAACTGACTCCCTGCTCTCAGCTGTGATGAGTGTGTCTTCAGAATGGGATGTTGTTGACAGTGAGAGTTCAGAAGGGAATGCTTTTCTTTTTATAAACACCCCCAGCAGTAGCTTGGCAGTGGCATATTACCCCACTTGTGTTCAGCTATTTATATCTGGCTCCCACACAGTGCCTTGGAATCACCACTGTTAACACTTTAAATCTCCAAGAGGCTTGTAAAGCCACAGCAATTCCCTGTAACCACAGCATGCTTAGTTCTGAGTTCAAAGTTCTGGGCTTCTTTCAGAAAGAAACAACTTCCCATTTCTAACCCTTTGACACTAAGATGTCAGACTAAAGCATGGATTTTATTCTAGCTAGATGATTCACATAACTTTGAGGACTTGGTTTGTTAATCACTGGCACTCACCATTCACTTGGCTGGCTTACTATATTTCAGGTACTGTTCCAGGAGCAGGGATACATAAGCATGTGAAACAAACTGAAAAGTATTCACAATCTAATAGCAGACGTGAATGTACATGAATAACCTAAATATAACATGTTAGGAATCCTAAGTATAAACAAAGTCCAGTAAGAATAGGAAAGACTTGATAATGCCTGTGACTATAGTTCCCATGTTTAAAAATTTGTTCTCATTAGTTATTCATGACAATAGAATGTATTTTGACATATTATTCATATTTGGAGTATAACTTCTCATTCTTCTGGTTGTACATGATGTGGAATTACATTGATCACGTAATCACATATGCACATAGGACATTAATGTCCAATTCATTCTACTATCTTTCCTATTCTCATTCCTCCTCCCTTCCCGTCATTCCACTTTGCCTAATTCAAAGTATTTCTATTCTTCCCTACCCTTATTGTGAGTTAGCATCCGCATATCAGAGATAACATTCAGCCTTTGGTTTTGGGGGATTGGTTTATTTCACTTTGCATGTTAATTCTCAGTGCCCATATCTAATCTGCAGTTTTGCTTATATTGGATGCTGATAGTAATAGGACTGCAAATTATAACAAAAATAATTAAAAGATCCATTTTTTTTCTTTAAAAATCAAGAACAAATGCATTGATTTCCACAACACTGTAAGCTTTGGGGCAGTGTCCTTTCTTCTCCCCTCTGGTTATATACTCTAGTACTTATGGCTGGGTCAGGACTTGGGCTCAGTTCCATCGGATCAGGACATAATGTAATAAGGGTGGTCACCTCTCTTCCCATGGTTTATAAAGGAAGTTCTGCCTAGGCCAGAAATGTATGTTTTTCCAGCAGTATTCACAGTCATGATGCAGACAGGTGATGTTGGTCCAGAAGAACTGGGCAAACTCTGTACCGAGGAGAAATATTATATAAATGTGGGTATCCTTCATGTGTCATTGAAGGTAGTACATGTGTATGTACAGGAGAATCCACATATCATAAGTGTACAACTTGGTAAATTTTCACAAACTGAATAATACAGCAGTGTAATCAAATCCTAGCTAACATACCAGATGCTTCCCTTGTACACCTTCCACTTACTACCTACTACCCAGGGTGATGCCTCTTTGACTTCTGATGAAATTAATGTGTTTTGCTAAATGTCCTATATGTATAAGCTAAATCATACAGTATATATGTTTATTTCTCTTTTGTTCAAAATTTTATAAGATTTGTTAACATACATTAGTTTGTTCATTTTCAATTCCACATAAAATTTAAAAATGATTTGAAAGCTTTTAATAAAGTTAAACATGTATTTACCATAAGATTTGGTAACTCCCACTTGTGGGAAGCCGTTCTTGCACGTGATTGGTCTACCTCCCTGACTGGGTGAGGCACTCAGGCCAGCTGTGTCAGAGCTTTATCCCTACCCTTTCCAGGCGCAAGGGCCTGTTGATGTTGGGGTGTGACTGACCATTGACCTGAAAACAATCACTGACCCTGACCTTGGAATGCTGTCCCCCTCGACCTTCACTGGATGGAATTTTCCCCTGAATTTTTTGTTCCCCAATAAAAGCCCACTCTCTGGCGTGCTTCCTCCTCTCTCCTGCTGTTCTCTTGTGTAAACCTCACTACCACATCAGGTGGCTCGAGGCAGGAGCCGGGAAGGGCCGTCTCTTAGCTGGGCAAGAAAAAGGTAAATTGAGTTTTATGTGTCTTTATTTTGATCTCACTAATTAACTTCTATGTTTGGAACCTCTAGTATGAAGCTAGCATGCCAGTCGCACAGCAGACCCACGTATAGGAATTTACTCAAGAAAGATGAAAGATTATGTCCACATGTCATAGCAGCATATGACTATTCATAATAGTCAAAAGACAGAAACAACTCAAATACCAATCAATTGTATTGCCAAGTAGTATTCCATTTGGAATAAAATTTTAAAAAAATAAATAAAAAGGGGAAAGTTCTTATGTTTAACACAAGAATTACCATATGACCCAGCATATGTACCCACTCCCAGGAATATATCCAAGTTAAATAAAAATATATAATCCACAAAAACAGTTTTGTACAAATGTTCAAAAATGTTCACAGCAGTATTATACATTTCTGGTGGGATTGCAAATTGGTACAACCACTTTGGAAAGCAGTATGGAGATTCCTCAGAAAACTTGGAATGGAACCACCATTTGACCTAGCTGTCTCACTCCTCCATCTATGCCCAAAGGACTTAAAATCAGCATACTATAGTAACACAGCCACATTAATGTTTATAGCAACTGAATTCACAATAGTTAAACTGTGGAACCAACCTAGATGTCCATCAATAGATGAATGGATAAAGAAACTGTGGTATATATACAAAATGGAATATTACTCAGCATTAAAAGAGAAAGTGGTTGTACCAATTTGCAATCCCATCAGAAATGTATGAGTATACCTTTTTCCCCACATCCTCACCAACACATGACTTTTTTGGGGAAGAGTCTGAACCCAGGGGCACTTAACCACTGAGCCAGACCCCCAGCCCTTTTTATTTTTTTGAGAGAGGGTCTCACTAAGTTGCTTAGGGCCTCATTAAGTTGCTGAGGCTGGCTTTGAAGTAAACTATTGATTTCCTCTCACCTCAGACTCCAGAGTCACTGGAATGACACTCTCATGACCTTTTCAGTCAATCTCCTCCCTCCACCAAAGACCTTTGCAAGCACCAATCAGCTTCCTATCGCTATAGTTTTACTTTTCTACTATGCCATTTACATAACATTGTACAGTCAGTATGTGGTCTTTTGTTACTTCTTAGCATAATGCTTTGAAATCTACCCATGTTGCTGCATGTATCAGTAGTTCTAAAACAACTGCAAGGAAGGTTATACAACTTTATAAAAAGCCTAAAAGCCATTTAATTGTACATTGCAAATGGATGAACTGTATGGGATATGAATAATGTCTCAATAAAGCTGGTTTTTAAAAATGAACTGCTGGGTATGAGGGAATTCTTTTGAGGGTTGAAGTAGTTCATATCATGACTACAGTGGTGGTTACATGATAACATATATTTGTCAAAAATCATGGAACTGTACATTCAAATTGATGCATTTTATTTATATAGACTATAGATAAGTACAGTGAATTTTTAACAAACAACAACAACAACAACAAAATCTTGCCCAGATAGCCCTTGGATTGTCTTTGGGTACCCCCAGAGGTATACCAAAGACTACTACAGTAAATCATCTGTCATGCTGCAGTGGCTCATGGAAGAAGTTGAAAGAGAGCTGGGTGATCCAAAGGAGCCTGGGGTTGTGACAAGGTGAGTGCAAAACACATAGTCTTAAAGACTGGAGGCCAAGTCAGGACATTACAATAACGAAGGGAAATCATTCCCTTTGAAGACTGAGCTGGATCAGATAACCCAGTGAAAGCCAATGACCAGTAGAGGTCAGCACCAGAACAAGCTGTTTCTTCAACGGCAACATTTACACTGCTGAGGCAGAAGAGAATGGAATGGAAAAACTCTGAGTTTAATTGAATATTTACTCAAAGTAAGACTGCTTCACTCAGAGTGACTAAATTTTAGTTGGTAAGAGTAGTGTTTTATAGCTGGAGTGGCAGCACCCACCTATAATCCCAGTGACCTGGGAGTCTGAGGAAAGATTGTACATTTGAGGCTAGCCTCAGCCACTTAGCAAGACCCTGTCTCCAAAAAAGAAAAAGAAAGAAAAAAGGTGAGCGGCCTGGGGTATAACTCAGTGGGTTCAATTCCCAGGACTAAAAAAAAAAAAAGAGGAGGAGGAGGTTGTTCTGTTTGTTTTTATCATTAGTAGATATGGAGGTTTCTGAACTACTGATTGCCAATACAGAAAAATACATTTTTTCTTTTTGCACATGGCTCCCCATCTACATTGCCACTCTGATATTGGGGAAAATTGTAATTTGCTCTCTGTTGGCTCTAGCTATTTGACTGGTTTCCTACAATGGTGACAATGGTGAACTGTTGTCTCAGTATTTTAGTATCTTCTACATACTGTGGGTGTCCTGTTGGTATTCCCCTTACTGGGGCCTGAGCACTGGGTATTTTAAAGTGAAACCATCTCTCTGCCCTCTAACCCTATTAAGTGGTAATTGTACATGAGTTCCCTTGCTCTTGCCCAGCATCTTATAGAATAATGTAAGCTGGCTTGTACCCCCTGAATTACTTTCCCTAGGTAGGCTCCAAGAAAAACCTAGGGGTTCCATAACAGCAACCTTAATTTTGTAAAAAACTATAAAGGAAATTTTGTCCTTTCTTAATTGTTATTGCTACTTTGCTGTTTCCAACTTGTTAGACACAGTGCTTTTCTTTTTTTTATTAGTTGTACATGACAATACAATGATCTTGACATATCATACCTTTGAATCAAATGGGGTATAATTTCTCATTTTTCTGAGTGTACAGGTTGCAGAATCACATTGGTTATACAGACATGTATATACATACAGCAATACTAGTGTCTATTTTATTCTGCTGCCCTTCCTATCCTCCCTTCCCCTCCCCTCCCTCCCATCACTTCTCTCTACCCAATCTAATGTGACACATTCCTTTTTTTTCCCCTCACATCATCATACATGTATTTTGTATAACTATGAGGGTCTCCTTCCATCTTCTGTGCAATTCCCCTTCTCCCTCCCATTCCCTCCCACCTCTCTTCCCTATTTAGTGGTAATCTTCTTCTCATGCTCTTCCTCCCTACCCCATTTTGGAGTCAATTGGAAAGCAGTATGGAAATTCCTTGGAAATCTGGGAATTGAACCACTATTTGACCCAGCTATTCCCCTTCTCGGACTATACCCAAAAGACCTAAAAAGAGCACACTACAGGGACATAGCCACATCAATGTTTATAGCAGCACAATTCACAACAGCTAGACTATGGAACCAACCTAGATGCCCTTCAATAGATGAATGGATTTTAAAAATATGGCATTTATACACAATGGAATATTACACAGCACTAAAAAATAACAAGATCATGGCATCTTCAAGGAAATAGATGGCATTAGAGCAGATTATGCTAAGTGAAGTTAGCCAATCTCTTAAAACAAATGCCAAATGTCTTCCCTGATATAAGGGGGGTGACACAGTGCTTTTCTAAGAGACCTTTAATTTCTCCAGTTTGCCCAAAACAGCTAAAACAAGACTCATCTCTGTTGCTCTCTACAATTTCAGTCCATAGAAGACAAGACGTAGAAGTCTGATTTCATTCCCTTCTTTTCTACTCTAGAATCCAAGTCCTCCTTTGTTTTGGCTTTTTTTTTTTTTAACCTTTTCCCTCCTCTAGTAACTTAAGGTGACTGGAGTACAGACAGAACAGACTTTTACAGGGGGAATGAAGAGCATATGTATTGCCGGGTGTGGTGGTACATGCCTGTAATCCCTGCAGCTCGAGAGGTTGAGACAGGAGGATACCAAGGTTGAATTCAGTCTCAGCAACTTAGCAAGGCCCTCAGTAACTTAGTGAGACCCTGTCTGAAAATGAAACATAAGGGCTGGGGTTGTAGCTCTGAGGTAAAGCACCCCTGGGTTCAATCCCCTATACCAAAAAATAAAAACATAGAAAGAGCATACGTATTGAGTTTTTGTTGCCTGCCAAGCTGGGGATAGAACCGAGGGCCTCAGGCATGCAAGTAAGTTCTCTACCATTGAGCTACATCCCCAGCCCTAGTATTTGCAAAACACTGCAGAATATTATCCCTATGGCACGCAATATATAATTATTATGTTATTATCTTTAATATATGCATGCTATATGTATTAATGCAAGTATTGAAATGTAAATATGGTTAACAGTTTGACTAGTATATAATTCTAGGTCCAAGATAATTTTCTTTCATAATTTTGTATAATAAATGAATCTCTAAAAAAAAAATTGTGTAAGACACTGGGCATTGTGGATCATGTTTGTAATCCCAGTTAGTTGGGAAGTTGTGGCAAGTTTAAGGCCAATCCAGGCAACTTAATGAGACCTTGTCTCAAAATAAATGTGGTGCTGGAGATGAAGCTCAGTGACACTGTATTACAAAAGAAAAACAAAAACAAAACAAACAGGTTTGTACAAAACTAATTTCTAGAATTTAAATTATTTTATCTTTTAATGTCATTGTTGTAAACCAATTTTTAGGGTTTATACTATGTTTTCCTATTGTGTTCCCCAAGTCTCTGTCAAACAGTTAATGATATGTAAACATATAACTTGAGTTGTGCTTAAATGTGACTTGGTGATGAAAAAAGTGAATTTTTAATAGGACTTAATTTAATTTAATTTAATTTAAAGACTGATTATTGATTTACGGGAAAATTTAAAGTTTGGAACAACTCAGGTATGTACATCTACTTTTCAACTTAAAATTTTATAAGAGTTAATTTTATAAGATTATCTAATATTAATAAATACTGTCTAAAATATATCTTTTAGACAATGCTGAACTAGAAAAAACAGCATGCCTCCTATGTCTGAGGAAAACCAGGAAGGTTCAGAGGTGAGTGTGGCTGGAGCCAAATGAGTAAAGTGTAAACGATAAGGTCATCATGTAGACACATACATTTTAAATCTTCCTATGATAACAACAATGACTGAAATTGCAAAGTTGGAAGTAAAACTGACACATGAAACCACTACCTGTCTAGGAAACCATTTTATTCTATAATCATGCCAACACACTGAAACATGCCACAAGGTAGGATGGTGGTAGGAAAAGACGTTATGATAAATCTCATTAAATCTGTGGTGGTGAAGAGACAACCATTCAAGACCAGGGTACCCAATTCCATGATTCCAGACATAGACAAAGATTTTGGCAGGCCCAGGCCAGATCCAGTCCATTATTCCTTCACTTTTTCTCCACATTCCTCTAGACTTTCCAGTCAAGGCTGTGTCTCCTCAAGTATTTTGATCTGCATTTTTCCCTCCATACAAAACTGATTAATTGATATAGGTTTAAGAATAAATATTATTATTTTTTTAAAAATATGTATTTTTTAGTTTTAGGTGGACACATATCTTTATTTTACATTTATGTGGTGCTGAGGATCAAACCCAGTGCCTCATGCATGCTAGGCAAGCGAGCACTCTACCATTGAGCCACGATCCCAGCCCAAGAATAAATATTATTTTAAATGGAATGGACAATTATTATTTACTATCAGTGTTAGATGTGACAAGATGACCAAAATAGGACCTTGTAGATTAAGGACATAAAATGAACAAACAGAATCTGATTTGATCCAGACCCTGTGGAAGTTACATCCTCCTAAAAGAGGAAAAAGGGGAAGAAAAAATTTTACTTTTAGCCATGTTCATTTCCTTCTTAAATGAAAGTAAGGGTCACTATTAAATAGGGAAGCATTTTACTTAACATGAAGCACAGAATAAAACTGTCCCTAGGCATAGCTAATGTTGTAATCAAGAGTTTCATTATTACTCTTTTCATTATTACTCTTCCAAGGCTGGAAACCCCCACATACTACTGTTAAAACATCAAAGTTAAAAGAAAACTGAAGATAATTTAATGTCTTGTTAACATGTGTACTCTTGTAACAGAAAATCTTAGCTTTTGAAAAAGGGGAAGCAAAACCAAAGGGGGTAATCCCTTTGTCAATGAGAACAGTGTGTGCCATGAGTGGGTCTGGCAGCATTCTTACATGGGTCTCATCACCCATATGACTTTCTATTTTAAAGTGACTCTTCAGTGAGCTGTCTACTCTTGCCCCAAGTATCAAATTCAAATGCTGTCTTACTAGCTTTTATGTAGAATTGACAAAAGGCTTCCCTTGAACTATCTCAGAAATTGCCACCTATAATTGTCCTTAGAATATTTAAGGAAAGAGATGCTTAAAAAGCCCCTATCCCCAAAAAACTTATAGTTAGTAGGAAGAGGATACCACATAAACAAAAATTATCATGTTGTGAGATAAGCATAATGTCAGAAATGTGCGTGGGGTGCTACAGGTCCTTCAAAGGAGGGCAGCAATATGAAAAGGGTGACAGGTATTGAAATGACAATTTGGTTGAAGACTGAAGAAGTAGGAGTTACTTAGGGGGAAAAAAAGGAATGAACAGCGTCCCATTCAGAGATAAAAGTACAACAAGGCAGTGAGGGCATAAAAGGAAAGCACAAATTCAATAAAATGTAAGCCAATTATTATAGTTAGCATGATATGTGTCAAGGAGCACAGAAATTCAAGGCTGGAGAGAAAACCAGGGTCAGATCATTATAAAGAGCTTTGAGTCATACTTCTTGAAGCTTTGCTAAATTCCTAAATCATAATCCACTCTGAGAGAAGCCTTCATCAAACTCCAAATTAGGTTGCTGAGTGATTTAGAGCTACAGCCAGTAAATAAGATGCAATTATTCCCCAATCCCTACCTACTCCCACTACCCAAAACCAATGCTGTTACATATTAGGGTCTCTCAGAATAGCATCCTGTACTCTGTATTCATAAGAAAGTCTGCTTAACTGGAAGTCACTTGGAAGAGAAGGCTGGAACATAACTCTCTGACTGCCAGGTTTGGCATATTCAGTCATTCTCTCTTGCTTGGAGGTTCCCAATAGTGAAGAAGCAGAGGGAGGAAAAGGAAGGGAGATTTTATAAGACAACAATGACTGAAACAAATTTATTAAGGTTTTATGTTATGCAAGACAAATGAGAGGAAATGGAAGGTATATCAGACAAGGTTCCTTCTGTGGAGCAACCCCTTTTGTTGAATGATTATCACCACCATTTTAACATCTGTAGGAAAGTAGGTTCTGATTTCCTAACCACTGACTCAATTTCCTAATCACTGACACATTATCTGGCACATCATCCCACCAACAATCCCTATGATAATTTTAGAAGTGCTAGTGTTACATATCTAATACATTTTGGCTAATTTTTTTTTTTGGATCCTCATATCCCTTCTTTGTCAGACTTTTACAAACTTGGCTAGTTTTTCAATTTATAAGGTTCGCTTGTTTTTTCTCTAAAGTAAATTCCCCTGCCCTTATGACTACTTGACTACTAAACTTCACTAATCAATTTCTCTAAATTGTCAAAGTCACTTAGAACTTTAATTTAGTTATCCATTCAATTTAGACTGCCTGAATATGAACATTTCTTTTTCTTCTGAGATACCTGTAAGGGAAAAAATTGATTGAAAATATATATAAGCTAAAAGCCAATTAATCATAATTTTTTAAGTAGAGGAAAAAAAGGTTCGACTTACAACCTTTTATATTTAAAGCCAAGAAACAGCCTTTTAAAAATAATTTTACAATTGCCTGTTATAATTAATCAAAGAGTAAGGATGAAGAAAGAAAAAGGGTTAGAAATATGAATGAAGATTAGTGAGAGTGGGAGGGGGAGGGAGAGAGAGAAAGGGAAGACAGTGAAAAAAAAACTAAAAGAACTTTGACCTCTGAACCTTCCAAAGCAAGTATCTGCTGTTAGATTTTTCTCCTGGACTACAAATCTAAAAGCAGAAAATAGGGGCTGGGGATGTGGCTCAAGCGGTAGTGCGCTCGCCTGGCATGTGTGCGGCCCAGGTTTGATCCTCAGCACCACATACAAAGATGTTGTGTCCGCCAAACACTAAAAAATAAATATTAAAATTCTCTCTCTCCCTCTCTTTAAAAATAAAATAAAATAAAAGCAGAAAATAAATGAATAGAAAGAAAAATTCTGTAACTATGTAAAGGAAACCATACATTACTTCTGCAGCAAAGGCGACATGTTTGCCATGTATGTATAAATAGGTAGGAAATTCCTATTACTTTTCTCACCTCATAAATAATAAGGGTACTTTTCTGCCCAAGACAACAGAAAGATAGAAATGAATATATCTAAATATAAGGATGAATCAGCAGTGATTGATTCTTTGAATTGTGAAACTTACTGAATCAGTAAGTGTTAATATATGCATTTTTATCAACTTTCTATTTAGCTCAAAGAAAGAGTCTTCATAACAACATATAGTTTATGGAACCCACTATCTTTAATTGAGGAAGCTCAGTTCTACATCAGACAGATTAATCAGACCAGATTCAAGTAATTCATTCAGACTCTCAATGACCCAGTCTACCATGATAAATACCGTATTCTTTCATCAATTTTAAAGATTACAAACAAAGCTATTGTTATAATGGCTGAAAAATTGTTGGTTTAAACAAGTAAACAGATAATGCCAATACTAATATGAAAAAGGTTTTCTTTTTTTAAAATTAATTTATTTTTTTAATTCAAATATATCTGCATTTAATAATTTATTTTACTTTTTTATTTATATGTGACAGCGGAATGCATTACAATTCTTATTATACATATACAGCACAACTTTTCATATCTCTGGCTGTATACAAAGTATATTCACACCAATTCGTGTCTTCATAACTGTACTTTGGATAATAATGTCCATCACATTCCACCATCATTTCTAACCCCATGCCCCGTCCTGTTCCCTTCCACCCCTCTGCTCTATCTAGAGTTCGTCTATTCCTCCCATGCTCCATTCTCCCTACCCCAATAGGAATCAGCCTCCTTATATCAGAGAAAACATTCAGCATCTGTTTTTTTGGGATTGGCTAACTTCACTTAGCATTATCTTCTCCAACTCAATCCATTTACCTGCAAATGCCATGATTTTATTCTCTTTTATTGCTGAGTAATATTCCATTGTGTATATATGACACATTTTTTTTATCCATTCATCTACTGAAGGGCATCTAGGTTGGTTCCACAATTTAGGTATTGTGAATTGTGTTGTTATAAACATTGATGTGGTTGTGTCCCTGTAGTATGCTGTTTTTAAGTCCTATGAAAAAGGTTTTCATACTAATCAAAGCACTCATAAAAGTTACAATAGAACTTGGCTACATTAAATTCAATTTGGCTGGGCATGGTGGCACATGCCTGTAATATTAGCAATAAGGGAGGCTGAGGAAGGAGATTTGCAAATTTGAGGCCAGCCTTAGAAACTCAGTAAGACCCTGTCTCAAAAATTAAAAAAAAAAAAAAAAAAAAAGAGGATGGAGGGAAAAGGATATAGCTCAGTGGAAGAGCACCCATGGGTTTAATCCCCAGTAACTCTCACACACACACAAATTAAATTTGATTCTACTTAACTTTATTGTCCAGACTGTACCTGGTAGTCATAAGCAATTAGTACTTTACTCCTAATGTCTTTCTATCTGACCAACTAGGATTCCATAGTTTCCAACGCAGCTGCTACCTACAATAGTCAGTGTGTCATGAGAAAATTTCAAAGAAAAACCAAAACACTGCCACAGTACAGCTCTGAATATTACGGATAAACTCTAAAAGGGGCTGTTATCCAAATATTCAAAGGTAAATTCTTTTTTGAGCAATTAAAAAAATCTAGTAACAGATATTGCCTTGGGGGATGGTACTGTATTTATGAATTACTTTTAAACCGTGAGCATATATAAAAGCTGGTATGCTGCAATGGCTTTCTGAGTCTGAAATGACTCAGTTCAAATTCCTACTCAAGCTGTTGTCTAGCTATGTGACCACTTAATAGCCAGGTGAGCTGGACATGTTTCTTATCTTTCTGTATCTACATATGATAAAATGGGAACAACAGTTTCCTTCACAGGGTCATTGCAAGGAATCAAAGAGTAACAGATGCAGAGTACAGCTAGTACATAGCAGTATAAAATTCAGAAGAAAGTTACAAAAAATAAAAAGTATCTTGTGGAAAACTTTTCAAAATGGAGCCAGGAGATCATTAGAAGAACAAGCCCTCTGCACATATTAGGCAGTTGCCTGGGAAGTGAACCATGAACTCGGCAACAAGAGTACTAACCATTAAACTATGCCAAAGCCTGCAAAGCATTAATATCTTTTTTGGAGATAACGGCAGAGCAACCGTCACAAGTAACCAACAAACTTAACACCTAGAGATAGCCCTAGCAATCAATCACTGATATAAAAATTAGTGTTAGGATAGTTTCTTTGCACTAATCACCTTTCTCTTCATGTAACTTGTGGAGTTTCCTTTGTCTTCTGCTTCTCCTTCCATTTTAAAGTCACATATAGCCGGGCACAGTGGCACATGTCTGTAATCCTAGCTATTCTGGAGGCTGAGGCAAGAGAACAGCAAATTCAAGGCCAGCCTCAGCAACTCAGGGAGACCTTCAACAACTTAAAGGCGACCTGTCTCAAAATAAAAAATAAAAAGGACTGGGGATGTGGCTCAGTGGTAAAGTATCCCTAGGTTCAATCCCAAGTACCAGAGGGAAAAAAAGAAAAGTCATGTACAATCTGAATGTCTTCAGAATATTCATTCAGAACTGTCTAAACCGGTGTTTCCCCCACACTGCAATTCTTGGGTCCCAAATAAAGTTATTTTTGCTTTTATAGTTTCTAAGATTAAAATGATCATCATAAGCACTATGTAAGTATTATATATCATTATATTTTAACTTTTAAGTTAATGTTTTACTTATACAAAATCAAGAAAATAACAGTTATCCTTACTTCTCTCACTCCTCTTCTCCTAATGATAACATCTTTTATAACCATAGTATAATTATCAAGAATAGGAAATGAACACTAGTACAATATTGTTAACTAAACTTCAGATCTCATATAAATTCACTCTATACATTGCCATTAATGTCCTTTTTCTATGGTCCTATCTAGGACTCACACTGTATTTAGTTATTTCTTCTTAGTCTCTTCTGATCTGAACCAGTTCTTCCTAGAAAATTCAAACTTAATAACATGATCAAAGTAAATGTCACTAGTAATAACACATATCAACACTATGAACTTTGACAAAATGTACTGAAAATATTATTTTGTAGTTTTTCATGCCAAAAATCAATAACCTCATTCTAATTATGAGAAGACATCAAATAAACCAAATTGAGGAACAGTCTATAAAATAACTAAAGAATATTCTTCCAAAGCATTACTATTCTTTTTCTAAATTAAGGGTAAATTATCTTCATAATAAATTTCCGTAAGCAATACGACACTGAAGTTTGGCTTCCTTTTCTCTGATTCTAAAGAATTAGAGTGGTTTCCCACTTATCAATGGAACCTAATTCAAATTTCATTTGAAGACCCACTGTTGCTGATTTTTTTTTTTTTTTTTTCATGATAATCAGAAATGTCTTCCAGGTCTCAATCTGAGATGTCAGGAGTACATCTCTTTCCCTTATTTACTCCCTTTTGAATCTAATGGGCAATAAGAACTTTGCCCCTTTCCTGGTCTCTTGAAACACATCTAACACCTGTCCTCCCCACCCACAATTACTCTGCAGCCGTTAAACATTAATTCTGATACTTAACAACTTTCAAGCTGATTGCTCCCTTACTCTAAACCTGATACCTTCTCTCTTTCCCTAACCCCTGATTCCTAGTTTTTGGAACCTTTTTGGAGCTCTTGGTTTTAGAACATGTTCACAGGCCTCTTTGGCTTCCCAGATTCAGCTCTAGCTAGGTCCTGCAAGATTTTGAAAGGCTCCACCAGTGTAAGTAAAAGTTTCCCTCTGCTAGTTTAACCCTTACAGAATTCAATCTATTAACTGGGATGATGTCTGGCATCCTTCTAAACATGCAAACTCAAATATCAAGGACTCTGGAAAATAAGAGGCTTGGGATGAGGCAACATGGTTACTGGGTCTCTAAGAAAGGATTTAGAACGTAAGTTAAAGGAAGGGTAAGGTAGTAGGAGGAATTGATGGGAATGAGGGTGCAGTCCCAAGGCAATTTCTTTGCCCCATCCTCTATCCTTCCCTGTTACCTTTGAAAGGACACAGGGCCTTCATCTGGTATAAGTTTCTAAGGCAGGAGTTGACCTGCTGCTGGCTACATATTGTACCAATTTCTCCTGCTGCCTCAGAGCAGTTTCTGTCCTCCTCAGCTAACTGTAAACAACACAGGCTTCTTGCTTTCTCCCGCATCCCTGGAATAAGTATTGGCTGTTCTGAGGCTTTCTAAGGGTTACTACTGCTAGTTACAATGGGGAAACAGAGGATAAACATTACTCACTAAAGGCAAATTTTACCAAGTCATACAATAATAATTTGAAATGTTCATTAAACAGGGCTCTGGAACTTCTCCAGCTTTCTCACCAGGACCCTCAGATTCTATTTCTCTCAAATGGTTCCACACTAATCCACTCTAGTCTCCTTCTGCATTTCCTATTTTCCAGGGAGGCCTGGGTCTGAGAATTATATAATTAGACCTCTGAGGTTGCCTTTTCCTTCCCATTTCAACACAAAAGAAGGGAACTTTTTCATTGCTGTTGTCCCGACTCTGCTTCTTATTAAATATGTTCTATGATTTAAGATTATGTTATGTAATCTTTTGACACTTCATTTTCTTCTTTAAGAAGTGGGTAATGTGCCCATCCTTAAGAATTGTTAAACACCAATGAGACACTATGAAACACAGCAGACATTAAACAAAACTATGATCTCCACCAGCCATCCTGCTACCATACACCTAGCCACCAACTGGCACAGATACAAGGTAAAGGTTGGCAAATAGAATTGAAGAGTAGAGCTGTAGTTCTCTGACCATGCTTTTTTACTGTTTATGTACTCACATATAACAAGTAAGAGCACAGAAACAAGAAACAAAAATAAAGCAGGTTATGAGTTCTAAGGTAGAACCAGGATGTTGGGGAAATCTTAGAAACAAGACAATGATAGGAATGTTTTATTGGCTTTTTATTTAAAAAGAAAACAATATTCAACATAATGTGCCAACCTTAAAAAATAGCCTTTCTAAATATTTAAGTGTTGTTCTTATCTTGAATCCAAAAGAAAGAAGGTCATTTAAGTATTAAGAAATTTAAAAACTGCAACAACAACAAATTCCTTCCAGTCCTTTTTGTGACATTACTAACTGTACCTCCTATTTAAAACATTAAGTCTACTTAAGTTCAAACTAGCAAATCATGTATATTGAAATGCTCCTTATAAACAGTCATTTATATTCTATAAAAATAAACTTAACAAATCTGGTGCAGCTTCATACCTTGCAGACATAGCAGACATAGCTCTTCTACCTTTCACATGTAGGGCTCATCTCTCCAGGCAAGATCCTTTTGTGTATTACTGTTTCAAACTAGACCTGAAATAATATCAGCTGGATCTGTTTTCCCCTCCCTTCCAGCTTTTCTGAGTAACAGAAGCAATAAACAGTAAATGAAGCTACTACACAATTTTTCCCTTCTTATTGAGCCCAGCTTCCTTCAGTTAGTTGTTTGTAAGTTGTTCATGGCTAATCTCTAGCATGTTTCTATCCCTTAACAATAGGCATGTTGTTTTCCAACTTGAAAAATTAACATGAACATCCACATTGCCCCAGCAGTTGTCAACTGCAGTCATTTTCTAGGTGGCCAACTGAAGGCCATGCATAGAGCTGCCTTTGTTGTGAGAAAAACAGTTTCTCTTTAGTTTATGGTGATACTGAAGTTGTTCTGTACTACACATTCCTCCTGGCTCAAATACATGCAAACGACAGCAAACATTCTTTGAGGAGTGTAGAGGACAAGGAAAAGGGATTAGTCTAGACAATAAGGTAACAGCCTGATCATTTCTTCTGTGTTCTTAGTTTCTACATATGTGGTTTTTGAATTTTACCTAAAATTCTAAAGGAAAGAAATTAGTTTTCAAACTCACGTTCTTTGTTGTCCTTTCTGAATTACTGTAAGAATAATATATCAAGGAGCTTTTCTTTTGACACTTGTTAATTACATTCTAATAAAGTAAAATTCCAAGGCAAATAAACTTGGTTATAGTTAGAACAATGTTTATATACTCTGCTTTGTCAGGTTAAAAACAAAAAGCAAATAATGGCTATTATTTGATAATTATTCTTGTTTCAAAGAAGCAGAAAAACAATGCTTTTTCAGAAGAACAACAGATTGATGTTCTTAATCATCCAATTTCCAAAAATGAAAGGGAAGTATTTTAATTAAACTACTGCAGTTTATTGTTTAGGGATATCTTTCCTTTGAAATAAATCTAATTAAGCCAATGAGAAATCATCCAATTCTAGGAACAAGATACAAAAGCTTACATGTGATCAGCAAGAATAGGTATCAGTAACTAGTCTTCAAACCTTCAATCACGGAAGCTAAAAAGTTATTCCAAAGTCCATCTTTCAGAGTACAGAAAATGTCTCTCTTCTAACATAAGAAATTTGATACAGAGTTCAGTAATCTCTCCTATGAGGTGTGTGATAGTTTTGATTCCATCCCTTTCTGGCATGCCAACAAGGAAAAGACAGGTAGATGACTAGCAGTGGCTCTCTTAAGCATGGAAAGGTCGGTAAGGTGATGGAAAACCAGTTCATTTTTTTTTTTTTGTACATGCATTTGAGATTGCATTGTTTGGAGGAGCACATATCAAGAAAGAAGTTTTCCTTATAAAACATGAGCTTTCTTATACCTTATTCTCACATACCAGATTGCATTAGCAGAATACAGTTTTTTGAAAATGTCTTCATATGTCAAAGTCGTAGAAAGAGATTAAGTTCAGGCTCACAGTCTTATTCAAAATGAAAACCTTGGAACTCTACAATAGCAATAAAACATGCACTAGTCTTCAATGCCTTAAGAGACTTTTTGTTTTTAAACAATTGTATTTCAAGCTTTTGTGGGAAATATAGCCTTACCAGTGCCTAACGACTGGCTTGAATAGAGGAATTTGTCTGACTTCTAAGACAAATAGGTTAATAATGTTGTAAGAAAATCACAAAAGTAGTATCGTATGAAGGATTCAAAAAATGTCACTAGCAACTCTCTAAATTCCTTAACCTCTTTGTAAAAGAGCACCAAGTACTGTATTTTTAAGAGTTCAGGATTCAACATCAATCTGTTCACTCTATTTACATTATTTCAGGTGACTAACACATGCTTGGCAACATCTGCTCCAGGAGTGAGTCATCTGCCTCCTATAAACTCAAACTGGATTCTGTTAAATCATGCTGATTTATAATAAATGGAAATACTAGTTTGCATTTCTAGTCCATTTTTCTTTAACAAGTGAACTAAATACTCTTGATATTATTTTTTTAATTTGTTTTTGCAGGTAATATATTATTTATCGACCTAATGAATGGTGAATTGGGATTATCTTTTTAAATGTTTTCATTGGTGCATTATAATTATACATAATAGTAGGATTCATTGTGACATACTCATACATGCATATAACAATTTGATCTATTTACTTCCCCAGTACCTCCCCTTCCCTCCTGCTCCTGACCCCCTTCCTCGACTCTATTGGTTTCCCTTCTGTTTTTTTCTATTAATTGGTGCATTATAATTATACATAAAGTGAAATTCATTGTGATACATTTGTACATGCACCTAGCATGAGTTGGTCGATTTCATTCCCTAGTACCTCTCCTCTCTTTTTCCTCCCCCTCCCCACACTCCCTTGGTCTCCATCTCCTTCCTCTACTGATCTCCCTTCTATTTTCATCATATCCCTTTTTCATTCTTTTTTTTCTCTCTAGCTTCTGCACATGAGGGCATACATTTGACCCTTGAGTCTGCCTTATTTATTTCACTTAACATGATGATCTCCAGTTCTAGCCATTTATCAATAGCATAGTTTTGCTCTTCTTTATAGCTGAGCAAAACTCTTATTTTGTACACATACCACATTTTTTTCATTCATCTTTCTATTTATTTATTCATTTATTTGGTACTGGGAATTGAATTTGGGAGCATTCGACCACTGAGCCACATCCCCAGCCCTTTTTTGTATTCTATTTAGAGAGAGGGACTCACTGAGTTGCTTTGCACCTTGATGTTGCTGAGGTTGGCTTTGGACTCATGATCCTCCTGCCTCGCTTCTCGCTCCAGCTTCATTCATCTTTTGACAGACACTAGTCTGATTCCCTAACTTGGCTATTGTGAATTGCACCACTATAAACACTGGTATGCATATATTGCTACAGTAAGCTTATTTTAGTTCTTTTGGATAGATATGAAGGAGTGGAATAGCTGAGTCACATGGTGATTCCATTCCTAGTCTTATTTTAAGGAATCTCAATACTTATTTCCATAGTGGTTATGTTAATTTGCAGTCTCATCAACAGTGTACAAGTATTTCTTTTTCCCTGCATCCTAGTCTGAATTTATTATTATTTGTATTTTTGATGACTGCCATTCTAAGTGGAATGAGAGGAATTCTCAGTGTAGTTTTCATTTGCATTTCCCTTTCTGCTAGGAATGTTGATCATTTTTTATACATAAAAGTATGAAATGCTTTATGAATTTGTATGTCATTCTTGTACAGGGGTCATATTAATCTCTATATTGTACTAATTTTAGAATATATGCTGCTGAAGCAAGCATGGGAATTATCTTTAAGTGAACTTTAAAACTCCCTACTCCCCAACCCCATGCTGGGGATCAAACTTAGGGTCTCAGACATGCTAGGTAAGTGCTATATCACTGATCCTCGCCCCAGCAAATTGTAAAATTTTACATTAAGTGAATAATTTGGCAGCATTGCTAATACTTTAGATGAGTCACAGATTATGAAATTTTTAAGCTGGAAAAAACTCTGGTGATTAATTATGGAAACTAGATTCATTTCCTGGGATGCTCCTTTAAATTGAAAGGAAACTTATTTGAAGGGGTAGACCTAGGAATATAAAACAGAAAATACTCCCAATTCCAGAAACAACAACAGAGGCCAATACTACTAAAAAGAGAATGTAGCTTAATCTTTTTTGCATTTCATCAAAAGAAAATGAACAATGAAGCATACTGATTTAGGGAAGAGAGGAAAAGAAGAAAACTGGGGAAAACACAGAACTGTCTTTAAGAAAAAAAAAAATTCACGGTATCCAACCTAGCCTTTCCTAGCTTACTTTTAAATAAAAAAAATCAAGGCAATGTATATTAAATGCCAAATGAATAACTAGATCCACACTGTCCAATACGGTAGCTACTAACCACAAATGCCTACAGAGCATTTTAAATGTGGCTAGTTCAATTCAAAGACTTAGTACTAAAAAAGAGAATATAAAAATATTTCATTTTAAATTTTATATTGCTTACACACTGAAGTAGTTTTCATATTTTATTTTATTTTTTAAAATATTTATTTATTTATTTTAAGTTTTAGGTGGACACAATATCTTTATTATTTCTATGTGGTGTTGAGGATCGAACCCAGCGCCCTGCACACGCCAGGTGAGTGCGCTACCGCTTAAGCCACATCCCCAGCCCTAGTTTTCATATTTTAGATTAAAAATATCATTTAAATTACTTTCATCTGTTTCTTTTTACCTTCTAAATGTGGCCACTAGAATACTTAAAATTATGTGGCATGTATTATATTTCTACTGGATAAAACAGACAAGGCAATTAGTTCTATGAAGTTATAAGAATCATATTGCACAATATGATATCAAGAAAGTTTCATAAAGGTAAGACTTCACAAAGATATCCAGATTTGAATGAAAGGATTCAGAAAAGGAGAGGAAAGTGCATTCCATGCTAGACGAACCAAATTTTATAATCAGAATAGGAGATCTCTCAGACTTACTAGATGAGGGAATGTTCTGAAAGAAAATCTACATGTTATGTCAAGGAGTATTTCGTATTTACAAATCAGAATCAATCCTGAAGACATACTTGGTCCCACATGTCTACAGAGTCAGCAAAAATCAGGCCAATACAATATGGCAGCAAATTGTCAAAATTTACAATATACAAAAAGAAATTTGATTGGTTTGTGACATATATCTAAAGTAAACATTTCATGAGTGAATGACTAGGTGAGCAAATTAACTACAGAAAGTGGTGGTGCTTTCCAGGAAAAAAATGTAAAGCAGGAACACAGGGAAGAAAAGGCAGTGAAGAGGGAGTGTGTGTTAAGGAAGGAGCAAACACCCATATACATTATATTAGCACCAGCCAAAGCATAGTAAGGCTTATTTTTTATGTGGCTCAGGGAAATGAGGGGAAAAGGTTACAGCATGAAACCAACTGTTCTTCAAACCTTGCATAATTCTGGATTGCTTGAAGGCTTGAAGCGAAGAACTAAATAAACTTTCCTCAGCATTCATTCTGTGATTTGGCTCCAAGAAAAAGCAGACATGGCCATACCCACATGGGTAGGATTAGTTCCTCTATTCTAGGGTCACACACAAGTAACAGCAGCACCCTCCCTGTGGACTACCAATTAGTCTTTCTTATAGAGGAGGAGGGAGGATACTTTTTTCCTCTCCTGGTCTTCGGCCCTGCCTCTTCCTAAAGTATCTATAAACACAGTATCCATGTATAATCTTAAAAAATGTTACATAATATAATTTTCTAGGGACTTTTAAATTTTTTAATTGCAAATTACTAGCCAGGTGTAGTGGCACAGGCCTGAAATCCCAACTATCTGGAGGCTGAGGGAGGAGGAGTACAATTTTGAGGCCAGCCTGGGCAACCTAAGACCCTCAAAATAAAATGAAAAGGGCTAGAGATGCAGCTCAATGGTAGAGAATTTGTGTAGCATATATGAGGTCCTGGGTTCAATCTTCAGTATGAGACGAAGGGTTGGGGGGAAGAGGCAGGGAGAGAAATTTCTGTTTAAGAAGTTATCTAACATTAAAGCTACATGACAGTGTAATACTTTAGGTAAACAGAATAGTTACATTGTTCTGCTATATTTTTAAAACCATGCTGTGTGTTTTTACACAGGATTACTTAAAATTTTCAAGAAGAGCAGACTATTTTAACATTCACAATTACAATTTTAAAATACTTTTGTATCATATAACAATATCATCCAATCTTTTATTAAGTGGGCATGCTTATGCTAATACTGAGTAAGATGTGATATGTTAATTTAAGAAAGAACATCGTAATATTAGAGATAATAATAATAGCAGTTAATACTTTTTGAGTGTCAGATATTTCTAAATGATGTATGTGCATTACTTCTTTTACTATTTAGCTTGTAACAAATCTTTGAAAAAAATATTTTTATTATCCCCCATCTACAGATGAGAAAACTGAGGCTCAAAAAGGTAAGTTACTTGCTCAGGAACACACAGCTAATAAAATAAGAGCTTGGATTTGTACACACACAGGTTGACACCACAGATTTCCCTGTTAATAACAGTTATGCTGTACTGCGTTTCCAATGCTCAGAGAATGAAAAGCAACATTAAAGAAAAAATAATGGGTTGAGTATTTATGAGCTCCCAGAGCATACATGTATCTTTGACCTTACCCATACACCTATGGGAAACTTAATCTTACATTATGTTAAAGAACTGAATAAATGATAAAGAATGTTACAGCTACTTAGATGCTTATTAAAGACTTTCAGAGGTTTTAAAGACTGAAATGGTTGTTAAAAAAATTTGTGTCCAGTGGCTGGGGTGGTGGCTCAGTGGCAGAGGGCTTGCCTAGCATGTGTGAGGGGTTCGATCCTCAGCACCACGTATCAAATAAATAAAATAAAGGTCCATTGGCAACTAAAAAAATTTAAAAAAAAAGAATCTGTGTCCAAATAAAGATATGATTTCAATATAGTAACATAAAATGGTAATCTGAAAATATATAAAATCCCAAATTATACCAATGATAGGAATAAATGTTTCAAAACTGCAGATATAACAGGGAGGAAATAGAAGATATTATTTATGATATAAATAATTAGAAAATTTCAGGTAAAAAAATCTTTATAAAGAATTTTAAAGCTTACTATCAAAATGTAAAAACAATGAATTCCTTTCAAATCACATAAGAAATATTTAAAATGTAAAATTAGAGGGTTAGGATCTTCCTCAGCATTGGAGTTTGCTTAGCATATGCAAGGTCCTGAGTTAATCCCAGGGAGGGGGAGAATTTTTTTTCACTTAGAAAAAAATCAAAGAACACTTAGAGGAAAAAAATAGCAAGAAAACATTTTTTTTTTAAATTACAGATTACCAGCTATATAGTAAATATGCTTTATCAAATTCACCCATTTAAAAATCTCTTGGATATGATTTTAGGTGTCCACAAGTGACATACTTAAATAGATTTAGAAAGCTTAAGAGGAAAGGACAAAAAGAAAACAGGGATTACAGCCAAGTAGAATCTAAGAGTTGGAAAAACATCACATGAAAAAGAGGATAACATTTTTTTACAATCCGTAACACAATTCATACAACTTTATGTACTTAGTGCTAAAATACGTTTAAGGTAAAAAACTTTAAAATGCAAAAGGAAATGAACATCAAGTACAGAAGTATAGGAAGACTTCTTTGGACATGATATTATAGATAAAAATGTAAAGTTAAAGGTTGTCTGGTGTAAAATAATATATGCCTTATCTATGATAACTAAGACTTAAAATCAAAAGTCAAATGATTTTAAAATATTTTTAAGAATGTTCTTTTGCATATTGTGCGAAGGGTGAAAGGACTGAACTACAAAGACTTTCTTCCTGACTGAATGGCAATCATAATCCCACTGCCCAGGGAAGTCTAACAATTAAGTGCATTTCTAGGAAAGACTACCTTCAGAAATGCTGGTTCCTGTCTGTACATGCCCTCTTTATCAAGTGCTTTCAAATCCATATCACTTTCAATACTACAATAAATAGGAAGGGATAGTGACACTGAGGTGAGAATAAAATAGAAACTCTTGGAAGCAAAAAAGGAAGATGACTCAAGGAGGGAAATTCCAGTTGCTCTAATAGGATGGCTGGTGGATAAAATGCTCTTTATATACCAATTAAGAACTACCTTTTAGGTTTAGTGTTTCTGATCCCTCCAAGAGTTCCAAAGGTGAAGCTGAACAGCAGCAGCAATAAAGAAACAGAATGAATGTGAAGGGCATGGCAATCGTCTTGGCTGTGATAGTCTGTGCTATGATTACTGAAGGTATATGATACTTTTTGCTTCAGTCTATAAACTCCTTTTGTAATGTTTCAATGTCTTTTCTTTCACTTTTATCCTAAAATACATGGTAAATTTTTACTGAATCTCATATATTAGAAGTTACTTAATAGCTTTGACAGAAAATGTTGGAAATGTTTAAGGCATTAGAGATGACTCTTAAATCTAGAGATGATAAACTTCATGGGATTTTTTTTTTTTTTTTTTTTTGTCTACAATATCTGACAAGATGCTTGACAAATAGCTTTAAATGTTTGTAAAGAAGACTCTAAGTGGTATTATGTTAACTTCTTGGAAAAATTCTTAAGTATAAAAGCAACAGACAAATAAGCTTCCTTTAATAAAAAGTCTTTCATATTCCTATAATAATAATTACTACTACTACTACTACTACTACTACTACTTCTTCTTCTTTTTTGGTGCTGGGGATTGAAGGCAGGGCCTTATGCATGTGAGGCAAGCACTCTACAAACTGAGCTATATCCCCAGCCCTGTCCTATTATTTTTAATGACTTTTTTACAAATTTCAAAAGAAAACCATCAATATCTTACTTAACTCCTTTACCAATAACATTGGTATCAAGAGCTATTTGACAGATTACTACAAACTACAATTTTTATCTTTTATGAAAACTCTTCTCACATTCACCACCAGGATAATAAACCAGAACTATATGTTGCAATCAGATGTATTAATAATCAATATTCTGATCTGTCCTAGGCTTTCCTATGTTCAAAGGGGGACGTTGTCTTTGTATAGGCCCTGGAGTAAAAGCAGTGAAATTGACAGATATTGAGAAAGCCTCTGTCATCTACCCAAGTAACAGCTGTAACAAAATTGAAGTGATGTAAGTAATGCACTTTCTGAAGATGACAATGGTGGAGGCTTTTTTGTTTTATTTGTTTTCCCATGTGAAGTTTAAGACTCACTTTTATCTTCCCTTAACAGTATTACCTTGAAAGCACATAAAGGACAACGATGTCTGAATCCCAGATCAAAGCAAGCAAGTTTTATAATCAAGGTAAATTTCTTGTTACTCCCATGTTAGAATCTATTTTATTCAGGAAGGAGCTTCTGAGAAAAGAAAGCAGAAAGATTCTGCTATAATTTCATGTGAAGTATTCTATTAAAGTGGGCCTTGGTTATGATAGCATCCTTTTCCTGATGTATGTTTTTTATGTATTCCCAAGGAAATGAGAATAGTCTAGTAAATAAAGCTCTTATTTTCTCATTACAGCAAGTTGAAAGAAAGAATTTTTTTAAATATCGAAACAAATGAAGTTCTGGAAAAGAGGATTTGAAAATCTAGAACAAGTTTTATTTTTGGGCTGGGGATGTGGCTCGAGTGGTAGCGCGCTCGCCTGGCATGTGTGCGGCCCGGGTTCGATTCTCAGCACCACGTACAAAGAAAGATGTTGTGTCCGCCGATAACTAAAAAATAAATATCAAAAAATTCTCTCTGTCTCTCTCTCCTCTCTCATTCTCTCTTTAAAAAAAAAAAAGTTTTATTTTGGCTACTGACATAAGAATTCTGCAATAGAAAACTGACTTCCTCTTGCCTGTTGCAATACACATTCATGTATGTCAGGTTAGAGAACATTTGAGAAATTTGATTCTTGTGACTATTTTGCTGTGACTGTAAAAACAATTCTATTTCTAAAAGGCAGCTGTGTGTACTTGAGCTATATTTCATGTTACTAACTCTGGTTATAATTGAGACATTAATTACTGGAGACAAACCCTTGAATCAAAAGCATCCATGTGTGTAATAAAACATTCCTCAAATAATTTTTCATACAACTTACACATTCTTTCCCCATGTAACACATAAGTATCTAGGGAAAAACTTCTTATGTATTATATATTTCAAGAAATGTACCATAAATAAAATTATGAGCTACAAGAAACTGACTAGCACACAAATATAATTATTAGCAGCATTGGTCTTTGATTTTTTTTCAACTTTTTTTCAGAGATGTTTGCAAAGAGGATATGTGTGTTTAGTGTACATTTGGGTTTTAAATTTGTTATAAAGAACAGCAAAATCTTGGGAAACATTTTAGATATAAAATGTTTTTGCCCACCAAAGTAAATGCTGAAAAATAAATAAATATATGCATATCTGGCAATCGTCTTTACTTTCTGTGACTTTATTTCTTAGAAAAATATACATTCATTTCTTTAGTCATGCTTATACTATAAAATTTAGGGATACCTAAAATTGCTTTTCTCTGAAAAGAAACAAAGTCATCTTTCTCTAATAAGCTACCACAACTC
The DNA here is from genome assembly GCF_048772815.1 of Callospermophilus lateralis. Lineage (NCBI taxonomy): Eukaryota > Metazoa > Chordata > Mammalia > Rodentia > Sciuridae > Callospermophilus > Callospermophilus lateralis. The sequence continues at coordinate 57,812,313 of NC_135312.1, read as the reverse complement.
TTTTTTTTCCCCAGCTTGCTTATTTATTTATTTATTTATTTTTATTAGTTGTTCAAAACATTACAAAGCTCTTGACATATCATATTTCATACATTTGATTCAAGTGGGTTATGAACTCCCATTTTTACCCAGTATACAAATTGCAGAATCACATCAGTTACACATCCACGTTTTTACATACTGCCATACTAGTGTTTGTTGTATTCTGCTGCCTTTCCTATCCTCTACTATCCCCCCTCCCCTCCCATCTTCTCTCTCTACCCCATTTACTGTAGTTCATTTCTCTCCCTTGTTTTTTTTTTTCCTTTCCCCTCACCTCCTCTTATATATAATTTTGTATAACAATGAGGGTCTCCTTCCATTTCCATGCAATTTCCCTTCTCTCTCCCTTTCCCTCCCACCACTCGTCCCTGTTTAATGTTAATCTTCTTCTCATGCTCTTCTTCCTTGCTGTGTTCTTAGTTGTTCTCCTTATATCAAAGAAGACATTTGGCATTTGTTTTTTAGGGATTGGCTAGCTTCACTTACCACAACTCTTTTTAAAACTGAAAAAATCATATACTTTCCAGAACACTTGAGATATCTTTAGCAATTTTACCTTATATTTCAATAGCACACAGCTATTTATCATCATGAAGAATTGTTTAGAAATACATTCTAATGGGTATCTATAAAGGGAGGCTATTTGATTTTACTTCGGGTGTGGGTTTTCCTAGACCAAAACCCACTACTCACTTGGGGCAGATTCCTTATTAGGTGAATATTGGTGAGAGGCTAAAAGGAAGAAGCCAAAGGAAAGAGATCTCCCCTTCAGCCAGAACAAAGACTCAACCAAGCTTGTATACTTTAAACTCCAGCTAGCCCCACAAAAAATATTACCAGTAAGAAAACCATTAAAAGCAGCAGCAGTAGCAAAAGTCATATGGTAGTGTCTCCCTTTAGCATGACTTTTGACTAGTCCTTCCTGCCACCTAGCTCCCTTACTTAGGTCGTTGGTTCATTTTCCAAGCCTGATTCTCCAATCTTTCTGTGGTTTCTTCAACGACCAATTAAATTCCTTTTCTCCTTAATCTAGTCAAAATCCTTGACTGATAAAGCCTTCTTTATAGTAATCTCCACATCTGAAAAATGAAATGTTTGTTACAAAATCACAATTAGATATATCTCTATATAGTTATGCAATATGTTTATATTAAATAATTTCTACATAGAAATGGAACTTCTACATAAATTCCTTGAAAAGTTTTCAGATCGGAATCTAATCTTTGTCTATGTACAGTGGTTTTTAAAAAATATCGTTAAAAGTTTTAATTTTACTAAGTTAAGGCTGCTTGACTCATTCTGTTTTTTTTCTGAGGTTCTGGGATTGAATCCATAGTCTTGCACATTAGGCAAGTGCTTAACCAGTGTTATACCTCATGTCCTTTTTATTTATTTTTTGATACATCATTTCCCTAAGTTGTCCAGGCTGACCTCAAACCCACAATCCTTCTGCCTCAACCTCCCTTGTAGCTGGAATTGCAGGCCTATGCCTCTTTGCTTGCTAAGTGTGCTAACTTAAAAAAAAATAGATTAGGGCTGGGGATGTGGCGCAAGCGGTAGCGCGCTGGCCTGGCGTGCGTGCGGCCCGGGTTCGATCCTCAACACCACATACAAACAAAGATGTTATGTCCGCCGAAAACTAAAAAATAAATGTTAAAAATTCTCTTTCTCTCTCTCTCTCTCTCTCTCTCTCTCTCTCTCTCTCTCCCTCTCCCTCTCCCTCTCTCACTCTCTCTTTAAAAAAAAATAGATTATATATCATAGGCCAGTGAATTATTATTGAGAAGATAGCACATACCTATACTTCTTCATAGAAAAATAAATATATGAATAAATAACAGTCCAGGCAAGGTTCCTCTCATATCAGTACATTTGAAAACATTATTCTCTCTGCCCACTTTTCACTTAAATCTCAACCTAAATGACATTTTCTCCAAGAAGCCTAAGAAACCACCTCTTCAATCTCAACTAGATTAGGTGTTCTATTTATTTGTTTTCATAACATTCTTTACTTTTCGTCACATTATTTATTGCAATTGCTACAATTGCAATTGTATCTGTTCTTCCCACAAGTGCAAGTTCAATATGAAAGCCACTGTAGTTCTTCTACTCCACAGTACAATGCCTAGCACATATCAGACCCTATTGAATGGTAATAGAAACTAAGGGAAAAGGAACTTACAGCCCAGAATGGTATGAAGGAATACACAGTGGTAAGAAATACAAGGTGATTTTCTGGAATAGTAACTAGATTCATTTGGTTGGAGTGAAGGATAAGGAGTATCATGTCTAACTAAACAACCTTTCCCTTTTATTCTGCACAAAATGGGGATTCATTAAATATTCACCAATGAGAGAATGACCCTATTCCAAGTTATTCTAAATTATTCTAGGAATGACAAAAAGGGCTGATTGAAGTAGGAACAAATGAGGAAGGGAAAATGAGTTGGGAATATGTTGCAATTGCTCAGGTCTTTATTTCCAAATTTCAAGTCTTTCTCATACCATCTTTAAATTCTTTACTATATCTCTGTTCAATATTCATAATATTTTTGCAAATTGTGTACCTCTTTATTTCATTTACATTTACAGGAAAAGCAAAATTTCACTGCTATCCATGTGAAATCAATATTAATGCTATAGAAATAAAATGATAACACAAAGTATAGAAAAAAATACCAAATTCTAACTAGATAGCTTTGTATGTCAAAGGTTCTGAACTTAAGCCTGTATTTATTAAAAAGGAGATGAAAACAGTTAGCAAAGTGTTTGAAAGTCATGCTAATACCACACTGATTTAATCAGAGGGACTGAAGTTAAAGAAAGTAATTAACTGCTATCAAATGTCATTATCAATGAGCCACCTGGTATTGTCCCATATGTTGGGAGAAACACATGAAAAGTAATAAGGACATTATGCAGTGAATTAGACTGAACTGCTACATGAACCAGCAATTCCACTCCTTTGCATATATCTAAAGGTTTAAAAAAAAAAAAAAACTTGTACACTAATGTTCATAGCAGCACTAAGCAACAGCCAAAAGATAGAATCAACCCAAATAGCCATCAACAGATGAATGGAAAACCAAAATGTGATATATACACACAATGGGATATTCTTCAGTGATAAAAAGAAATGAAGTTCTGATAAGTCCTACAATATGGATGAATCTTAAAAGCATTTTGCTGAGTAAAAGAAACCAGACACGAAAAACCATAGTTTGTTTTTGCAGTTCTGGGGATCAAACAGGGCCTCACGCAAGTCAGCAAGCGTTCTACCACTGAGCTAAGCTCCTAACAAGATCATATATTATATGATACCATTTTATATGAAATACCTAGAATAGGAAAATCTTTAAAAATTAGGCAGTAGATCAGGGGCTGGCAGGGGCTCTGGGGAGGGTTTAATGGGTAATGACTGCTAAATAGACACAGGTTTCTGTTTGAGGTGATAAAAAAAGTCCTGGCACTAGATTATGGTGATAGTTACACAACACTGACAATGTACTTAATTCCACTAGTAGTATACTTTTAAAGGGCTAAAAAGGAAATTTTATGTTAGGAGTATATTACCACAGTAAAAAAATAAGGGCTAACCTAAGGTGATAATGGTGAAAAAAGAAATAAATAATACACTGTATTTGCAAAACTAAAACAATGTGACTTTTCAAACTTTTTTGTTGAAAAATATAGCTATTTTTCATAAAAGTATGCTATCTGTGTTAATATGCAATGGGCTTCTCTACTTTGCCTTTGAGACACAAAAACAGCTTTCTATTGAACATTTTTGACATCCCCTTATTGATTCCTTTAATCCTGCCTAGGTCTCTAAGTAAAATCTTTAAAAACGTTTCAAAATCACAAGTACAAGTATCCTCTGTTTCCTTTCAAATCTGATACATACTCCTGTTGATACTGGTCAGGCCGACTGAGCAAGAAAAATGGCCATCATCCAAAAAGAATGCTTTTCATTGCCAGAGAGATGGCTATATTTCTGAAATTCTGGCCAGTGAAAAATTCGTTAAGCTTTTTTTAAAAAACCTTCTTAATTTACTATCATCTTTAAAATACCTGAAAGGTAGATGGATTAGTATTAAAATGTTCACTTGAAGATTCAAAACAAAACAAAAATACCCTGAAATGCACACAGATCTAATTTGTCCAAGATCAGAGAACAAGTGAAAGATAGAACTACATACTACATGCCTAGACCATCTCCTTCATCCCATCAAGTGTGAGGAAGGTTAAAACTTTGCATGGTCTAAAATGCATCTGAACAGAAACTATTCTCAGCCCTTCCAAGTATGATGATTATAAAGATCTAGCTATTCACTTTCACACACACTCACTGTGTCTGTGCTCTCTGCTCAAGTTGTGCAGGTTGAGACACATGGTAATTCAAAATATAAACCAACATTACTAGATACTGAGCAGCTAAGGGAATGTTTTGAGAGCTCAAAGTCAAAACTATCAAGTTCTCCTTTGTCCTCCTCTCCCATATTTACCAGAGTACCCTATTCCAGCTGAGGGAATTTCCAGCCTACTAAAGTTCTTCTTTCTGCTCACTTTTTAGGAAATTTCTTCTAAGCATAGTAGTTTCTCAGAAAGCTCTCCCCACCAACCCCATCTGTCCTAACAAGCCTGTCAGGGCAGACTATTTTTTGTTTTGCTTTGTTTGGGGCCTGATGTCATAATCAGAGGCTTAAGATAAAGGACAGTTGAAACTGAAACTGAAATGAGGTATTTTCTTAATTCTCATTTTCTTTCAAAACTAGACTTGGATCAGTGAATATTAGGAAAGTGAATCTGCCAAAAACCTTGCAAGAATTGATAGAAAAATAAATTTAAAAAGATCTATCATTAAGATTTTTATTCAAATGATCCAGGCAAGGGGTGGTTGTATGTAGAATAAGTAACAGCAGCTAATGTCTATGTAAAGTTTGATTTTTTTTTTCTAAACATTTTCCACATTTATAGGATTTTTCTCCCAAGCAGACCCCCATTCAAAACAAGAAGAAAAGGATCTTTTGTTTTGATTCTATTCTCACCAGGCAATGTATTGATTGCTAGTTCAACTTCCAGGGACTTTGATCCTAGAAAAGGATAATCTAGATACCAGAATCAACTATGAGTAGGAACATACTCATTACAAACTAGTGAAGTGCTTTTAATTTGCATGTAGTCTCTTATAGATTTAATTTACATAAGTAACTCTCTGAAAACATACTTAACTCTGGATTAGGAAAAACAGGCATTTCTGAACCTGTAAAAATGAAGACCAGATCTACCGAATCCTGACAAGGTAATGCCATACCAATTAAACTCTATTAACCTTCCTGACTGCTTGGCTGACTTTGTTCTACACTATTTTTGGTGCCATTTCTATTATTGTGTATGCTTTTCTCTCCTGGCCACTTGTCTTAAGTTTGAGGCTCATCTCAGGCTTTTTTGTTTGCTTTTTCTGAATACTAGATCTTCTAAGCACTTTTGGCAAAAATCAGTATGCTTTCATCTGTGCCAGGTATGGTGGCACATGCCTATAATCCTAGCTACTTGGGAGACTGAAGCAAGAGGATGGAAGGTTCAAGGCCAGCCTGGGCAACCTTGTCTCAAAATAAAATAAAAAGGTCTGGGAATGTAGTTCTGTAGTATAATGTCCCTGGGTTAGGGACCTAATAAAAATCCCTTTTCTCCAAATTTTTGCCAGCATTTGTTATTTCCTGTATTTTTGATAATGACATTCTAACTGAGATGAGATGATACTTCATTGTGATTTTGATTTGCATTTCTCCGATGATGAATGAAATTGAGCTTTTTTTCATGTATTTTTTGGCCATTGTATGCCTTATTTTGAAGAGTATTTGCTTAATGCTTTAGCCCATTTTTAAACTGGATTGTTTGATTTATTTTGGTGTTCAGCTTTTTTGAGTTCCTTATATATTTTGGATTTTAATTATTTGTTGTATGTACCATTTGCTAATATTTTCTTCCATTCTGTAGACTCTTAATTCTATTAACTCCTTTGCTGTATAGAAGGTTCTTAGTTTGATGTAATCCCGTTTGTCTATTTTTACTTTTGTTGTCTGTACTTTTGAGGTCCTATCCAAAAAAATCATTGTCTAACCAACTGTCTTTAAGTGTTTCTCCTATTTTCTTATAGTAATTTCATGTTTAAGATTTAGGTCTTTGGTCCATTTTAAGTTGATTTTTTTTTTTTTTTGGTAGTTGGACACAACACCTTTATTTCATTTGTTTATTTTTGGATGTGGTGCTGAGGATCTAATACAGGGTCTCACACATGCGAAGCGAGCGCTCTACAGCTAAGCCACAACCCCAGCCCTTGAATTGATTTTTGTGTATGGTAAGAGGAAGGGATCTAGTTTCTTTCTTTTCCATATGCATATCCAGTTTTGCCAGTACTGCTTATTAAAGACACTGTTTTTTTTTTCTCCACTGTATAATAAGTGTTTAATTCCTGAAGTACCAAAATAATTTCAAAAATTATTCCAGCTAATTAAACAGAACAATGGAAATCAGGAATCCAAATTAAACACAATATTTTCTCTCCAGAAGATACATTAAAAAGTGGCTGAGAACATGGAGCCAGAGTTACTTATTACAAAGATTAAATGAGTCAATATTCACAAAGCATTTCAAAAAATGCCTAATTCCATTTATGCTATGTAATGTTTAAAAATCAATTCAATGGAATGAAATCAACCAACAATTAACCTCATAATTATAATGTCCCAATAAAAAATAAGATAGCAAATAAAATATCAATAAGAAATATTTGCTCCTTAAGAAAATATTTTTAGTTCACTTATCAACTTTCCCTCTTGTCTCAAGCTGTTTTCCCAAGGTCTGTTTCTAATCATACTCCATTTTCAATTTATTTCCTCATAGCTATAATAACACTATTATATCTATGAATCCTTTCCTCACACCATTCTAGATACCATCTTATGATATTTTCATTCAGGGACTGACTCTAAAAAAAAATGAAACTTGTTTTAACACACCAGAAATCAGATATCCAAATGACTAGTGTTTCTCTCAAAATATTTACATTGGAGGCTATTTATTTATTCTAATGATATTATAAATGGCCAAAGTATTTATGGAATTCTTTGAAATTTGCCAATTCTATATCTTTTACCTTGTCCAAGACCAACTTTTTAGTACTTGATCAAAGTACTAAATCACCTGTCAACAGATACAACTTGCTATTACCCAAAATTAACTCACCTATAAAAGATGAAAAACTGCTATTAATGAGAAGTAAGAGACTATTAAAATATATTTCTGTGAAAGTAATCACAAAAATTTAAAATAAATACTGGAAAAATGTACCAGTTACAATACAATAAATGGATGGCAACCAGTTGGTAACCTAATACAAACATCAAACCTCTCAAGATTCTTCTTCCATTTGTGAAATGAAAATAACTTTACTACTACCTTCTTTGCAGGGTAACTATGGGAGAAAATGGCAATGTATAATGCTTATGAAACCTGTAACAGTAAATAACATAAAATATTCCCATTCATGCCTATTGAGTCAAATTAAGATAGACACAGTGTTGGAGAATGCAGACAATCCTCTCTCTTTCTTACCCTAACTCCCTCCCTCCCTTCCTCCTCATGGAATCTCTGCCCTGCTCAGTCCCTAAAGGAACTGTGGTTTCCTGCCCTCAGCATTAATGGTTTCTTTTACTACTGCCCAGAGGATTTCCTGACTTGGATGCCTCTGTCGACGTAACATATAGGAAAAAAATTAAAAAGAATGATATAAAACACATTAAGGCCCACTTACTTAAAAATTGTACTTAGGACTTTGACTTAAAGATTAATTTGATATTTTACAGGAGGCAAATGTGAGAATTAAATGTCCATTTAAAAAAAACCTATTTCTGTATGCAATAAAGATCTGTTTTTCAAGAAACAGTTTATGTTTTAGAAAGTGAAACCTAACTCACTGAAAAGAAAGGACAGGGGGAAATTCCATAACTCAGAGGCCATAATAAATACAAATAATTCCTTTGATTTTGCAACAGGGGACTTCCCCAAAGACTAGCCAGCAGATTTTGCTTAGTCAATTGTTATCCAATCAGAGTTAGGGAGGGAAAATGCCTTTGCATATAAATACTGCACACCAGCTCCACATTTTAAGAGACACTCCTCAACTGCTTAAACTTTCTGAGCCTACTACAGAGGAACCTCTGGTCTCTGCACCATGAACCAAAGTGCTGTTTTTATTTTCTGCCTCATCTTTCTTACTCTCAGTGGAACTCAAGGTAAGAAATATTAAGGAATACTTAATTTATGAAATCATAAAGCAGGACTGGGTATAAATTCTATATACAATATAGAAATAGTATATTTTCAAGTTCAGTGTGTGTCTAAAAATGAGAGGGAAATAAACAGAGATTACTACCTCTGGTCACAGTTTATATGACTGAAGTAAGAGAAACAAGTAGAATTTTAAAAAGAGGGATAGAGGAAGTGAAGGAAAAGATAAAAAAAAAAAAAAAGGGAGAAGCTGGTCGCGGTAGCGCATGCCAGTAATTCCAGCCACTCAGGAGGCTGAGGCAAGAGGATCTCAAATTCAAATACAGTCTCAGCAACTCAGCGAGACCCTGTCTCATAATAAAATATATAAAAAGGGCTGGGAATGTGGCTCGGTGGTTAAGCATCCCTGGATTCAATCCCTGGTCCAAAAAAAAAGGAGGATAGAAAAAATGTGAGGAAATGAGGAGAGGATAAGACACAGATACTCCTTACCTAGCTAAGCTTGCTCCATTACATGAACTGTGCCCAAGGGTGATTTTATAATCAACAAGTTACAATTCCCCTCTTCAAGATAATCAGCTATTATATCATTTAGAGCTGTGTTACAATAGGAAACATTCCCCCTCAGATAAAGTGACTATATGACAATATAGGGATAGGATTTCACTAAATACTACCAATCCACATGTCTTATGAGACCTGTATTAACTTTCCCTGCCATGTTGTCGCTCTTCCTGCAGGAATGCCTCTCTCAAGAACAACACGCTGCAACTGCATCCAGATTAGTAATCGACCTGTTAATCCAAAATCATTAGAAAAACTTGAACTTATTCCTGCAAGTGAATCTTGTCCACGTGTTGAGATCATGTGAGTAAAATTCCATCTGAGGGTCACCTCCCTGGTTGTAAAGTATTTTAAACATGTGATGATTATCACAAAAGATCAGTAAAGGGTTTGTGATGAACACTATTGTATAGCAGAGGAAAATATCTAGAGTGAAACTTAGATGTCTGACTTTGGAACTGTGTATTCCATCTACTTTGTAGCCTCAACATTGTTTTAAATATTTTTACTCCTACTTACTTCTACAGTGCCACAATGAAAAAGAGTGGGGAGAAGAGATGTCTGAATCCAGAATCTAAAGCCATCAAGAATTTACTGAAAGCACTTAGGAACGAAAGGTAGGTTTGTTGTTGCTTGCAGAACAACTGCTCTTTAGGGAATGGAAATCCTGGGAAGTTAGCAACATTTGCATTGGGCTTTACTGTGCGACCCTTGGATCAAACGTATGTTACTATCATGCCTTTTTCTACCTGCATTTACTCAGACATGAAGCTCATGCTTTACCTGAGGATCTTTGGGTTATCTATATACTCAGTGTATTTTAAGCAGAACCCAGACTAATTCCAGAGTCTATACAACTTTTATATTCCTTTTCTCTTCTTACAGGTCTAAAAGATCATCTTGAAACCAGAGATTAGCAAAATCACTGCAGTGCTGATAAAGATGGACCACAAAGAAGATATTTCTATTACTTCCTCACAGAGAGTGTATGTTAAATTCTAACTGTTCCTGGTTTGTATTTCTCCTGAAAAGTGACCAACGACAGTCATCAAATTAGCTGCTATACCTCCTGTGGTTTATTATCCTGAGCTGTAATTTCTCTAATAGTAAGAGTTACTAGCTCTATTACTAATAGCTAGTAATAGCTCTAATAACTAATAATGACTCTGTCCTGGCACTACACTATAAGCTATGTAGAGGTGCTACCTTCCTAGCAAATGTGCCAAGTCCTAGCCTACTACTGACACTTTCCTCACCTATCCTATCTGCTAAGGGTTATTAAGGGATCCTTTTGACTTCTGGCTTTATCAAAATCTTAAATAACTAAAGGTATGCAACCAAAGGTATAAAATCTGCTTATTAATGAATAATCTTTACTTCGTGGGTTTTTATTGCCATCCTCCCCCAGGAATTCATATTTTTTCAGTGGTTACATACACATAATTCCAAATATCTACAGGAAGTTGGATATGTATGGAAATTATGTGTAAATATTGCTATTTAATGAAAGACTATAAAAGGAGTTCTTAGAGATATATTTTTATATTGTTTTCAATGTATATGAACTAATATAATTTGTATAATTAAATACTACAGACCAATGAGTTAGTAGGGAAATTTTAAAATCTAGGTATATGCTTTGCATGTTATATAAGACAAATGTGTTGAATGGTTTTCAAAACAAAAATGATGTGCTGTCCTGGAAATATTAAAAAAGATTACATGACTGTTGTAAGACCATAAAGGTAATAAAGTAATTATCACTAAGATGAAGTGTCTTGTGGGTCTCTGACTGGAACATTTACTTCATAAGGAGCTTATATTGGAAAATCCATGGCTTGGAGAAGCTGGGATGAGTAGAAGACAAACGAGTTGGAGAATTACCACACTCTCTCCAACTTTAGTCTCCTGAAAGGCCCATTATATAAGATTCCTATATAAGCAATGTAGTATGAGAGACCTTGGTCTGTTTCAGACCACTATAACCAAGTTTCTATGCAACAACTCCCTCTGAACATTTTATAGGGACTTCAAATTACAAAATATTGCAAATTTATTCTCTCTTAGATCTGTTTCTTCTACTCTATTCTAATGTCCTAGTTGAAAACTGCACATCATCCACACAGTTCCCAAACCAGAAACAGAAATACTTCTATACTACTACTACTCCCTCACTTCCCACATCTAATTAGTTACTAAGAAGATATTTGCAACAGATTCAGTTGAGAAATTATTAATGTCTAAGATATATAAAGATTCCTATGGATAAAAAGGGAAAAACAAGTTGAGAAATGAAAAACAAAAGTGAATTGGAATTTCACACACACAAAAAAGAGGCACAATCCCGGAACATGAAAAGATATTCGGCCTCCCCCTCCCCCCCCTCTTTTTTTTTTGTACTGGGGATTGAACCCAATTACACTCAACTACTGAGCCACATCCCCAACCCTTTTATCTTTTAATTTTTGTAAGTTGTCAATGGGCCTTTACTTTATATGCAGTGCTGAGAACCGAACTCAGTGTCTCTTACCTGCTAGGCAAGCCCTCTACCAGAGCTACAACCCCAGCCCCACAACCTTTTTAATATTTTATTTAGCGACAGGGTCTCACTAAGTTGCTGAGGGCCTCACTAAGTTGCTGAGGCTAGCTGTGAACTAACCATCCTCTTGCCTCAGCATCCCAAGACACTGCTATTACAAGTATGTGCCAACAAGCCAGCTTCATTTTTTAATCAAGGAAAGGTACTTTCAAATCATTATGGGATACAATTTCACAGCAACAGACTGGCAAAAAAAATTTTACTTTGGGTAATACCAACTGTCAGCAAGAATGCAGAGCAATGAGAATGCCTCTTCATTGCTGTTAAAAGAAAATGTTGACTACTTTGGAAAATAGTTTGGCACCAGCTTATAGAGTTGAATACGTATATATCCTATATCCCAGTATTTCTACTATGTGTATACCATAGATAAATTATCTATGTCATAGGACATGTTTAAGAACGCTGTAGCAGCACTGGTCATATAAGAGCAAAACTCTGAACACAATCTAAATGTTGATAAGTGGATAATTAAGGTATATTTATTCAATAAAAATAAATAAAGTACAACTACACACATCAATATGCATGAATCTCAAAAACAATGTTGCACAAAAGCAACACATTACAGAAGAGTACATGCATCATGACTCAATTTACTATTAAGTTTATGCCAGAAAAACTGAACATTTTATTTAGGATTAAAGACAGGGTGAAAACAAAGAATTGGCATGAAAATCAGGATGGCAATGGTTTTCACAAAGAGAAAAGAATGCAGTCCGAGAGGAGCATATAAGGGATTTCTGGACTATGGTAACTAGGTGGTGGGTAGATGAGAGTATGTTACTTAATCTGGACCTATACAATTTCTTTCAAATACAAACACTCTATATTAAACTTAAGGTAAAGCAAATTATCAAAAGAACCTTGGAATGTTACCAATATGAGACATCTTCATGAATATGAAGGAATTTCATATAACAAAGTGGAAATAATTATGTATTCTGATATATAAAAAACAAATACAGAATGTGACAATTACTATGGGAGCTGTAGGTAAATCTCAGAAATACTTGGATATTGAAGAATTCCTCCTTCCTACCTTCTTATTTTCCTAACTTTCTAAATCTATATATAAAAAAAGGGTACCTATTGTTTTAAATCCATTTTGTGCTTCTACATCAAAACATCTGAGACTGAGTAATTTATAAAGAACAGAAATTTCTCGCAGTTCCAGAGGCTGGCCAGTACAAGATCAAAACATCAGCGCCTAGTGAGAGCCTTCCTGTTGCTTCCTTATATGATGGAAGGGCAGGGGAGGTAAATTCCTCCATCAAATCCCTTTATAAAGGCACCTCACCTCATTCCTTTAATCAGAGAGAAGCTCTCTTTGCCTAATCATGGTTTCTTTCTTTCTTTCTTTTTGGTATCTGGCTTGCTTACTTTTTTAAATGATTTTATTACTGCATTCTGCATTGTATTTATACACAATAATGAGGTTTATTTTGACATAATCATCCATGCATGGAATATAATTTGTTCCATTTTACTCCCCAGTACTTCCTCTTTCTTTTCCCTCCTCCCCCTGTTCTCCTTCCTCTACTGGTCTTCCTTCTATTTATTTAATGGTTTTTAAAATTGATACTTTATAGACATTAAGATAGAATTCATGTGTTATATTCATATATACACAGTATAATTTGGTCATTTTCATTTTGCAATTCCTTCCTTTTCCCTTCCTTCTTCCCTCCCCCTCAATTCCCTTCCTCTACTCCATTGATCTCCCCTCTTTTTTCATGGAACCTGACCCCTTTCATTTTTTTCCCTTACTTCTCTCTAGCTTCCGTATAAGACAAAAACCTTTCAACACTTGACTTTCTGAGTCTGGCTTACTTCAATTAACATGGTGTTCTCTAGTTCCACCCATTTACCAACCACTATCATAATTTAATTCTCCTTTATGGCTGAGAAAAACTCTAGTTTGTGTGTGTGTGTGTGTGTATACCTGAATTTTAGGGGAGACATTCAAAACCCAGTGTCTTACATTAACTGACAGTTAATTTTCAGGAAGGTGCTAAACCTTCCTATAGAATTTTAAATTTCTCTATCCAAAAGTAGAATGTTTATTTAACAAACATTTATTTATGCCTACTACATACCAGGTTACAAGAAGTGACTAATTTATTTACTGAAGACAAAAGTAAATAGATTATTCTATGGACTGAAAAAACTCCAAATGTATAAAAGTAAATACATAAATTCAAAGAAGCCTTTCGTAGGAAAATAATGGCTGATTTGAAATTTGAAAAACACATTAGTATCTGATAGGTGGAAGGAGGACAGTAAATTCAGAAGAAAGAACCTGCACAAAGACACACAGGTGTGAGACATCAAAGTGTATTCAATCTAGAAAAATGTAAATATCTAGTTAAAGGTATGGATATTTTTAAAACTTCAGGTTGGAGAGACAGACAGAAGTTAGGTCATGAAAGCAGCCTTTTTATATTTGCCAAGTATGCCATCTCCATCAATATACTTATAATTTTATACATTTTATATATGTATATATGTGTTATAAAGCATGCACAAAAATAATGTACAGTAAGCCATCCATATCCAGGTTTCTGTATCCACAAGGGTTTGACCAACTATGGACTCTATTTTTAATACAGTCATGCACTGCATAACGATGTTTTGATCAACAACAAACTGCATGTAGGATGGTGGTCCCATAAGATTATAACTAGGCTGAAAAATAAAGCCATTTAACACTGCAGCACAACACATTACTTATTTGTTTGTGTTGATGCCAGTGCAAATAAACTTAAGTTACTAGTCATATGAAAGTACAGCACATACAATTATGTATACTACATAATACTCAATAATGATAATTTAAAACTATGTTACTGTTTATGTATTTACTATACTTTCTATCCTTATTTTGAAGTATACTTCTACTTAAAAAGAAGTTTATAAAACAGTATGCCATGTCACCGTGGCAGAAGCCTCAGGTATCTTGAGTATACTATGTTTAATTACTGCATCAAGAAGCCAATTCAAATAACTAATCTCTTCAGGTTTGTTTACATACACTCAATCAAGTTTGTACAACAAAATCAACAAATGACACACTTCTCAAAATGTGTTGCCTAATTATGCATTAAGTGACAAATGACTGTACTGGGGGAAAACTGCATCTTTACTGAACATGGAGACTTTTGTCACTATTCTCTAAAAAATACAATGTAGCTAATTACAAAGAATTTACACTGTATTTTGGTATTATAAGCAATCTAGAGATTATAATTAAAGTATACAGGAGGATATGTAGAATAGAAAAGCTATTCTGAAATGGAGGGACTTATACATCTGCAAATTTTAGTATCTATAGGGATCCTGAAACCAATCCTCCACACATACCAAGGCATGACTTGTTCAAGATTGCTGGATGATACTGTAGTAACAAAAGTCTCAAAATATAAAGTGCTAATATAATTAAAGTTTAATTCTTGCTCATATAAATCTCCATATAATGTAATGGGGCTTCCCCGTAACTCCCTCTATCCAAATCAAGGTTGCCATGACAGCAAAAAGAAGAATGGAAGTGGCATACTGGCTTTTAAATACACATTTTTCCTTGTTAAGAACAAGTTATACTACCTTATTTTTAATTGTAATGGGGGCTAGAAACTTAGGGAAACTTATTATCTCTGTCACAAATGTAATTTTTTTAAAATATTTTTTAGTTGTTGATGGACCTTTATTTATTTGTATATGGTACTGAGAATCGAACCCAGTAATTTTAAAATGTTATTTTAAAAAGTTATAAGCAAGAAAATAAAACATATACAGAAACCTAGCTCAAAGAGAGAAGTCTAGGCAGATAAACTTAAAAAATAAACTTCACTGTCTTAGGGAAGTTAGATCACAAAGAAGTATCCTTACATAAAAACTTCACCATGTGTGATGTAAATGAAAGTTGATGTACACAGTGAACATATAGATATGTCTATTGGAGTATGATCATTCTAGAACAATCATTTTTCCTCAGGAAATACTTGGACCACAATGATCAAATATTCCATCTGGTCTAAAAATACTGGCCTCTAACAAAGGGAGAAGGGTAAAAATGATATAATTTTTACTCTCAATTTTCTTCATCAAACCATAGTTAGTCCATCACTGTTTCATATCAAGAACTTGAGAACTGGCTAACACTACTGTTTCTTCATTCGGGGCCAGCTTAAAATATCAATAGCGTAGTAAGAAAAATCACAATGGCTACTCTGCTAATTCTGAGTAAGTCATCAAAGCCCGACTCATCTATAAAAAGGCATATTGTACCTAAAATGTACCTAACAAGGTCCTGGGTTTGATCCCCTGTAGCAAATGTGTGCACAGAAATAGCATCATCCTGAAATGTTGCAAAGAGAAATAACTGTCAAGAGTTCTTTAAAATACTATTCCTATGTGATAGTATTACAGATGATTGCTTTTTGTTTCCTTTTCCAAATTTTCTATAAAGAACTTTTTTTTACTGTTTTTAATCAGAAAGAAGAGTTCAAGCAAATGGAAACCATTTTTAAAAACTATTAATCTTAAAGTTCTAGGATTTCAGTGACTTTCACTAAACTACTCATCTCTGAGAAAGATATGAAGTGAGAGCTGAGTCATATACATATCAGAACTTCTTTCTCCATGCTAGGATAAAATTTAACAATTTGTGTTAAAATTCATTGCACTGGTACTACATACATTTCAGGTCACAAAGTAATGGTATGTTTGCTCTTACTGGTTTCTTTGCTCACCATCTTCCCTGCCACCATCTCTAAACAGTCAGGGGAATACTTTAAAATACATAAATTGGATTACAGCTCTCTTGCCCACACTTTTCCAATAGCACCCCATCACACCTGTAATGAAATCCAGTCTTTCATCATAGTCTGTAAAGCTCTTCATAACTCCGCTCTATCAGCCCTATCATTCTGCTTTTCCACCTTTCTACTTTAGCCACCTATGCCTGCTAAAGCATCACAAGTATAGCAAATATATTTCCAGAATTTTCACAACTCCTCATTTCCTCACTTTTGTTTAGGCCTCCACACATACGTCACCATCTCAGAGAGGGCTTTCCTCGCCAATCTATTAAAACAGCACCATTTCCATCACTCTCCCTCTTTGTATCCTCCCTTAATTTTGTTTATTTCCCTTATTACTACTGGTAAATGCATATTTCCAATCCTTTGGATATCCGTGTTACCTCCAAGGACAGGCCAACTTTCCAAAGACTTTAAATAGTTCTTAAACCTCAGCTGAAAGTAAATTTAGAGCCACGCTTCATGGCAAAAACCTGTAGTCTTAACTACTCAGGCAGAATGATTGCCAGTTCAAGGACTACTTTGACAACACAGCAAGACTCTGCCTCAAAAATAAATAAAATAAACTTGGAAATGAAGAGAAACTTACCAGTTTAAGTCACTGGACAGGCACAGAATGAATGATGACCTTCTACCATTACAGTATCCAATATGTCTATTGGCAAACTGTTTACTAAACTCTGAGAGCCTCAATGTGGGAAAATAATTAAAGTTTAAATAGAGGCTTATAAGCCTTTCAAAAATAAAATACTTTGGGCTGGGTATATAGCTCAGTGGTTAAGCACTTGCCTAGCATGTGCAAAGACCAGGTTGAATCCCCATAATGAAAAACAAAAAACAACAAAAAACAAAACAAAAAACAAAAATAAAAATGTTGCAAAACTAATGTTTTAACAGCAGTAGTAATAGGTTTTAAGAGAAATGGAAATCCATACCTTTCCAAGGTTTCATTTTAAGGGGGCAGTTCTTTCAAAATGATAAACAACTCTTCTTATTTTCACTTGTGACAGAGACAAGCATTTTAAGTGATGTTTTTCCAGGACACTCAAATCTAATTAGAGTCAAAATAGCACTCTATCTAATTTCCCAGGTTCAGATGTGAGAGAAAAACCCCCGCACTTAACTTTAGAAAGGGAAAGAGAGAGAAAAGAGAAGTTGAAAAAGTTCAACATGAATCTAAACTTAAAGAGAGTTAAAGTGCCTGCAGCACCAATGCTCCCAGAGCAGATTTTTATCTTGGGATTTGTGGATCTTAGAGCTCAATAATTTCCCTAAAACTCTATGTAAAATGTTGTATAACCATGCATACATCCACAGCTTTTGCAAAATTCTGAGCTCTATAACCTCAGAAACGTTTTTTAAAAAACATATGTATGTTCTAATTTTATCACAGATTTTAAACAGATCCTATAAGTTATGCACTTCAGACAATAGGGACAACAGTTTAAAAAAATGTAGTATTGGAAATCTTATACACTAGAACACTCGGCCACTATGAAAATTTGTTTAATAAAACAGGTGACCTCAAAGATCTGGGCCCAATGAGTGACATTTTTTAAAAAATATTTATCTTTTAGTTGTAGTTGGACACAATACCTTTACTTCACTTATTTATTTTTATGTGATGCTAAGGATCAAACCCAGGGTCTCACATGTGTGAGGTGATCTCTCTACCACTGAGCCACAACCCCAGCTCCTAGGAGAGATATTTAATGGTTCTTATTTCCAAGGTATTCCTAGAATTTCTAAGACTGTACTATTTTATATCTCTTGATGACTGGGTGAGAAACTCAAAGTGAAACTCTTCAAGGACCAAGAAGAAATTCAGCTTGGCCACAAAGCCAGAATCAAAATTAGCACTATGGGTATACATCATCTAGACATATATACTGACTTCTGTAAATACCTTTATTTACCTCTGGGTCTAAGGAAAATTATTACTTAGCTTGGAGAAAAAGAATGATTTGAAATAGAAAATATTAGAATCCTAGGCTAGCTAGGGGCAGTGGCACATGCCTACAATCCCAGTGGCTTGGGAGGCTGAGGCAGGAGGATCGCAAGGTGCTAAGCAACTCAGTGAGACTCTGTCTCTAATAAAATACAAAATAGGGTTGGGGATGTGGCTCAGCAATCAAGTGCCCCTGAATTAAAAAAAAAAAAATCCCAGGCCAAAGATCCTCTGATATGGAAGTTCCCCACCAATGTTTTGCAATATAAAAACTAATTATAGGGATAGAGTTATGGCTCAGTGGTAGAGTGCTTGCCTAGAATGTGTAAGATATTAGGTTTGGTCCTCAGCACCACATAATAAATAAATAAATAGTGAAGTTATAATGTCCATCTACAACTATTTTTAAAAAGTAATTATAATTATACATTTCTTGGAAAACATGAGTAAAAAATGAAGTCTGACATCACATCGAATTGCTCAAAATATAAATTTACAACTGATGACAAATGACATTTCAGTTTGCTTAATTAACAAATACTACAAAACTAGAGGAGAAAAGATGAAAAGAACATATCCATATATTCATATCATGATGAATTAGAGCACAATTCTCATCTGGGAGTACAACCATCCTTCCCCCCATTTGGAAATAAATATTTAATTCTATAATTGTAAACAAACAGTAGCAACTATTATTTTTGTAATATTAACCACAGAAAATAAATTTATACAATTCTATTGGCTGGTAGAGATTCTCCGAAGGTGAATATAAAAGATTTTAGAGTAAGCCTTATCATTAATGCTATGTATTAACCTCTATGAGCTACGCACATAATAGGAATTTTCAGTTAAAGCAAAAGTTAACTTTAAAAGTTAACTTTTGTTCATCTACTGTTCCATTTTACTACTCGCAGATTCTCTTGATTATGCAAAGTAAAAGAGTATTTTAAGAATACTACCACGTAGATCTCCTGGAAGTTATCATTAAGAGGTGGGATTGCACAGGCTGAAATATGAAACATGAAATAATATATTTACTTATTTCAAGTATGAATTCAAAAATATTAGAAAGAATGTTATATAACTACATTATTTTGACATTATCAAAATCAATTTTTAGAATTCAAATTTGATTCAGATCTCAATGATAACTTTCTGAAATTTACTTTGGATAAACTTAACCATACACATAAATAGGTTTTGTGTGTAATTCCATTTCTATGACCTATATTTATATTTAGAAAGACATGTTGTCCACTTATCTGACAGTATTACAAGCTTGAGATGGAAGTGCACTGAACTTTCCTCTTTTACTTAAGGAAGAGAAAAGTATGTATGAAGACAAGGCTCACACTGTTATCAAATAAAGTTGAACACCATGTACTAGTATCCTTTAAGATGAAAATTGTTTTCGTCTGACTTCTAAAGATGAAAGGGTCTTTATAGGCATAAATAATTTCAACTACCATCAAAAAGTAAGGTAGAGGGCTGGGATTGTGGCTCAATAGTAGAACACTCGCCTAGCATGTGTGAGGCACTGGGTTTGACCATCAGCGCCACACAAAAATAAAATAAAGGTATTGTGTCCATCTATGACAAAAAAATAAATATTAAAAAAAAAAAAGTAAGGCTGAGGGCTGGTAGAGTGCTTGCCTCACATGCACAAGGCCCTGGGTTTAATCCCCAGCACCACAAAAGAAAACAACAACAACAAAAAGGTACAGTTGTTTTTAAAGGCAATCCAAAAATAACAAAACAATAATTAACTATTTTCTACTATAATAACTATATTTTTAAGTTACAAAAATATCCATGAAATCAATTACATTCCTCATATTTGTAACACACAACAAGAAAACAAAATGGGAATAGAAAAAAATTCTATTCATAAGAGCTACCAATAGACTTAACGAAATACTTGGTAGTCAAGAGCTATGTAAAAGAATATTATAAAACTTAGTGAGTATATATTAAATTTAAGAACTTCCATTCATCAAAAAGTACTATTAAGAAAATGAAAAGACAAGTTAAATTTTAAGTTTTACAACTCATATAACTGGCAAAGAGGCTTATTATTTAGAACATATAAAGACTTTTTACACATTAACTTACAAAACAGGACAAATAACAGGATAGAAAATAATGAGCAAAAAATGACATGCATAGTCAAGAATATTAAAAGACTTCAACCTCATTAGTAATTTAAAAATGCAAGTTTAAGGCCATAACATTTTATACCTATTATACTGGCAAAAATTCTCATAATCTAAATATTAGAATGTATATCAAAAAGAAACCTTATCCTTTTGTAGAATGTACATTGGTATAAATAGTTTGAAAAACCAATTTTTCATTATTTTTTAATTTCCCATTCTGATAACTTATGATCAGCAATTTCAATTCTACTCCTAGTTATATATCCCAGAGAAACCTCCTCAAGCCACCAGGAATGTGCTTAAGAATGTTAATATACAGAGAAAGTTACTTACTAAAAAGAAATAACTGAATACAAAATTCAAAACAGTGGTTATATGAGGTAGGGAAAAAGTAGATTAGACCAAATGGATGGGTTATGGAAGGATGCTATGGTTTGAGTGTTTGTGTCCCTCTAAAGCTCACATGTTGAAATCCTAAAACCAATAACTAAATGGCTTCCTTATCAATAATGATTTTAACAAAAATGCATTAATATTCTAAATGTATGTACAAAAGAAAGTGTAAATTATGAAAGATGATATATCCTCCCGCCCCCCACAGTGACAGAATTAGGAGGTAGTGTCTTTTGGGAGGTCTTTTGGCTCTGTCTTATTGAATGGGATTAGTACTTTATCAAAGAGATCCAAGGGAGCCTATCTTTCACATGTGAGGATGCAAGATAGTACCATCTATTAGGACCAGGCTCTCACCACACCCATATCTGCCAGCACCTTGATCTTGAACTTCCCAGGCTCCAAACTATGAGAAATAATTGTTGTTTATAATCTGCATGGTTCATGGCTTTTTTTTTTTTTTTTTTTTGCACCAGGGATTGAACTCAATGGCACTCAACCACTGAGCCACATCCCCAGCCCTATTTTGTATTTATTTTATTTAGAGATCAGGTCTCACTGAGTTGCTCAGCACCTCACTTTTTGCTGAGGCTAGATTTGAACTCATGATTCTCCTGCCTCAGCCTCCTGTGGTTTGTGGCATTTTTGTTGTAGTAGCCCAAAAAGACTAAGACAAAGCTATATAGAGACAGATGCCAATAATTGGTAAGGTTCTGGACCTTGGGTTGGTACTGTCTATGCAAGAAGTTCATTTATTATATCATCTTTCATAATTTACATGTTCTTTTGTACATACATTTAGAAAACATAATGCATTTATAGTTAAAATCATTACTGATAAGAAAGCCATTTAGTTAATGGTTTTTAAAAATACCTTTCTGTTATTGCAGTTCCTCAATCATTTCATGACAACTTTTTTGTTATTTAGTTGAATTTTTGTAAAGTAGCATTTTCCTTTTCTGTTTAATTTTAATAATTTTCTTAGTGGCTACCTTGGGGATTACAATTAACATCACAAACTCATAACATCCTAAACTAAACATTACCACCTTAGTTTCAATAGTATACAAACACTCTGCTCCTGTACACTTCCATCCCCCCTCCTTGACAAATGTTATTATCACAGACTTCAGCTTTGTGTGCTCATTCACACAGATTTATAAGTATTGATTTATGCATCAGTCTTTTAAATTCACATGGAAAAAGAGAGAAGCCACAAAACAAATGTACAATTAAACTGGCTTTTACATTTACTTATGTAGTTATATCTTTGTCAGTGTTATTTATTTCTTTATATGGCTTTGAGTTACTGCCAGTATCCTTTCATTTTAGCCAGAAAATCTGCTTTTAACATCTCTTGTGGGACAGGCCTACTGATGATAAACTCCACTAACTTCTTTTATCTGTACATGTCTCAATTTTTCTGTCATTCTTGAAGAACAGTTTTGCTGAATATAGAATTCTTGGTTGACCTATTTCTCTTTCAGCACTTTAGATACAGTCATGTGCCACATTATCGTTAACAACAGACCACATATATTATGTTGGTCCCATAAGAGAACAATGGTGCTGAAAAATTCCTATCATTGTAATTACTCAAGTTTGTGATAAACAAGCCCATTGTGCTGCATACACTAAAGTGTATGTGTGTGTGTGTGTGTATATAACTATCTTACTGGTTTATGTGTTTACTATATTTCTGTAATTATTTTAGTGTGTCCTTTTAGTTATTAATAAAAAATATTTACCATAAGATCATATGTCATGATACATTTACCACATCTCTTCATTTTCTTGTTATTTGATTTAATCTCATTTTGTTCATCATGGCCTTAAGAGTGATAGGCTATACCATACAAACACAGAGACCATATATCTTAGTGTGTGTCAGTACACTATACCATCTCCATTTGTGTAAGTGCATTCTTAACATCTCTCAGAATAGATCATTAAATGATGCAGTAAGGGTATGTTGTTCCACTGCCTTCTTGTCTGCATGGTCTCTGATAAGAAATCAGCCATTAATCTTAATTAGGATCCCTTGCATGTGATAAATCATTTCCCTTTTGCTACTTTCAAGACTCTTTCTTTGGGGAACGAAAGGAGGATGTACTGGGGAATGATACTGGTCAAATTATACTGTTATAATGTGTGCTTGTGGGGCTGGGGTTATGGCTCAGTGGTAGAGCACTCAACATGTGCAAGGCACTGGGTTTGATCCTCAGCACCACATAAAAATAAATAAATAAATAAAGGTACTGTATCCAACTACAACTAAATAAAGAATGTATGCAAAAAAATAAAAGAATGTGTGCATGTACAAATATGTTACAACAAATACCATCATTGTGTACAATTATAATGCACCAATAAAAACCATGGAAAGAAAAAGATTCCCTCTTTGTGTTTTGATAATTTGACTACTATGTATTTCTGTGTTGATCTCTTTGGGTTTATCTAGCTTGGTGGTCATTGAGCTTTTTGGACATACAGATTCATCAGATTTGGGAAGTTTTGGGTCACTATTTCTGAGAATATTCTTTCCATCCCATTTGTTTCCCTTTCTGAAATTCAAATTATGTATATGTTGATCCACTTGGTGGTTTTTTAGGCTCATTTTACTTTTCTCCATTCTTTGTAAGTTGTTCCTCTTACTCAATAATTTTAATTGTCCTGTCTTCAAATTTGCTTATTCATTCTTCTACCAGATCAAAACTGCTCTTGAATCCCTCCAGTAATTTTTCACTTCAGTATTTGTAATTTTCAATTACAGAATTTTAATTTTTCTTTGGCTCTTCTTCTTTTTATGTTTTTATATATTCGTGACAGTACAGTGTACTTTGACATATTATACATACATACATACATACATACATGCAGTATAACTTAATACTAGTTAGGATCCCATTCTTGTGGCTGTATATGATGAAGAGTTTCACTGGTCCTAGAGAGTGAGAGTGAGAGTGAGAGAGAGAGAGAGAATTTTTTTTAATATTTATTTTTTAGTTTTCGGCGGACACAACATCTTTGTATGTGGTGCTGAGGATCAAACCCAGGCTGCACGCATGCCAGATGAGAGCGCTACCATTTGAGCCACATCCCCAGCCCCAAGCTCTTTAAGCATATTTAAGACACTTGAATTGACATATTTGTTTAGTAAGTCCAAAGTCTAGACTAACTCGGGGACTTTATGGACTTCATTTTAATTATCTCTTTAAAGACCCTATATCTAAATACAGTGACATTCTGAGGTACTTGCAGTTAGGTCTTCAACATGAATAGTTTGAGGGAATACAATTCAGCCCTTAGCATATATTATATTCAATAATAAATTATGAAAAAATGGAAGCAACAAAATAAGAATAGCAGATGTTTTACCTTAAAAAAAAAGGATTAACGCTTCCTATATATGAACTAACATCACTTATAATGTTAATACAGTAGGTCCCCCTTATCCAGTTTCACTGGCTATCCAAGGTTTCAGTTACCCAGAGTCAACAAGAAGAATAAGTACAGTATAAGAAAATACTTTGAGATAGAGACCATATTCACATACTTTTTACTATAATATATTGTTATAATTGTATCACTGCATTATGGATGTTAATGCCTAGGCCTAATTTGTAAATTAAACTTTATTATAGATATGTATGTATAGGCAAAAATACCATATAAAAAGGTAGTTTGGTATTATCCATGGTTTCAGGCATCCACTGGTGGTCTTAGAATGTACCCCCCATGAATAATGATGGACTACAGTACTCTGACTCTACTTGACAACTGATCTTTAAAAGGTAGAAAATGCAGGTATTAAGCCAACACAAACTAAAATGTCAATATTAAAAAGTGGAAATAAACACTAACCTCTGGTACCAATTTCCACATATTAAATAACAAAAACAAATACAAATGGTAAGAGAATTGGGAATCAGGTACATCTACAGTTTGGAAGGGTAGTTACAAATTTAGTCTACTCTTTATGGCAAACAATCTGCCAAAATGTTACCAAAAACAGAAATTTTTTTTAACCTTTGTCCCAAAGAAGGAAAATATCTCAAGACAGTAAAATCCTTTTCTAGTTTTGTTTTCTTTTCTTTTAAAATACAGGGGTCTTGTTATGTTGCCCAACTAGCCCCAAACTCCTAGGACCAAATAATTCTCCTTCCTCAGCCTCTCAAGTAGCTGGGAATACAAGCACGTGCTTCTTTGCCTTGCACCAAGAAAGTAAAACCTTTTAAGAAATAAAAAGAGCACTGTTGTATTACTGAAATATTGGGGTGGAGGGATTCAAGTGGCCAACATTGCAAATAAACAAACTAGAAATATGAAGAACCATTAAAGTAAGATTAGTTAAAAGATATTGTTCAGTAACAAAGGTTAGATGTAAGTCTCTTCCTGTCACTCCCTTGATTAAAAATCCTTCAATGTCTCCTCACTTATAGAGTATTTATAAGGCTTTTTATCAAACTCTGGTTCCTGCTTTCTTTCCAGCCCCATTTCTCACTCATTCCCTCATTATCACTTGCTTAAATGCAGGACTATACTTTCCCCTCTATACACTACTTTGGTACAATTAATCTACATTCAAAATTCACACTAGGATGACTAAATTTTTAAATCACTAATTATTACCCTCCCCCTTGCCAAAATACTTGGTACTTCTGATATTTGTCATACCTTCTCATGTCTCCTGCTCAGAATACCTTGCCACACCTTCTTATAATAATGAACTCCAAACAAGTCTTCCTTCCAGACACAATTCAAACAGCTGTGTTTGAACCTTTTCAGCCAAGGTTTGGACTTCCCTGAACTTCCAATTATTTTGAACAATCTAATGTAGAACTTCTCCTACAGTAATTATTAGTTTATATGCTGCTTTCCCCCACTCGCTGTACCTTCTCTAAAGGCAGAAATTATTGTAAATACTTGTGTCTTGAGTCTAGAATTATAATAATAAAAGCTTGATGAATGAAGTGAAATGAATGATAAATAGTAAATAAGAGTTTCAAGAAAGTGGATGTTTTCTTATAGAGTTAGGTAAACAATTTTAAAGTAAATCGTTTAAAATGAAAATGAATGTTTTAAATACAGTGATATTTTCTTTCTTTTCAGGATGCTTTTTCTTCAAATTAAGGAGGAGTTTCTTCCCAACTATAATCACAACTAACTTGCCAAAGTCACAGAACAAAAATGCTGTGTTAGCACCAACATTTAGCCACAGCTGTTCTTGAAATGAGGTCCTGACTTTCCCTTTCAAGACTGCTTATTCACAAACCTCACCCAGTTCTCAAGCTTTGCATGAGACATATAAACAAAAAGGCCAGCTAGTAAGATTAGCTAAGGAAGAACCTGATCCATTCTCTTAATGAGGTGAGATGCAGACGCCATTAAGAAACACTACAAAGCTATGACTTGTACACAGTTCACCACACAATAATTTTATAGAAGGAAAGACTAACTTCCTGCATAGGAGTAGAAAAGGAAAAAAGAAAACTCAGAATGCTATAAATCAGGGCTTCTGAGACTTTAACAAAGTACACTTTTTCCGAGTCAGCATCCTTTTAATTCTAGCAGTAGCTGCTGAAAGGAGGGGAAATCCACCCCGTGAGAAATTAAAACAGGCCTGGGGGTTTCAATATGAAACTTCCTCTCTCGTGGTAAAAAGGAAGCCTCTCATCTTCACTGTGACACAGTGAGTCACACTATATATAAAATAAAACAGATGACACTGATTCCATAACCAAAAAGATGGAAGTGGGAGGCCAGACAACATGTGAAAACCAAGGCTCTTGAGGGTTACATCAGCATTCAGGTGCTGAGGGACACAGAACTGGAATTTTTCAAGGCAAACGAAATTAAAACTCTGGTCCAAAGGGGAATTAAGAACTATCTGTTGATTTCAACAGTCCTGACAAACCTTGGCTCCTTTCCCAGGACTGTGGGAAACTCCTGCAATATCCTCTCACCAGGTTTCTATTTCTCCTAAAAGCCCTGTTTAGTCATAAGTGTGCTGTCAGTGGGTTTTCTCTTTCCCTCTGCCCAATCAGAAGTGCACTCTGAGCTTGCATGATGATTCCGCCCCCCCCACCCGCGCGCGCAAAAAAAAAAAAAAAAAAAACGAGGCCTGGGAAGCAAGTGTCCGAATAGATCTAAGTAGCCGGCAAGGTAGTCTTCATTTCCACCCCAGTGGTCCCGCCACTCACCTGGGAAGCCCTCTCCTCCCGCTAGAGCATCCACCCTCCTGGGTAACAAGGCGCGGCCTGGCCTCGAACGACTCCTCACTGACCCCAACACCCACTTTCTAAGGTCCAACAGGTCCGGTTCCAGCCCGGGGGTCTGGGAGCCTCGCCTGGAGGCCTCCGCCCGGTGGGCGGCCCAACCTCTCAGGGGCCTTCATTCCCGCAGGCCTCACCCAAGCCTACTATGGAAGCTCCCAAAGGGCCTCTGTGAGCCCCCTGCCTCCTTCCCCCTCCCCAGGAAACGCGGCCTGCACTTGGGGAGGCTACAGGACAGTGGCCAGGGGACAGAGGAGAGATCCCGAGGGCACACACACTACCTCTTGTCCCCAAAGCGATTCTCTTCCCCCTGTGAGGATCAGAGCGGCAGCGGACAGCCAGCAGCGACACCAGCGGTGGGCGAGAAAAGAGTGAGCGTTGGGAGCTCCAGCGTAACCTCCTCGTGGAAGAAGGTTCTGGAATCACAGCTGGTTGGGCATGCGCAGTGCGCACGCCACGGGCCTCGAGGAGGTCACAGGGCCAGAGCGGTGCCTGGATGCAGCCGCAGAGCCCCTTCACTCACTAATAGAGCATTTGCTGTATACTTACTGTGCCAGACTTCCAGAACTTTCTTCTGGGACGAATGCTTTTTTTTCTGCAGAGGGATTAAAAAATCAGTATTTGTGCTTAAGCAAACTCATCTGTCTCCATCTGATAGTTCAGCTTCTTGGGTTTTGTCTTTGTGCCTCTTTGGAGATGGGAATGACAGTCTTTGCTTTTAAATGCTACCTTTGGGGCTTGGAGAAGTGGCTGCTGCGGCACTAAAGATCAGGAGAGAGTGAGGACAGCCAGAGTCAGAGGAAGTCTCGGGCCAAATCAGGGGCCTGGGCTTGTGCCCCAAATGAGCCACCCTACCTGAGAAACACTGTTTTGTGGTAATGGAACCTCTGATCTTTAGTGGGTCAACCAGAATGAAGGTGACATTTCTTAACTTCCCCTGCA
Source organism: Callospermophilus lateralis (assembly GCF_048772815.1). NCBI lineage: Eukaryota > Metazoa > Chordata > Mammalia > Rodentia > Sciuridae > Callospermophilus > Callospermophilus lateralis. The sequence goes on along the minus strand of NC_135312.1, from coordinate 57,784,279 downwards.
GCTAGGTGTGGCCATGTGAATAAGTTCTGTTGCCAGGGCTGTGATGGAAAATGATAGCTGCAACTTTGAGGATGAGTTTCAAAAGGAATAAGATGCCCTTTTTCGGCCTTTCTGCTATTTTGTACTTGGAAATTAGACATGGTAGCAGGCCATCTTTGCCTTGTAGATGAGGCCAGTGACCTAGAAATGGTGGCAAAGCAATAAGATAGAGGGAGCTTGGACAACCTCAGGGAAAAGAGCCTCCATACAAGTGTTGGTCCACCTATCTGTGTCAAGGAGAAATAAGCGTCTATCTTGGCCACTGTTAATTTGGGTCTCTTACATGTATCTGAACCATAATGTTAACTGATCTATCAATTTTAAAAATAATAGGCTATAGCAGCAATGACACAAAATGAAATTACCACCAGTAGAAAATAACGTGGCCCCTGAAGAAATTAAGGTGCTTAAAGTTGCTGGATGGACAATATGAGAAAGATAATGTAGCCATGTATTACACAGAAGGCTAGGCCATAAGTAATAAGGGAATCACTTAAGTGAACTGTAATATTTCCCATCTGGAAACCACATCTGCAACTTTTACTGTATGACATTAATATTTTCATTGCATAACCTGTTCTTCTCCCAGGTGAACAGCTGTGAGTTTGCTAAAGGCTGCAAGTGCTGTTGGTTTCACATCACTTTCTAAAAACTACCCATTTATGTGAAATGGAAATAAAACAAGCAGAAATTCCCTTGGATCGGAGATTAGGATTTCCCCCAGCACAATCAATTTGTGGTTGGTTTAGCTTGATCTAAGGACAACATCCAATCAGAGTTTAGGAGGAAAATTGATCTCCTAAATAAATATGGTTCCACAGAGCATGTTCTCAAAAGAATTCCTCAGGTTCAAAATATATAGCAGTGACTTGGTAGAACTCCATTCCCTGACTATGAAGAAAAGCGGTATTCCTTTCCTCTTGGGCCTCATCTTCCTGGTTCTGTTTGGAGTTCAAGGTAAGGGATTATGAGTTATTACATTAGTAGAATCAGAGGTATGACTCACTATTAAGCCCTATGGGTTCATCAGATAAAGTTGAATATTCTGCATGCCCCAGAAAGTAATGTTGATCACTCATAAAAACATCTTGGTGATGTGGTTGATTATGTGAAGATCATAACTTGGACCTGCCAAGTCAAACACAAGTCTTCTCAATTTAGGTGTGTACGTTCCTAGTTAAGTCTTAATAAATGTTTGAACATTTAATAACAAGTAGCCCTATCTCAGAGCCAAGAAATTTCTGCATGTTTTATTTCCATTTCACATAAATGGGTGGTTTTTAATAAGGGATGTGAAACAGCAGCACTGGCAGCTGATAATGAGATGAGAGACTCTGTTTCCTATATTGTTTTCATGTTTTTTCCTGATATGGATTCTTTTTTTTTTAAGAGAGAGAGAGGTAGAGAGAGAGAGAGAGAGAATTTTAATATTTATTTTTTAGTTATCGGCGGGCACAACATCTTTGTTTGTATGTGGTGCTGAGGATCGAACCCGGGCCGCACGCATGCCAGGCGAGTGCGCTACGGCTTGAGCCACATCCCCAGCCCCTGATATGGATTCTTGATAAATATGCAATTGAAGAATCGAGAAATCAGAGAGATCGCCCCTAATCCATTTACTATTTTTGTTACCTTGGTTAATAGCCTTACTGGAACTCAGTTTCCATATTTGTAAAATGGTATTTTGAAGTTAATGTGTGACACAGTAAGTACTGCATAGATATATGCTGAATGAGTGTCAAAACTTTCCCAAAATTTAAAGCACTATTGAAAATCAAGCAGTGGGGAGCAGAGAGGATGAGGATGGAAGTGGTAATTATAGTTAAGTAAAGCTCTCTGTTCAAACCTATATCAACTCCATTTCACTAAGGTCAGGGAATAAATGTATTTGGGAGTTCCTTAGGAAGTTGGAACCACTTAATGCTAATGAATTATATGTCTGTGTGTCTTACCTATAATAGGCATTTATTAAATGTTGTGGGGGGCTGAATTTGTGGCTCAGCAGTAGAGTACTTGCCTAGTATGAGCAGGACACTGGGTTCGATCCTCAGCACCACTTTTATATTTATAAAAATAAATATAAAAAATAAATTTATTTGAAAAAAAATGTTGTGAAAGTGTCTACTCCTCTTAAAGTTGTAAGGTGATGTATTTAAAAGCAGCACCTTTGGACACAGTAAAACCTGAGCTGAAATCCTACTCGTACTCCTGCCCCCTGAAAGCTATTGTGTTTGGTCTTTATTTAATCTAACTGAACCTTAACCTCCTTATCTAAAAAGGGGAGAAATACCTCCTTCAAAAGTTTGTGGTTATGATCTACCGACAGCAAGTGATAGAAATAATTATGATCAAATGCATGTATCATTTTGATGGATTGCCTCAATGGGAGAATTGACCTAACACGTGCATGTATTCCACTCTTTCTCTTTCTGATAGGAGCCCCAATAATGAGGAATGACCGTTGTTCCTGCATCAGTACTAGGCAGGGGAAAATCCATCCTAAAGCCTTAAAAGACATTAAACAATTTGCCCCAAGCCCTTCCTGTGGGAAAACTGAAATCATGTAAGTAAAAACTCATTCAATACACAGGTGCCACATTGGCAAGGACATTAAATTTAGTGTGACTATTATTACTTCACAAAATGAGGGCAGTGATCTAGAAATGATGGCAAATGGAGTGCTTGCCCATGCAGACACTTAAAGTTCAGATAGTTACCCTTTCCGTAAGTCTTCTGCTGCTTTCTTTTTTTCTAAAAAAATAAAAATTAAATTTCTGGTAGAGAGTGAGAACCAAGTACGATATACTTCTGAAGTAGCACATGTTCAATGTAGAGAAGTTTGTTTTTCAAGAACAAAAATAAAATTTCATTTATTTGAGACTAATTAGGATTGCAACCTGGAAAACATAGATTCAAGCAGTCCAGAAAATGGGCTCCTAGAAAATGCTTAAAGAAGACACTGACAATCACTTATAATCCTACCAGCCAGTGATAAATACTATCATATACCTTCTTGGTACATGGTATTCCAAATCTTCCTCATTTGCTTTGGGTATATGTGTTTATACACACACACACATTATATATACTAATATTTTATGCATATAGATACAAAAATAAAAATCAATAAAATAATGTACAACATACCATAGTTTCCCCTTATCTGCTCATTCTCTTTACCCAATCATGGTCTGAAAATATTAAGTGAAAATTTCCAGAAATAAATAGTTCATAAGTTTTAAATAATTTTTATTAGAGTATATAATTAAAATTATTTCATCATAGTATTATTTATTGTTAATTTCCTACTGTGCCTAATTTATAAATTAAACTTTATCATAGATAAGAATGTACAGAAAAAAACAGCATACATAGGATTCACTGCTATCTGAAGTTTCAGGCATTGGCAGAATATCTTGAAATATATCTTGAAATGAGATACATTTTAGTCTAAAAATCCTTTGAACAGCTTTTTGGTCCAAACCTCCACCAACTCCATTCCATTAAGGTCCACTTAAGTTTCTAAGAAGCTGGTCCACGTCTCTTGAGCACCCTCAAATAGGACTGTTTCAAGCCCATTTTCTTTCTTTCTTTTTTTTTTTTTTTAAGTATTGTATTAGGTATGCTTGTGTCCAAAACATTTGCTTTTATAATGCTTGTAACTTACTTTAATGCTCCTGCAAAGTCAGTGTGATATTTATTCATCCTACAGAGCCCTCATCTTGGGCCGGCAGCATTTCAAGACACAACAGTGGACCAAATAAAAATTCTTGCCTTTGTAGAGGTTGTTCTCCCATTGCTGTTCTTTAAAAAACCTAATTGTTATTAAACATAAATCTAATTGTTATAGTAATCCAATTATGTTATTGATCTAGGGGTGCTCAGCAGGCATCTAATCAGAAAGGCCACACACCCAAAGCAGCTGCTCTGTGCACTTTGGGAGCTCTTCAGGTAGCCCTTAAAGCTTTATACTATGGATGCCAGAAATTGGCTGGTCCTTGAAATCAGTGGTATTCTATGTACGTAAAGTGTGCCTTTCCCTTATGATCAAGGCATATTATCTAGGGAACTCTACATCCTCTGCCTTTCATAAGGGTGCTTAGGGTTAGGGTCAGGCCTGGAGTTGCCCTTGGATGATTTCAATTGGCCTGGTGACTCTAGTTATGCCTTCAGGATGTTCTTGCTCTGCATAAAGAGAACATTCTGTGGAAGATGTAGTTGAAGTATCAAGAGGAACAAAAATGGAATTTCACCCAGTTTCCCAAATGATTATGACCTGCTTTTCTGCTGCTAAGAATTTTGTCTAATAGACATTTACTTACATAAAAAGAAGTTGGTCCACATAGCACCCATAAGTATATGTATGTGTCTAACCTGTAACAGACATTTATTAAATATTGTGACACTGTTTTCCTTCCTTTTGAATTGTCTTGAATTGATGGGAGACACTTAGGATAATGTAATAAGATAGAGTCTCTTCCTGTACAGTTCCTTTACTGAACAGTTTTGTAATATGATTTTCATTAACACTGTAATTATGAGAACATTTTCTCATGTTTATGTTGGTAAATCTTCTATAATAATTTTATTTTCATTTTTTCTTAATAATTCCTCCCCCTTTTATTTTATATTTTGGTGCTGAGGATTGAACCCAGGGAGCATGCTTCTGTCACTGAACTATACTCCCCAGCCATAATAATGTCATTTTAATGGTCAAATTATATTATATAGAGGTGCCATAATTTATATAACCAATGCCTGCTTTTAGAAATATAGATAATTTCCAAATTTTGACTATTTCCAAACTCTTACTGTGGCAGTATTATCTTTAATTCTTCCTATCATTGCTTGGATAAATGATATGCATATTTTAAGTTCTTTCATACCTACATTAAGAATTTTATATGAAATTTCTACTATTATTTTCAGATTGTACAGAGAGATTAATGAAATATCCTGAAGTTATTCCTGGATGGGCTGCTATAATTTTTAAAATGCAACCAAATAATCTTGTCTTTAAATTTTTAAGTAATTTATAGTAATTTCACTAGAAAATTTGGCAAAATTCATACCTATTTTTATTATTTCTACAAAAAAAATCAAATTATTTACAGAGAAAAAAGAAATCTCATTGCTGTTTCTTTGGCAGTGCTACAATGAAGAACGGGAATGAAGAATGTCTAAACCCAGATTCAGGTTATGTGAAAAAACTGGTGAAGATGTGGAAAGAAAAGGTTGGTGAAAAGAAGAACAGTTTTCTATCTTTTAGAAATTGTGGAAAACAAAGAATTCTGTGTAGTTCAATGAAGGGTACAGTTTTCAACCTTTCATCCTTTTGAATTGTATTGAATTGATGGTAGACACGAAGGATGCCAAGGTAATAAGATATAGTCCCTTCCTTCTATAGCGAGAATTAATTAGTTGTGATGCAATGCATACATATAATATCAAGGTATATATAAGAATCTTGAGGGTTATAGAGAAAGTAGTAATTGATTTTACCAGGAAATCGACAGGGAGAAATTATTAAGGAAGACTTCATATATCAGGTGACATTGATTTGGAGCTTGAAGGGTAGGGAGCTCCCCAGGAGGCTAAGGATGGTATGAACAAGAGTAAAATTAAGACAGAGCTTGCTGTGTTCAGGCAACCTCTTGTAATAAGACTAAAGTTTATGTGGAGAGAGAAATGTGTTGAGGTGAAAATGTCAGTGAAGACAAAGTGGGAAGAATTCTGCATGACATGCTCAGGAGTTGGGTTTGATGAGGGACACAGAATATGTGGTAGGGAGCATTAGTTCTGTGGTCTGACAGACTTTTGACTGGCCATGTACTAGCTGTCCAACTTTGGACAAGTTACCCACTCTTAACCTCAACCCCTTCATGTATAAAAAGTGGATAATGATATCACCAACCTCAGAGGGTTTCAGTCAGGGCAGGTGGCTGGTAAGCAAAGTTGGTGTGAGGACATCAATAAGGCAGGAGAACAGACAAAAGAAGAGAGCAAATCAGAGAATCCAAAGAGGCCCCTTTGAGAGAAGGCAACTTTAAGACAGTTTTGAGAATAAAGAAAACCACAGTCAGGAATTTGAATATAAGGAAGGGTAATTTGTAAAATTAAAAAATATTATCCTTTCCCCCACCTCTCCCTGCAGGTCAGCCAAAAGAAAAAGCAAAAGAAAGGGGGAAAACAAAAAATGAAGACATTTCTAAAAGCTAAAAAACCCCAACGTCCTCGTCAAAAGAAGACTACATAAGAGACCACTTTACCATCAAGTACTTTATGTTAATTTTTTTTTAATTATACTGAAATAATTCCAAGAAGGGATGACCTCTAATAAATCAGCTTGTTAGTTTGAATAGAAAATCTAAAGTACTCTTTTGAAAATGTAACTAAAGTTAGAAAGTTGATTTTAAAACCAAAATGTTAAGACTTGTTAGAGGCAATAGTTGTCTTTGTTCCTCTACACTCAACCAACTGAATTTCATCATGTGTAAGACTATGATCTCAGTAACACCCACATCTGGACAAATGTCCACACAAATACATCCCACACAAAACAGCTGCCTGGGCTTCCGTGGCCACAAAGTGCAGCCTCTAGAGAGTATTCTGAGGTATGTGTCAGCAAGCCCCAGACCTGTCCATGTGCCAGTGAGTCATGCAGTTTGGAATTGAGCTGGACTCGCCAAGCTGCCATGGCTGTTGGCATCTGCATTTGAACCAACCTGTAGGCCTTTCACACAATGTGTCTGCTGCTTCCTTCTGAGGACCCATCACTGGAGATCACCAGAGCTTAGCTTTCAGAAACTTCTCTCTGGCTTTTGAGGTCATGTGACTCTTGCCTGCCCAAATTGACCACACTATTTCTTATCATTACCCTTCACTTTACTCAAGCCAATTCTTCACCATCTTGCCACAATTTAGTGCCTGCCTTCTCTTCACTACACAAGTCATGCACTCATTCATGAAATTCATTCACCTGGGTATACTCCTTTCTCACTTTTCCCTCTATACTCCACAGGAATGCCTTCTTCTCCCTACTTATCTCTACTTGATCCCAGTCTTCAAGGTTCAGTTCAAGTCCTGCCTCTTTAATAAAACCTTTCTGGAGAGTTGGGTGTATAGCTCAATGGTAGAGCAGTTGCCTAGCATATGTAACATCCTGAATTTGATCCCTAGCACTGCAAAAATAAGTAGGTGAATCTTTCAAAAGTCCTTCTGGATGCTCAAATCATCAGAAAACTCCTATTTCATGTGTGTTTAGTACAATATGGAAGATCACTTAATTGTCATCTAATTAATTTCTGAATGTCTGTTTTCTCTCTCTAACCAGATTGTCAGCTCCTTCAGGGCAGAGTCACAGTTTACTTCCTTGAGTCTGCCACCACATCTAAAAGACTGTGGAGCTGAGTTTTGAATAGTTTACTAATTGTATCTGTTATATGTAGGAAGGCAGTCAGACCATCCTCTCAGAGAAAGCAGGATGTTTCCTGGCTACTCTACTGTGTCTAACCCTGGGTAACCTCTTTTAATCATTATCTTCTGGCCATTATCACTGCAGGAAAGAAGGATGAAGTAACATCCTTGTTTATTATGTAACAGGATATTAACTTGGCTTCTCTAACAAATAAGAAGCACATGTTTCAAACATTTGTGACTATTCTGGACTATTATTCCAGAACATTCCAGATATATATGGCATCTAGAATCATGCAATCTTATAATGAAAAGCAGCTTTAGAGATCATGCATTGTGACTGAGGATGTAGCTCAGTGGTCAAGTGCTTGCCTAGTATGTACAAGGACTGGGGTTTGATCCCTAGCACTGAAAAACCAGAGAAAAGAAATACACACAAAGAGATGTTAGCCAGTGCCCAACCTTTTGCCACCAATATGAAAATTCCTTCAATACCATTCCTGACAATTTCCAGCTTTCTGTAGTTTAAAAAGACAGCTACCAAGATACTTCTAAAAACTAATCGAAGGCAAAACGAATTTCATTGCCAGGTGACCTTGTTTTAGAATTTGCAAAGTTTTGTGATTATCAATTATCACACCATCTTTCACAAAGAAAAGGAATGATAAGGCACTAAGAGCCAACGGGAAGAGTGAATTCTGCTAGTGGAGGCATGTTTGGTATCTAGTTAGCCTCTTTGAGGCTGGGAAATTTCTTCTGAGAGCATGTTCAGGAATTGAATAGGAGAGAATGTCGTTGGCCAGAATGTAAGCCTATACTCACCTTCCCAAATACTGTCACTCCTCATGCTGCTCATGATTTTGAGTGCTGCCCAGTGGTGATCCCATCTAAACATCTTTACCTAATCATGAAACTCTGTAGGTCCTTTCATATAATTTCTATGAAAAAATATAAAAATGTTCCATATTTTGAGTCTGTGGCCCGGTTACCTTACCTTGCACCTCACAGGTAAAGTGGACAGTGTATAACTAAAAACCAAAGACTACCTATTTTCAATAAATATTTTTGATAAACATTAGTCCCATGTTCTAATCATTCATCATTTATACATGCATATATACTAAGTAAATAATGTTTAAATTCAAACTAGTATGATATAAAATACTTTGTACTTTGAAACATTTTCTTTCTTAAAAGACAATAGGATCAATAAATAGATCACTGATTGGAAAATAAATCTTGGTTTTCTTTTTCATGTCTCAAACATGCCCTTTAACAAGTTCATGCTTAACAGTAATTCTGATGTGTCCTTATTCATTTACTTTTTGTTTTTCATCTAATGACATGCAATATTAATTAAAATAGATATGAACCCAGGTGTTGTGGCACACTCCTGTAACCCCCATGATTCAGGAGGCTGAGGCAGGAAGATTGCAAGTTCAAGAACAACCTGGGCAATTTAGTGAGACCATCTCAAAACAAACAATAAGGGGCTGGGATTGTAGCTCAGTGGTAGAGTGTTTGCCTTGCATATGTGGGGCACTGGGTTTGATCTTCAGCACCACATAAATAAATAAAAGAAAGATATTGTGTCCATCTACAACTAATAAATAAATAAATAAAAGGACTGAGAATGGAGCTCAGTGGTAGAGCACCCTGGGTTCAATCCCCAATAACAACAACAACAACAACAACAAGATAAAGACACAAAAGCTCTCTAAAAGGAGCTCTTTGGGGCTAGGGAAAAAAAAAAAAAAACTTCCATGGAAAACATGACAACATGGCCTTATGACATTGTTGACTTGTAATTTTATATGGAATTCAATTTATTTTCTAATCCTCAGGGGTAACACTATTCCAGTGAGATTTAAACCCAGGAAACCAAAAATGTCTTCACCTTTTTCTATCTCCTGAAATTGTACATGTTCAAATATTATAAGGCCTCAAGTAGGTATGGAGGAAATCTGAACACCAGGTAAGTTATTTAAGAAGTTAGTGCTATAGTCAAGTGTTCCCCAAAGGCCCATGTGGTAAAAGTTGCTCACCAGTTAGATGAGGCCTACTAGGAGGAAGTTAGGACCTTAGTCCCTCCTCCTCCTCCTCCTCCTCCTCCTCCTCCTCCTCCTTCTTCCCCAACCCTCACTTCCCAGCTTCCATGAGGAGAACAGGCCTCTACTACTACATGCCCCTGCCATGACGAACCATGACACCAAGGGCCAAAGTAATGGAATGAAAATTCTGAAACCATAAGCCAAAATAAACCTTTCCTTTTTTTTAAGTTGATTATCTCAGATATTTTGTCACAGTAACAAAAGGCTGGCTAACAGCTAGGAAATCCAGGCTGGAGATATTATGCAGAACAGAGTCTCTTAGACAGACCTGTATATTTGAGGTACTTTTGAGGAGCCAGGTTTCACATAACTAATGGTGAACATGAATTCTTATAATTAACCTGAGAGGCAGCAGGATGCTATGGAAAGAGCAAAGATTCTAAGGTATCGGGGTTAGGATCTCAGGCCCATTACTGTGTGACTGTGTTATCTTGGTTAAGTACATTCCAACTTCCCTGTGCATTGGGAAGTAGTCCTCATTCAGGACTACTGTGAGGAGAAGGTTCAGCATAGATCTTGGTGCATCAAAAGTAGTGGACCCTCTCTGACCACTTACTTTTGCCACACATAACTCTCAATGTGTCTCACATCTCATATTACAGAGAAATGTTTCCAGGTCTAAAAAAGTATGTTGGAGAAATGAAAACAAAGACCTTCCTGACCAATTCTCTGTATCAACACTTTTTTTTCTCTCCTTTTTTTAGAAATATGGGAGTTGAACCCAGGTCTCATATATTAGGCAAGTGCTATACCTCTGAGCTACATCCCCAGCACTTTTTAAAATTTTATTTTGAGATAGAGTCATGTAAAGCTGCTAAAGCTGGCCTCCAATGTGAATTTTTCCTGCCTCAGTCTCTGAAGTAGCCGCAGTGCCTGGTTTGTATTTTCATTTTCATAATCCTTGTCCAGACCATGATTATCTTTTTCCTATTATCCCTGATGCCCCCTTTTCTCAAATTTTCTCTTGCTTCCCCATCATCCATGACAGACAGGATGATCCTTTTAAAGAATACTTCAGAATCCCACCACCTTGCTTAAAATTCTGCAAGTTAGAATTAAATCAAAACTGGTAGCCTGGCTGCCAGGTGCCCTATCACATCAGGGCTCTGCCTTCTTCTCCATTTTCTCCCTCCCTTACAGAGCTTCAGTGTCACCTCCCTTCTATCTGTCAGACACTCTGAATTCGTTTCTTTCTTGAGCCCTTTGTATATGCTGTTCCCTGTTGTGCTGGGTTGTTCCCTGCTATGTGAACTTTGTTGGGCTGAGAACTACATTTCCTAGATCCCTTTCTCCATGTATTTCTAAGTTAGAGTTAGGCAATGAGGAACTTATGTGAAATTTGGGAAGCAGAAATGAAGGAGTGACCGTTAATTTTGATAAGACTTATTGACTGTCACAGTGGTATCCAGTAGGTCTCAGCTTATCTTCTTCCCTTCTTTTGTGTTTGGCTCTCCTTTACAACTGCTGACCTAGTGATCAATAATGCTTCCAGGCCCTCCACCAGTTATTGGCAATAGACCCACAGAGGGAGGTAGTATTTATAGAGAAGCAGCAGCTTCTCTTAGACCATAGCAGTCCCCATGGGGCAGCTGGGCAGAATCTGCTTTTTGGATTTTCTCACAAACTTATTATCCAACTGTACAAGAGATTCTTATGGACCAGTCAGTGATCAGTCAGTCTTTCTCCAATCCCCTGGTTCTCCCTTTCAGACTTTCAATTCCTAACACCCTCCCTCCTCTGTGTAAGATCTTATTCCTATAGAACATCCTTTGTTCCTGTAACATCCATAGTGACTCTACTCCTAAACCATACAAGTGCCTGAAGCATTCTTCTTTTCATGGCTGTCCCCACCTCATCATTTAATTTTCACTTTAAATGTCACTTCATAGAGTCTCCCTGAATCTTAACATCCTCAGTAAAACAGCCATCCTCTCCCCAGACTCTTTCTATTGTACTGGTTTCTGAAGTGGGGTATGTGCTCTTGGGGAGAGGATAAAATGAAAATATTTAGAACTTGCATTTTTGCCTAAAAAATAAAAACTGAATATTATAAACCTGAGCCCAGGTATCACAGTCAGCTTCACTCAGTGCACTTAGGTGGTCATGTGTCACGTGCTAGATTCCTGAGACAAAAGTGAGACCTCCACAACTGGGAGGACACATGCCCTCACTCAGCTCTTCACTTCTGCATAATGTCCACTTGTGTGTATACAAGTAAGTGGACATAAGGGTTATAAGAGTGCTAACTATGCTATCTTCATGTATTATAAGATAGAATGCTATCTTAGGATATATGTGATTTCCTTCACAAAATGGGCACACAGTTTAAAAAAAATTTCTTGATGGGTGCAATGGCACAAACCTGTAATTCCAGCAAATCGAGAGGTTGAGGCAGGAGAACTACAAGTTTGAGACCAGGCTGGGTAACTTAGTGAGACCATGTCTCAAAATAAAAAAATAAAAAGGGCTGGAGATGTCGCTCAGTGGTAAAGTGTCCCTAGGTATAACCCCAGCGACAAATAAGTAAATAAAGCCTGCTAAGAGATTCATATGAAAAATAACAGTAACAATGCAAAATAAACTAAAAAAAGAATAAAATGCACATAGAGCGGATACTCATTTTAATTTTACCTGTAAGAGTACATAATTTCAAAAGTCTGATGGCTATAATCTGTCTCATTTTCTTTTATCACAATCAATACGTTTTTAATCACAATTAGATGTAGTAATCAAATATCATCAAAAGTGAAAATTATCTTTTGAAAAAATTTCATGGTCAGTTCTTATTCCCCACACTACTATACAGGCAAATTTAAATTCCCTGACTGCAAAAATTGTCCTCTTCACTGCTTTGTTTTAGTACTGTATCAGTCCCTAGCACTTAGGAAGCACTTCATATGTTCTTTTTGCTTGATTGGCATATCTTTCACCCTAAACTTTCTTCTGGGACTTTTCCAAATCAATTTCAACTACTCTCTTTACAGTCATCTAAGCTTATGTTCATTTCTACCTTCAGCTTTTCTCATTTTCTTTTATTTTCTCATTTTCTTCCCACCTCATCTATGTGACACCTGCCCATACAAGATTAAAGTCCCACTTTTCCAAGTCTGTCCTAGAATGCTCCTATGTCACGTTGAAATTTGTCTGCCTTGTCCTAAAGAATTAAGAATAGCTCTTTGATTAAAACATTTAAATTGTTTTTCTATACCAAGAAGTGATTTGAACCATAAAAGAGTTTAAACATTAGAAGAATTGTTAAAGAATTCAGATTTAATCTGTACACTATAGTGTTGAATTACATACTAGTAATCTCCCTAGCAAATGGAGACAGGCTTAGGAGATGACAAGGATTGAAAAAGCATATGGAACTTGAATGGAAATCATCATGATCATCATCATCATCATCATCATCATAACTAGGTTTATATTTTAAAACAGACTGACTCATGAACTAATTTAGAATTGCCAAAATTTGAAAAGGCTACCTTTCTGGCTTTAGTTTATTTTGATAACAGAATTTGGAGAAAATTATTTGTCCCTATGATGGGGATTGAACTCAGGACCCAAATTGTGCCAAACAGTTCTCTACCATTGAGCTACACTCTCAACCCAGCAAGAGGGCTTTTGACCCTATATTTTAAGGACCTGAGTAAATCACAAAAGAACTGTCTCATCTAATTCTAAAAGAAGTTTATAGACAGGGGCAATTGATAAAAGATTAAAGGGTAAAGTTTCAAGTTATACATAACCATTTGCTTTTTTATAAAGTTTTCTACATATAAGCCAGGTATAGTGGTGCACTCCTATAATCCCAGTGACTCAGGAGGCTGAGGCAGGAGAATCACAAGTTTGAGGGCAGCCTCAGCAACTTAATGAGGCCCTAAGCAACTTACAGAGATCCTGTCTCAAAATAAAAAATAAATAGGGCTGGGGATGTGGCTCAGTGGTACAGTGTCCCAGGGTTCAATCACTGGTACAAAAAAAAAAAAAAAAGTTTTCTATGTACACATAAAAAAATCATAAAGAAATTATGACCCTTAAATAGAGTACACTGTTTCAAGTTGACTGTTTTAATAAAAAATTTTTGCTTAAAAAGGCAGTGGGGGGTGGGGTGGGGATAATTGCTAGAATCACCATTTCCCTATACCAGGTCTCCACCTTGGCCTTCTGTAAACAGCCTAGGGCCAGTAGGGTCAGCCAATTACCATAAGCTTTGTTTAACCTTCAGAGTAGACAAACTGAACCTCTTTGGGAAGGAGAAACTATTAAAGGAGAAGAGGTGTATCCAAAGAAAGGTCTGAGGAGTTCTGGGAGAGAAGGGGGAACTCCATTCAGGGGTTTTTGGCATACACAATATGAAAAAGATTTCGGCATATGCCAGTCAAAGACATAGACAGAGGTTTATTTAGGAAAGTAGATACATATTCAAGGGAGAATGAAGACAATCTCTAGAGAGAGATGCTTTTGGGGATAAAGCAAGGAATACACATTCAAGAAAGAATGCAGGCTATCTCGAGAATGAGAGATGTACTTTAGGGGTTCTCAGCTCTTGTTTTAAAGAAAACTTGATGAGGAATGGGTATGGAAAGGTATGTAAGAATATCAATCTGATGATCTCAAGATGGGTTCTGGTAGTCTGGTCAATCTTAGGATCCTCAGGCTGATGTGGTCTTCATTATCTGATCAGTATACAGTGCTGGCAAGTCCCGTAAATTATATGTTTCTCAAATATCATATTTCTATTTATTGTGAAGTTAATTAATAATGCACAGGTTAAATTTATAGATTTCTCAGGAATTTGGGAATAACAGGACTGGAATGGAGGCTTTAGGGATGACGAGGCTTGCAAAAGTATGTGAAACTTGTGAATTGAAGTAATAATAATAATAATCATAATATGTTAATATTTTAAAACAGACTGTCTTATGATCTAATTCAGAATTGCCAAAATTTGAAAAAAAAAAAAAACTGAAAACGCTTCCTCTCTGGCTTTAATTTATTCTGATAACAGTGAAGTGGAAATTAAAAGACTCCAAAAAGGTTTCATTCACTCTTTCTGTATTCCCTATCAAATGCAAGATCAAATAAAGTCCAGTTACTTCCCACATTACTCATTCCTCTGCCTAATGGTGGGATTCTCCAACTGTTCAGTTACCTCTGTAAGGCCCTCAGGTTGGGGGCATATAACAGAGAAAATGCTGCTCCTTTTGTAACTCAATACCTGAGGGCATAACCAGAATATTCCAGGAGAGGGAGAAGACAGAAGTTCTAACCCCTTTGTTTCATTTCTTAGAAGAAATTATGGGTCTTTAAGCCCACTCACCACAACTCATATCATTTGGATTACAGAAGAATAGATTTCTTCCTGATACTGTGTGTGTATATATGCACATATATATGGAGGCCAACATAGCTTATAAGCAAAGAAAGAAAGAGGCAAATTATAGACATATGTTCTCTCCCTTTGTTGTAACTTGTTTTCTGAAAAGGGACCCACAGATCCTTATATATCTTGCCTAAAATTAAAAAAAAAAAAATAATAGTCACAGCCTATTGTGTTCCTCATGAGATGAAAATATTATATAGTGGTGTGGGAGGATCTTTGGCCCCTTGGTGGTAATTTTATTAATAGTTTCCTATAACAACAAAAATCAGTAGTATCCAAATGCAACCACATCAATAGTCCTTCGATAGT
Organism: Callospermophilus lateralis; assembly: GCF_048772815.1. Lineage (NCBI taxonomy): Eukaryota > Metazoa > Chordata > Mammalia > Rodentia > Sciuridae > Callospermophilus > Callospermophilus lateralis. The sequence goes on along the minus strand of NC_135312.1, from coordinate 57,769,018 downwards.
CTAAATTAATCTAGCAGTGACAGCAGAGCTTATAGAATAAGGTGGTTAATATTGTAAGGTTCATCTGGTACCCCCAAGAAATCTGATAGAAGGATAGGGTAAAACTTGGCTTCTGTTATCCATATGGGATTAAACATTAGCAAAGTGTGCAGCCGTCTATCTACAAAGCAGCCAGTTATTGACTCCCTATTCATGAAATCATTACCTATGTTAAGAAATTAAGTAAAAAAGAGAAAACAAAAATGTTTTTACCCTTTGAGATGTTAAGATAGACACAGACTTAAAATAAAAAATTAGTGGTTTTGAGAAACATTTTGATTTAAGAACTCGGATGTGGTATATAAGACCAGAAACAAAACAAATTGAAAATCAAACAAACAAACACCCACCCCCCCCCCGTAAAAAAACAAAACAAAAAACCAGAGTGATGGAGGAACTAGACCCAGACTCCATTAAGCCTGGGGTTGATAGAGTTGTACAAAAGCAGTTCTAATAGTTTACACTGCCCACAGGATAGAAAGAAATAGATGGTCTGTGCAAAAATTCACAATAAATATGATGGGGGAGAGGGAGAAAAAAGAAAAAACAATGAAATTAGCTTTGGAAAGGATTCAAGATTCTTCTGTCAATTTCCTGTTTGCCTGTGGTCATTTTGTCCAATGGTGTGATTTTCTTGTTAAAAAGAAGAGCGCGAGCTCCCTCTAATGGATGGTCTAACAATCTTTAGAACAATATATTTTTAAACAAGAGGGAATTGACACATGCCTGGATTGTCTCCTTTTCTTTCTTTCTTTCTCTTTTTTTTTCCTTTTTGGGTGCTGCGGGTTGAACTCAGGGGGCACTCGACCACTGAGTCACACCTCCATCCCTATTTTATATTTTAATTAGAGACTGGGTCTTACTGAGTTGCTTAGCACTTCCCTTTGCTGAGGCTGGCTTTGAACTTGCGATCTCCTGCCTCAGCCTCCAGAGCTGCTGGGATTATAGGAGTGTGCCACTGCAGCTGGCCATGCCCAGCTTTTCTCAACATACTCAACATTATTGGTTTCTAAAGAGAGGCAATAACTATGATAGTCACTGATTCTGAAGTAAATTTTGTTTTCTATCACATAATTGGAGTATTAGAATAGACTGTAGAGATTATCCATCTATTCATTCATTCCACAAATATTAACTGATTGATTAACTACTATGTGCCATGAATTGCTCCAAGTGTCAGGATAGAGCAGTGAATGAAACAGAAAGTCTTCATTAAACCCCTATTCTAGTGCATAAAGACAGAAAACAGTTAAATTAGTAAATATATGATATGCAGAGATTGGTAAGGGCTATGAAGAAGAAAGAAAAGAAGGAAGGGAGCATTGGGTGGAGGAGGGGTGGGAGGTCAGATGTACCATCATTGAGGAGAGACCTGAAGGAGGTGAGAGAACAAGACCTGTAGTGTTTCTGTCAGAGCAAACAGCAAGCACAAAGACCCTGAGGCTTGAGAAATTCAAGGCTGCTAGGAGATCATCTTTCTGAGGTAAAGTGGACAAAAGGGAGAGGATGGAAAAGAAGCCCAGAGAGGTAATTTGAGATCAGATCATATAAGCCCATTGTCTTACTTTGCAGTTGCTATAACAAAGCACTGCAGACTGAGTAACTTCAACAACAAACATTTTCTGACAGTTCTCTAGGCTGGGAACTGACTATCTGTAAATCAAGAAGAGGACCTGCAGATAATCAGCTTCTGGTAGCAGAGACCAGAGAGGGGAAGCGAGCATTGTCTCTTTCTGTGAGGGCGTTAATCCTACTCTGAGGATTCTTGACTTAATTACCCTGTTGATCTAGTTACTTCTCAAAGGCCACACCTCTTAATACCATTCCATTGGATCTATGGTTTCAACATATGAATTTGGGTGTATGGTAGGACATGTAGTCCATAATAGCCTCTATGTCCCTGAAGAACTTTAGCCTTTTCTGAGTTAGGAAACTGGAGGAATTCCCTGATACATATGAGAATCCCCAAGGCCACTGCGTGTAAATACCCTGTAGGTGGCCAAGGGGAGTGGGGATCAGTTAACCAAACATATTTCTAAGAGAAGGAAGAGACCAAATGTGCCCAATGTTACTGGTAAGATAAGTAATGAAAAAAATTATTTAGCAACATGAAGGTAATCAGTGATTTTGATTTAAAAAAAACAGTTTTAGGGGCTGGAGATGTAGGTCGGTGGTAGAGTACTTGCTTATCAAGCACTAGGCTCTGGATTTGATCCCCAGCACTGTGAAAAACAAAACAATAAAATTTTAATGGAATGATAGAAGCAAACGACTTGTAGTTTCTTAAAAGTTGAACATAAACATACCATATGATCCAGCCATCCCATTCCTAGGCATTTACTAAAGAGAGTGAAATCATGTCCACAAACTTGAATATGAATGTTCATAGCCCAAAACTGGAAACCTTCCTAATATCCAACAAGAGGAGGATGTACAAACAAATTTATCTATATTTATGTTGTTTATCTATATGATGGAATATTGCTCAGGAATAAAAGAAGTGAACTATTGCCAGGTGCAGTGGTACATGCTTATAATTCCAGCTACTTGGGAGTCTGAGGCAGGATTCCAAGTACCAAACCATCATGAGCAACTTAGCAGGACTCTTTCTCAAAATAAAAAACAAGAAGGGTTGCGCGTATAGCTCAATAGCAGAGTGCCTGAGTTCAATCCCAAATACTGTGGGAAAAAAAGAAGAAATGATGTAATGAAGCATTGATATACATAACATGGATAAATTTCAAAATAATATGTTAAGTGAAAGAAGACTGGCTCAAAAGAAAATGATGATAGAGTGTATGTTTTATATGATTCCATTTGTATAAAATTCTAGCAAATGTAAACTTGCCTCTGGTGACAGAATGCAGATACCTGTTTGTCTAGAAAACTTTTGGGAATGATCAATATAATCATTATCTTGACTGTGATAATTGTCTCATGGGTGCATACCTATAAAACTCATCAAATTGTACACTTTATGGGCAGTTTCTTATACATCAATTATTTCTTTTTAAAGCTGTAAAATAAACAGTTAATCATAAAACAGAAAGGGAGATAGAGAGGATAGTTAATGGGGTACAAGGGTACAGTTGGATAGAAGGAATAACTTCTGATGTTCAGTAGCACAATAGGATAACTATAGTTGATAATAATTGATTGTATATTCCTAGTAGATAGTAGAGAGGAAATTTTGGGGGGAAGATACAGGGATTGAAACCAGGGCCTCATGCATGCTAAGTGAGCATTCTACCACTGATCTACATCCCCAGCCCCAAGTAGAGAATTTTGAATAGTTACGACATAAAGAAATGATAATTTTCTCAGGTGATAGATATGCTAATTACCCTGATCTAGTCATTACCCATTGGATACATGTTTAAAATGTCACACTATACCCCATAAATCTGTAGGATTATTATATGTCAATTAAAAATAAATAACAAAGAAATTAAGGCTAATATCTCATATGGAAACAGAGGTGTTAGCTTTAGATAGTCTCAGGAATGTTTCATTCTATTGTGGTGTGGATCGGAAAAAATCCATCATTCCTGATACTATTGCTTTGAATAAAGTTAAATGAATAAAAAGGTATATTTAACATCAATTTTAAAATAGTTTAATTATCATAAGGTCATATGGCACGTATAATAAAATCATGAGGTTAGCATGCAAATTGACTTTGTTCAACACTCTCAAGGAAATATTTCCTAAGGAATGACTTTAAGTTCTTACATTATACTAATAAGCTTATATAGACATCATTACCTGTTCCAATTGAATTTCTTTTTCCTTTATGTATCCCTTCATATAAAACCTCTATATATTCTTCCAGACATATGTTAAATATAACAATCTTCATGAAATTCTTTTATATTTCTCAAAACAAGACCTCTCCTTCAAGGCTTTATGGTGCCCAGCCAAAAGACTATTTTTCAACGTCTCTGATAGAATTGGCCATATCACTAAGTTCTGACCAATGAAATATACACAGAAGCATTATGTTGTTGAAACTTAAATTATACTAATACCATCTAGCCTAGTACCTGGCATATAAATTGTGCTAAATAAAAGCTTGTGATGTGGTTTGAATGTTTTATTCACAAGTCCCATTTTGGTAACTCAAGGTAAAAATTCATAGTACATAAACTTGTGATTTTGACAATTTTATTAAATAATTTCAATATATTTTGTGTTGAGAATGCTTCTTTTTTCCTAATACAGCTTAACCCAAAACAGTTGAATCTATGATTTTGTGTGTGTGTGTGTGTGTGTGTGTGTGTGTGTGTGGTAGTCAGGATTGAACCCAGGGCCTACACACATGCTAGGCAATCACTCCACCACTGAGTTATGTCCCTGGCCTGCCATCTTAAAAAAAGTTTTGAAACAGGGTCTCACTAAGTTGCCAGGCCTGCCTCTAACTTACTTTCCATTCTTCTGCCTCAGTCTCCTTCGTAGCTGGGATTACAGTCAATGCCACCATGCTGGCCATGGATGAGACTTTAAGAAAAGATTTATTGTTTACATTTACTTCGTAAAAACTTCTCAGGTATTAGATTCAACAATCAATAAAATATCTATTCTCCAAAGCCAATTAAGTATCAAATTGTGCCTTGTGCAGGGTTTTTTATTTTGTTTTTACTCAGATGTGATTAAAGAGTTGTCTTGTTTTAGACTCATTCTATTACTATTATTATAGGTGACCTTGACTGAAGTTGGTGTTCTGTGAAAAACTGCTTAGATTAAGCAGGAGAACACCATGGTCTTGCTGTTAAGGCAGATCAGTTACCACCCAATAGGTTGTTTTTGCCTTTCTCCTCTAGTTATAATCAGGCTGCCTGTACTGAAATCCAGGGTTCCTCAACAGCTCTGAACTTGGGCAGTCAACTTCCCTGAGCCTGTTTCCTCAATGCAAAGTGGAGATAAATAGTGCCTATTTTAAAGGGATGTTCTGAGGATTAAAGGGGTTAATATGAGAAAATCCTTTGAACAGTGCCCAGCACAGGATAGGTAATAGTATGGTTTTGTATTAACAACACCCTGTTTCATTCATTCATTTAACCAACCCATATTTTCTTACGTATATCTTGGGACTGTAGAAATTTATTCATCTCTTCATATTGCCAGAATCTGAATTTAAAATTCTGGCTGAAGAATGTTTGCAAAAGTTATAATAGTGGTTGAAATTTAAATACAGGTTAATTTGCATTTTTTAACCAATCAGCACGATCAATGGTTCATTCATTACGTATCCTTTTCCTTTTCTAGGTCATTATGAGTTGAAACACCCAAAACCAAAATAAAAACGAATATTTAAAACCATACAAAAACTAATTTACTTCCCTCTTTGCTCTTTTTCCCCTTTCCAAATCGAGCTTGTGCTATGTATACCAGCCCTTATAGTCTTCGGGTTTTTGTTTTCTTCTAGTTTTTAACGTTGGGCTGTGGGGTTAAAAACAAATTATTAATCCTCATTTGTCTGGCTCATAAGAGTGTTGTGATGATGATCATGTATGTGTGTGTGGGGGGGGAAGCAAAAGAAAAACCTTTATAATTCAGATCGTTTCAGAAACGCTTGCCTAAGGGAAGTGAGAAATCACCTGTCAAAACCCTGCAAGCATTTCCGCGGTGAGAGGAAGTTTGGCACTCTGAGGCTCCCATAGCTCGCTTTCCAAGTCAATGTGGTGCCTCCTACTGAGCTTTCCCCGGCCGTTTCCGGTTGTGCTTGGAAGCACGAGTTCAGGCCGCCGCTGCGATTGACTGGCTGCTGGCGGCTGCTTGAGCCTTCTTAGAACGGCGGCGGGGGAAGCCAGTCTACAGCCAACATGTCCAGCAGAAATAACAACAAGCTGCCCAACAATCTGCCGCAGTTACAGAATCTGATCAAGCGGGACCCGCCAGCCTACATCGAGGAGGTGAGAGTGGGGCAGGGTTAAACACGTTCCCACCCTGTGGGTCATCCGCCAGACCGGCCTCCCGGAATCGGGCGCCGCGGACACTAGAGGCCTGGGCACGCTGGGTGGACAGACCAGCGCGGGGGGCGTGGAGGAGCCGGCGTCCCGGCTCCGCGGGTGCCTTTAGGATTAGGGATCCCTGCGGAGGAGAGAAGGGTTTGGGGAAGGAACTTGCATAGAGCTCGTTTTCCACCTGTTGGCCTCTTTGGATCTTCTTCCTGATCTGTAGACCCCGTTACCACGAAAATATTCTTTAAAACTTCATCTTGTCTCCATTTATCTGGCTACCTCACTGAGGTGCACAGACAAAGGACCTGCCCCTATCCTCCACTTTTCATCAGGTTTCTCAGCTGCTGCTTTTCAGAAACTCTTAACACGAATTAGCGGGTAACCCTTGGTAAATCGTATATTGAAATGCTTTCGAGGGACGTCAGCTCTGCGCCCTGAGCTGTGCCTAGAAGAAGGCGTGGTGTTCTCGAATGCTAGGGACAGAATCAGGAGCTTAGTATACCTTGGTAAGCCAGGATTCAAACCCATTGGAAGCAAGTGTGACCTGGATGAATTGTGAATATTAAAGGTGTTTGAACTGAGGAATGACAAAATGAAAGTGGTGATTATAATGTAATATTAACTAACATAATTAATACATAAGCTCTAGATTATGATTTGCAACCTATTAATGCATCTGTCGATTTCATTGCAATATTTGCAGAATTGAAAGCTTAGGACTTAATGGGGGAAAACATTGTACAACAATTGACAAGAGTATTAAGCTGAAAGCCCATATATTTCTGATTTAAAAGCCTTGATTTTGGTTCTATTGTTGATCAATTGTGTAACCAGGGAAGGTTAATCAATGAACCTATGTGTATATTTTAATGTGTGAGAAGGCTCCTTTAGTCACTTAAATGCACATACAAATCCACACATGTTGCCCCTGGTGTGTAACAATGTAATTCTAAACCTTAGGGATACAATGATAAACAAGGCAGATGAGAGCTTTCTTTTCCTGGTCTTACATTCTAGTGAAGGTAGATTTATAATGGTAAGGACTGTGAAGAAAATAAGACTGCATAGGAATATGTTAAAGGCTGTTAATTTTGATTCTGTAAACAGAGAAGGCTTTTCTGTAATAGTGATATTGAGCCAGACAGGTCAAAAGCATAACAGAAAAATTAGGAAGGGCAGAAGCTCTTGGTGAAAAAGAAGTGGAGAGGAAGAAAGTATGGCTAAAATGTAGTGAACACAGAAGAGAGCAGTGGAAAATGATGTGGGAAATACAGGGCTGTTGTGGATTTTACACTTTGTGCTTTGGGAAGCCATTGAAGAGTTTTAAACAGGGACGTGAAATGTATAGTTTGGTAAATAATGGTAAGTACTGTAAAAAAAGTAAAATAGAAAAGTCCTCAAGTAACTGCTTAAAGTGGATGAGGCAGAGCTGCGTATATTTAAAGGAGAAGCATTCTAGGCAGAAGGAACAGCAAATATAAAAACCCTGGGATAGGAATGTGCTTGGTAGGTTTGAAGAACCTAAAGTAGGCTATTATAGCTCAAATGGGTAATGAGGAAAGGGAGAGTTATCAGAGGTGAGATGGAGCTTAATCTTATAGAGCCTGGCTGTTTTTAAGAACTTTAGATTTTGCTTTGAGTGAGATGGAAGCCTTTTGGGCAGAGGAATTCATGAATAATCTTATGAGATCCGGATCAATGTAGCTAGTTTTGAGGATAGATTGTATTTCAGGAAGGCAAAGGTGGAAGCAGACATAGTTAAGAACCCATTGAAATTATCTACAGAAAAAAAAAAAAAATGGTGCCAACTTTGACCAGGATGGTAATAGTAGACTAAGTGAGAAATGATCTGATAAGTGGACAATGCCCCAGGGATTCCCAACATTTAGAGGCTAATAAATTGCTGAGTAACTATCAAAAAGGACTGAAAAAATTTGCCCATGAAGTAGGAAAGCCAGGTAGTATGCTAGAAGCCAAGTACCAAAGGTGTTCCCATGATGAGGGGGAGACCAAGAATGTGAGGTGCTGATGAATCAAATAAGATAAAGACTTTCAGGAAATCTAGCAATATTAATGTCATTAGCTACCCTGATATGAGCAGTTTGGGTGGAATAATGAGTGCAGAAATCTGATTACAGTAGGCTTAAAGGCAAATGAAGTATGATCCCATCTATATGAAATGTCCAGAATAAGTGAATCCATACAGACAAAAGTAGATTAGTGGTTGCCAGGTTCTGAGGGTAAGGGGAATAGGAAATAACTTCTGACACATAGGAGTTTCTTTTATGGTGAAACGTTTTCTAGAATTAGATAGTGGTAATTAGATAGTTGTTTGACCTTTTGAATATAATTAAAAACCACTGCATGGTGTACTCCTAAAGGCTAAATCTTATGTATATGAATTATATCAATTTTTTAAAAAAGGAAAGCAATTAGATTAAGTATGCACAATTCAGTTTTGCACACTTTATTTTTTATTTTGAGACAGAGTCTTGCTGATTTGCTTAGGGCCTCACTAAATTTTGGGGGCTGGTTTTGAACTTGTGATCCTCCCACCTTAGTTTCCCAAGCTCCTGGGATTACAGGTGTGTGCCACCATGCCCAGCCTGGGCAATTTAGGAGTTTTTCTGAAAAGGAGAGAGTAGCCAGCTATGTGGTGGCATTTACCTGTAATCCGAGCTACTGGGGAGGATGAGGCCGGAGGATTTCAAGTTCAAGACCAGCTTGGGCAACTTAGCAAGACTTTGTCTTGAAATAAAAATAAAAAGGTTTGGGAGTGTAACTCAGTGGTAAAGCACCCCTGGGTTCAATTTCCCAGTACTGCAGGAGGAAAAAAAAAGAGAGAGGGTGGAGAGAGAAATGGAGTGAAAGCTAGAGAGTGAAGTGGAACCCAAAAAGTTTCTCATTAGATGATAGAAATAAAAGCATGTCTATATTCTACTGATGGGGTAAAATTTGATTGAAAGCTGGGAGTGGGGACAGTGAAGAAAAAAATAATCAATCTGGATGGATGCCAGTGCTCTTGAAGTAGGGTTGAGGAGCAAAGAGGACACATACTGACTCAGCTATGTTGGAGGAAAATAATGTGCTCTCCACGAAGTATCAGGATAACTTGGCTCTTTAAAAGATATAAATGCCCAATGCCACCCCAAGAGTTTTGGGATACTACTAATATGAACATGCCCTGTTTTGAGTAGTGGGTTGAGGGATAGCCTGGGAGACCTGGGTTTTTGTAGGACATATTAAAGACTGCCTTTTGACTCCCACATTTGGTAAAAGCTGGTAAGTGGACACCTAGGATTTTTTTTTTTTTTTAGGGAAACAAAAGTTATGTTGTTTCCCTAAAAACTTAAGTTTAAGACATCTTTAGGGAGCTGGGGATGTGGCTCAAGTGGTAGCGCGCTCGCCTGGCATGCATGCAGCCCGGGTTCGATCCTCAGCACCACATACAAACAAAGATGTTGTGTCCGCCCATAACTAAAAAATAAAATATTAAAAAAATTCTCTCTCTCTCCCTCTCTCCCTCTCTCTTTAAAAAAAAAAAAAAAAAAAAGACATCTTTTAGACATCTAAACAGATGTCAGATAGGCAAATGAATATGAGAATTTGGAGTTCACCAGACCATTTAGGGCTGAGCTGATGATAAATAAATATGCATTTTCTGTATATATGTGTCTGTTTCTCACACATATACACAGTTTAAAAATACCAACTATGGGAAGCTGGGAGTGTAGTTAGGTAGTGTAGTATAAAGAATAATACGCAAGAGTCAAAGACTCAGATTCTGGCAACATGTGTGAGCCCCTTAGTTCAAACTGTTACTCCACAGAGAAACAAAACAAAATTTAAAAACAAAAGAGAAAGAAATTGGACTATGGAAGGAGACTATATATATAAATATATATAAATTGGACTATAGGACATGGAATTGAGGGCTGGCTCACCAGTTCCAACATTAGACTAATTGTTAGGACTAATTGCAATGAAATAAATAATGTACATAATGAAGTTGGCACGTAGTAAGTGCTGAAAAAGTGAAGCTATGTAATTTTTATGTGTCTCTTGCCCTTGACTCTTAACATATCCTATCTAGAACTTAGTGTATATTTAAAAGAGGGGAATTTTTGTTAGGAGAATTTCAAGTATTTGAAACACACTACGTTTTCTGTCGTGGTATTTTTCTGCTGGTTTGAGTGCTCTCCAAACAGACAATTTATAGGGGTCATCTAGCTAGTAAATGACAGCACAGGGCCAGAATCTGAGTCTTTGACTCTTGCATATTATTCTTTATACTACATTACCTAACTTTCTAATGATAATTCTAAGGAAAGAGTTCTTAGATTATCTTTGATGGCTTTAGGTTTTTCAAAACTCATTTAGAAGAATGCAGCTAAGGAAAAAGAAGTATTTTTTTTTATATGAGATGCATGTTTTTTTCCATGCCACTGTCTTTTATAGTTTTTTATTCTATTCTGAGATATTCTTATAATCGAACATGACAAACTTAAATTTTATTTTTCTATAGTTTTTTCAGCAGTATAATCACTACAAATCCAATGTGGAGATTTTCAAGTTACAACCAAATAAACCCAGCAAAGAATTGGCAGAGCTGGTGATGTTTATGGCACAGGTAAGAAGATAATTTCTGAATAAAACAAAGATCAATGTTACTCACTTTGACAGAATATTTTTTTAATAATAATACTCAACCTCATTCCATTCTGGAGTGGAAGCTTAAGTTTTTCTAAAACTTGCCCTTTCTCACAGATTTTATTTTCTTCCTACGATAAGTGGAGGATTTGTTAAGTCTTTTCATAGAAGCAATCAGAACCAAACTGATTCATTGAGCAGGTTCTCAATGATATCATTAATATTTTACAAAGACTATAGGAACTATGAGAATAGCAGGAGAAATAGCACATGGGAAAAAAGTAATTTGGGACCATCTGCCTTTGTGAAATACTTTCCTTTTGCAGAACATCTTAAATCTGTGCATCTCAATTTTAGAAAGAGGAACTTCAGAAAAGCCTTTACTTTGTTATAGATTGGTCACTGCTACCCAGAACATCTAAGTAACTTTCCTCAAGAACTGAAAGATCTTCTTTCCTACAATCATAGTGTATTGGATCCAGATCTTCGAATGGTAGGACAAGTTTTTTGATCAATAAACTAAACTGTGTTTAGGTGTGCATATGATAATGTATTTAAATGACAATAGGCTGTCAGCTAAACATCTTTTTAAAATGTCAATCAGAAGGGTCACCTTTTCCTTAAAATTTCTGTGGGTTCTCATTTATATCTATAATATAATTCACACTTATCATTGTGGCCTGTTAAGTTCCTACCTGTGCTCTGCTTCCTGCCTGTGTTTGTTCCCTCATCTCCTTTTCTGCTACTCTCCTCTCTGATTATTCTGTTCTTCCACCATGCCCTGTTTTGAGTAGGTGATTACTTCAAATCTCATATGCATGAAGAACCTTAATTATTATAATATGTAGTTTTTATATAATGCTTAATTCAGTAAAGTTATCCATTAAATGGCCAGGTTGAGCATTTAAACATTGTCACTCTAGTGGTTGATCTTGGGTCCTGGTTAAGATCCCTTATACAAACTGTTGTACCCATTTCCCCTATCTGCTGAGAATGTCAACTGCTGATCCCCTCCAACCCCCCAACTTCCGCCACCACCTTACTCTGAAGCATAGTCCCCAGCTAAATGAAAGTCCTAGATCTGGGAGGTTACACTCCCAGCTGATTATCATAAACTGCAAAACCCAAATCATGTTGGGTCTAACTGTATTGTAAATTGTACTCTAGAGCTTCCCTGTGATTGCACAAAAGCTAGTCTCCAGCCAAGTACGTGTCTTTGCTTGGTTTTTCTTTTCTCTGTTCTTATTCTGCATTCTTCACTTCTCTTTTGAGAGCATGTATTCACAAGTGACTTACAATGAATCAGACTCTGCTTTTAGGGAACCCAACATAGGCATATCTGCCTTTCAAATACCTTTACAGCAGGTACTTACAAAAAATAATTATGATCACAAAGCATACTAATATCCTATGCCAAAACTTGTGAAAATATTTAACTAAGTTTATAGATTTAACATACTACTTATTCTTTTTACTTTTTATTTGTTCTTTTTAAATATGTATGACAATTGAGTGTATTCTGACATAGTATACATACATGGAGTATAACTTATTCTAATTAGATCCCATTCTTGTGGTTGTACATGATGTGGACTTTTAATTTTGTTCTTATTCTTAATGTTTTCCCAGACTTTGTGTAATTCTACCATTTTTACACTGTTTTGGGGTTTTCTTTTTTGTTTGTATGTTCCCTCCTTGCTATGTTGCTCAGGCCTTGAATTACTAGGCGCAAGTAATCATTCTGCCTCAGCTTCCTGAGAAGCTGGGACTATAGGCAAGCACCACCACACCCAGCAGTATGTTTCTTTATGTTTTATAAAGATTAGTAAGAGTCTTTTGTTTTTGTTTTTTAAATAGAGATTTCCTTTGCTAGAACATGAAGGATTGAGTCTGAATAGTTAGCATTGCTCTCTAGAGGAATAATTTAGTATATACAGAGGAACTTTTTGTGTTCATATGTGTGTGTGTGTGTGTGTGTGTGTGTGGGCACGTGTGCATGCATGTGCTATGGGGAGTGAACCCAGGACCTTGCACATGCGAGGCAAATGCTCTTGCACTGAGCTGTATCTGTAGCTCGTCTTCAAAAAACTGGCAACACAGGTGTTTGATACTATGCCTGGCCTATTTTATTGGGTATTGTGATAACCACCAATTCTGATTAACCATTGGACTTTCCATCTAGTTTATTTTGCTGTTATTTTTGTACTTTGGAATCTCCAAGTATTTGTTTACTCTTTCCTGCTTACATAGATGGAAACAGATTGTATTTCTTCGTAGAAGAAACTAAATATCCACAACTTACCTATTTAATGAAAAGCAAGAAAAATTAAAAAGATTTTTTTCTTTGACATTATAACTACCTTTTAAAATACTTTTATTAAGTTCTTTTGGGGCCTTATTATTTTGTGTTCACATTGTCACCACTTGGCCAAGGGGGAGCTTCTTAGTTGTTTTAGAAATATCCCTGATTTTTTTTTTCAAGACCTTTCTTCTGTATATTTTTATGTGGTGCTGAGGATTGAACCCAGTGCCTTATATATTCTAGACTAGTGCTCTACCGCTGAGCCCAGTCCCGCCCCTGATATTTTTTAAAGCATCCTTATTATATTCTAGAAGAAATAGTTTCAAGCCCATTCTTATTGTTTTCCCTGTACAAAACAGTAAGCAACCAACTATTCTCCAAATATTTCTTATTAGATCTAATGGAAAGTAGTATTAGAGGTCATAATTTGGATAAGACTGCATATGAAAATTGGTGGTAAGCAAGAATGCTACAAGTCTTGTAAGGTAACAGACTTATATTGATTATTCCAATTTCGTGTATCATTTCATTGTTGCCTGACCTATGTTATCCTCATGGAGTCATTGATCACTAGGGTTTCTCAAATGAAGATAGTCTTCCAGAGAGGCCTTCCTTGACTTCTCTTTGTAAAATTGCCTTCTTCAGTCAGAATTTATCAATCCTATTACCCTGTTTTACTTCCTCTGTGACATTTATTATCTCAGATACTCTTCTTTATGCCTATATCTTCTTCTGCTCCACCCCTAGTGGAAGCTCCATGAGGGCAGAGACTGTCTGTTCCGATGCCTAGAATAGTGCCTTGTTAGGAAAAGACCTAAACCTCTTTGGGATATATATAAATGCTCCATTTTCTTATTTGATTTTTTTCCCTTTGTCCATAAGACATATACTATAACTATGTTTTCTTTTCCTTTCAAAGACATTTTGCAAAGCTCTGATCTTGCTGAGAAATAAGAATCTCATCAATCCATCAAATTTACTAGAGCTCTTCTTCGAACTTCTGCGTTGCCATGATAAGCTTCTGCGAAAGGTAAAGACCAAAAAAGTTTTTCCCTACATCTCATTCTTCCTTCAAGTTATATACAATGTGGACAGTTTGGAATCCCTTGAATTCTTTATGCTTTATGTCCTTGAATATGGCAAAGAATAATATTTTTATATTATTTTAGTGGTTGATGGGCCTTTATTTTATTTATATGCAGTGCTGAGAATTGAATCCAGTGCCTCACACATGCTAGGCAAGTGCTCTACCACTGAACTGCAATCCCAGCCCAAGAATAATTTTAACAGGAAAAAAAATAAACCTTTGTGTACATGCAGTATGGTGTTAATAGCTAACATTTAATAGCTAACATTTACTTTGTGCATACTTTGTGCCAGGCACATTCTGTGAGCTTTTGTGTATTTGTTTACTCACAAAGGTCAATGAGATAGGAATTTTCATTATAATTTTTATTAGCACTTTACAGATAAAAAGACTGTGGCACAGAGAAAAAGAGTAACTTGCCTAGGACCACACAGTTTCTGAGTGGTGAGACTGGAATATAAAACCAGGTAATCTGGCTCCAAAATCCAATTCCTTCACCACTGCTCTGTTCTGACTAACTGAATCAGGGCATGGACATTCATAACTGTAACCATCCTAAAAACACTAACTTTTATTGTTGTTGTTGACATTTTCACGTGACCTTGTCTTTGCTATATAAAACTAGAAGCTGAAGGTTTATGAAACAAATTTAAGAAAGAAAAATTAAAAGTTTATATTCATTAACCTAAACATTTTTTTTCCAGAGTATTGAAAGACTACTACATTTGATTTTGAACAATCAGCCGCCATCTTTTCCTGCCCTAGATAGTTACTAGTCTACTTTTTGTCCTCTATTAGATTAGCCTATTCTGGATATTTCACATAAGTGCAGGCATATAATATATGTCTTTTCTGGCTTTCTTCTTTTAAATTGAGCATAATGTTTTCAAGGTTTATCCATGGACACTTCATTCTTTTTGTTTCCAAGTAATATTCTGTTATATGGCTATACTCCATTGTGTTTATCCATTCATCAGTCAATGGACATTTGGGTTGTTTCTGCTTTTTGGTTATTATGAATAATGCTGCTATGAATATTTGTGTGAACACTGATATGGAAATGGATTTTTCATTTCTTTTGGGTATATACCAAGGAGTGGAATTGTTGGGTCGTACAGTAACTCGATGTTTAGCTTTTTAGGATAACTTTACTTTGGTTTTTAGCTGATTTTTAAATTATTATTATAGATTTGCTTGCTTTTATTTTTTGTATCTTTATGATATAATGAAAATAGGTAAAATTAAGTTGTTCTTATTTGTATTTTTATCCAAATTTAATAGGTTAGAAATGTTGGTTAGGTTTAATGTATATGTTTTTGTTTCTTTTCCTCAGACTTTATACACACATATTGTAACTGATATCAAGAATATAAATGCAAAACACAAGAACAATAAAGTGAATGTAGTAAGTACCTTTTTATTGTCCGTGTTTGTAGCATTATACCATCAATGTATTAAGACTTCTTTCTCTTTCTCTTCAGGTTTTGCAGAATTTTATGTATACCATGTTAAGAGATAGCAATGCAACTGCAGCCAAGATATCTTTGGATGTGATGATAGAACTCTACAGAAGGAACATCTGGTAATAGATATATGACTTTGTCTTTTAAGAAGTAGATTCTTTTTTTCATTCATAATTAATACAGAGCACATACACAAATACTTTTGATTATGTGCTCTTCGATATACATCTATCATAAATTAAGTTAGAAGTAAGAATATGGAGGCAATCCAAATGACTAGATAACATTGACTACTGTTTCTTGATTACCTCATTTACCCTTAAGAACATCCTAAGAACAAAGGCAGCCTGTATGGAACTAGCTCCATTTTATAGGTAATGAAATGGAAGATAATAGAGTAAGAGTTTAGGTATTAAGAGGAATTGTTGAAATTGAAACCCAGGTCTTCTGACCTCAAAATCTGCCCTACTTCCTTTGCCATTCTAAAGATTTCCAAGTCAGTTACTACTGCACATGTGAAATACTGTATTTCATATAATTTGTTTTTGTTGATATAGTGCCCCAACTCATGTCTTCTGCTTTTGTTATTGATGAACTTTATTTTTTTTTTCTTCCTTTTTTGGAACATTTGGAGAAACTAGAAAAGTGTTTTTTTTTTTTTTTTTAAGTTGTAGTTGGACACAACACCTTTATTTCACTTGTTTATTTTTGTATGTGGTGCTGAGGATCAAACCCAGGGTCTTGCACGTGCGAGGCGAGTGCTCTACTGCTAAGCCACAACCCCAGCCCTGTTGTTGTTTTTTAATTTCATAAAATCCCACCACCCAAACATGATTAACTGTTAATATTTTATATTTCTTTTGGGTATTTATGTAACATGCATATTTAACTATGGTTGGACTTTTGCTGTATTACAGGTTTTTTCTTCTGGGTTGTTGGGGTTTTTTCCCCACTTATTTTAAGTAGATTCTGTGTCATTAAAATACTTCAAATACTTCACCTTACTTGTTGCAAATTTTCTGTCTTAAGAGTGGGCAAAATTAAATGTTTTACTTGTGGTTGACTAACTTAGGAATCCATGACATTTTTTGGCATTGGGGATTGAAGCCAGGGCCTTGCACATGCTCAGTAAATTCTCTACCACTGAACTATACCCCCAGCCTATTTAAAAATTTTGTTTTGAGACATGGTATCTTTTGAGTTGCCCAGGCTATCCTTGAACTTTTTTTTTTTTTTTTAATATATTTAGTTGAAGATGGATACAATACCTTTATTTATTTATTTAAGTGGTGCTGAGAATGGAACCCAGTGCCTCACACATGCTAGGCAAGTACTCTATCACTGAGCCACAATCCCAGCCCCTATCCATGAACTTTTGATCCTCTTGCCTCATTCTCCCAAGTACCTGGGATATATGGGTGTGCACCACCACCTGGATGCAAACCATGATTTAAAAATTTTAGAGTTGAAAATTCGAATGTCAGAAGTATTTTTTTATGTTGTTTCTTTTATGCCATTGTCTGTACTGTGAAATACAATACAATGAAAATCTACTTCAAAACATTCATTGTCTCCCCCCAGGAATGATGCCAAAACTGTTAATGTTATCACAACTGCATGTTTCTCTAAGGTCACCAAGGTGAGCATTTGTAGGGCTGTGTGGAAACACTGTCTTTGTGGTCTGTTTCTATGGATAGAAGGTAAAGGAGCTGGATATGTAAAGAAGTGGTGGATGGAACGTGGGATTTATGTTTAATGAGGCTTTCTTTGTACTTAGACTACTTTCTTAGGTTGTCTGTGCTGTAGAAGAGTCAAGCAATTATGAGATTATAAAGCATTGTAATGAGTGATAGCTGTTTACATTGTTTTCCCCTCTAATTCTTCTCTTCTGTTAGGCTCTGGTACGATTGAAAGAATTTTAAGAATTATATTTGACTTCTTGTTAGAAGGGCCATGACATTACTTTTCTTGTGTGGAATGTAGGAATTCTTGGTAGTCTACCTGAAAGACAAAGATAACAGAGCCTGGCAGTTTTTATCCTAAGTTTATTTAATTTTTGTGATGCTAGAGATTGAACCCAGGAACTCATGCATGCTAAACATGTGCTCTACCACTGTACTACACTCCCACCTGTAGTTAAGGATTTTTAAAATTACATATTTATGGGACAGATGACATGTTGAAAACATTTTTAAATTAAACAAAAGGAGCAAAACTCCCACCACACTTTGCATATTTTTCTTTAGATCCTAGTTCATATGTATATGTAAAATGTAAAAAAAAAAAAAAAAATGTTTTTTTTGTTGTTGTTGTAAGCTGGGTTAGATAACTGACTTTTTTTCTGATTGGTCTTTAGATACTAGTTGCTGCTTTGACATTCTTCCTTGGGAAAGATGAAGATGAGAAACAGGACAGTGACTCAGAATCTGAGGTTAGTTTAATGATAGATGCTTCTGAATTTTATAATTTCTCAGATTTCATTTTTTTCTCTGAGAACAATTTGTAAAATTTTGGACTACTAGAGTTAGAAAAACTGTTGTATTTCTCCTTTGTCCTTCATTGAGATTTTATTCCACTTTGAATTTATCACTTGTATTCAGTAAGATTGATGAAGTAAAAGGCAGATTTATTCCACCTTATTTATTCTTAACTCTAAAGCTATATCTTTATCTTACTATACAAATTTAGAATAAAAATTGCTGCCAATATATTTTGAGATAATGTCAACATTCATAGAAATTTACAGTGGGAGGAGGGGAGAAGATTATGGCATCTTTAAAAGGAAAAATAATCAAGATTTATGACATCATAAAATTTTCTTAGAAGTATTAAAAAGAAATTCTAAAAAGTCTCCCTTTTCCATTTAAAGCATTTTGATAGCTAGATCTGAAATATGTGATAGCCATCTTTTAAACAATGTGTGATTGATACATTTTTGCTGTAAAACTTTTTAGATACTATGGATAAAATTTGTTTTACTTTAATGTTATTTCTACATTGCTGTTCCTTCTTCAGAGGTAACCATCTCATTTTTCACCCATTTAAATATGGATATGCCTCCATAAAGTCTTACGTGTATAGTAGGTTTTTAAGAACTGTATGAGTAACATGTATTCTGCAACTTGCTTTCTTTATATCAATACATATAGATCTACCAGTGCAATTAAATCTTAAAGAATAACCTCCACATATTCAGAATATATGTTATATATATGACTTTATTTTAAGCGTTCCCCTTTTGATCAAAATTTGTTTCTAGTTTCTTTCAAATAAATACAAAGTTGTACTCTGTATATCAGTCTTTAGTAAAAAGCAAAATCAAAATATAAACGCAGGAATTTTTGTGTGTGTCTGTTTTTTTTTACAGATGGGTGCATATTTTTTTTTAAGAGAGAGAATTTTTTAATATTTATTTTTTAGTTTTCAGTGAACACAACATCTTTATTTTATTTTCATGTGGTGCTGAGGATCGAACCCAGCACCCTGTGCATGCCAGGCGAGCGTGTTACCACTTGAGCCACATCCCCAGCCCAGGATGCATATTTTTTAACTTAATTTTAAAAATTTATTCATTTTTAATAGATGTGTGCAGAGCAGATAAGAACCAAAAAGTTGTTGAAAGGATTATATATTGCTTCTATGCAGATCTATGCCTTGTTTCCAATTTTTTTTTAACTTTTATTTTTTAGTTGTGGATGGACACAATGCCTTTATTTTATTTTTATGTGGTGCTGAGGATTGAACCCAGTGCTTCATGCATGCTAGGCAAGCACTCTACCTCTGAGCCACAACCCTAGCTCCCCTTGTTTCCAATTTTACAAAGTAGTATCTCTTTTAGGATGACGGCCCCACAGCAAGAGACCTGCTAGTGCAGTATGCCACAGGGAAGAAGAGCTCCAAAAACAAGAAAAAGTTGGAAAAGGCAATGAAAGTACTCAAGGTAAGATTGATACCTGGGAAATGAGGTAGGAATCTTAAAATACTGAATATATGGTTTTTAGCTAGAGCTTTATAAGATTTAGAAATCAAGAAACAGCATTTTTTCAAAATTTAGAAATGTGTGATGAATTTTTCAACACTAATTTTTAATAAGATATTCAGCTCTAGCAAAATCTGTGACTTAAATAAATTAGTTTGATTAAATTCACTTTCAATTGTTCTGATAGAATGTGCCTATATTAGGATATTTTTGCTAGATGTGTCTTTTTAGAAAAGTATAGAAATTAATTGCATTTACTATTTTTATAATGATTATTCTGAGAATCATTAGTTTGGTCCCTCTGAGTGGTTTTTTTTTGGGGGGTGTGTGTGTGTGTGTGTGTGTGTGTGTGTGTATGTGTGTGGATGTCTTGGGTAGTACTGGAGATTGAACATAGGACCTTGTAAATGCTAGACAAGCCAGCTACCCTTGAGCTATATCTCAGCACCTCCTCACCTCTTTTTTTTTTTTTTTTTTAATATTTATTTTTTAGTTGTAGTTGGACAGAATACCTTTAGTTTATTTTTATGTGGTGCTGAGGATTGAACCCAGGGCCTCACACTTGCTAGGCAAGTGCTCTACCACTGAGCCACAACTCCAGCCCCTTCTTCACCCCTGCCCCCCTTTTTTTTTTTTTTTTTTGCTTTCTATCAAGATAGAGTCTTGCTAAGTTGCTGAGGCTAGCCTTAAACCTTTGGTTTCCCTGCGTTACTCTCCCATGTAGCTGGGATTATAGGCATGTACCACTGTGCCCAGCTCTTCTATTTTTAATTGTTTATATTTCCAGATTCCTTTAAGTTTCACAGATTCTAATGCCTAGAAGATTCCTAGGGTTTAATCCTAAATGGCAAAAATCATCTTTAGTTCTTTCAGTCGAAAGAAAGGTTTTTAGATCAAGGATTTTTTTTTTTTTCTTTTTACACAGTCTACTAGACATGTTAACAGCCTTTAGCACCATAGCACATTGAATTCCAAGGGCAATATCATTATAATTCAGATTGAAAAGTTGTTTCCCTCTGTCTCTTTTAGAAACAAAAGAAGAAAAAAAAGCCAGAGGTGTTTAACTTTTCAGCCATTCACTTGATTCATGATCCCCAAGGTACTGTAGTTATAATTTCCTAAGTTCCTTATTGGCTTTATCTCTGCCTATTTTGTTTCCTGCTTTCAGGATTGTCAGGAAATATATGATCCCTGGCACTTAATAGACATAAGTGCTTAATTTTTTCTACTTGGTTGTAGCCTAGAGAATTGTATTGTTAAGGAATGATTTCCAATCAGGCAAGATAACAAAACTGGATGAACAAGTTTTTCAGAGATTCAAATTTTTAACAACACAAAATTAGTAGAATATTGTACTTAAACGAAAACTGATTGTCTGTTTCCTTTTTTTCTAAACTGATCTTCAGAAACCGAAAGTCTGGGAAACTGTATTCTAAAACACTAGTTCTCAAACTAGGTCACACATTATAATCACCTGGAGAATTTATTATAGATGTATTCTGATGCCCAGAGATTGTGACTTAGTTTGTACAGAGTGTGGCTCTCTGTACTCTACTATATAGCAATATTTGCTAACCCCTGTTCTAGGTAAGTACTTTTCAAATTTTATGTGCATACAAATCACCTGGAGAACTGGTTGAAGTGCAGATTCTGATTCAGCAGGGCACAAGTAGGACCTGAGATTCTACATTTCTAAGAAGGTTCCAGGACTGACTGCTGCTGGTCTGTAGACTATATTTTGAGAAACAAAGCTCTAAAGAACTATTAAGTGAAGCCCCTATTAAACAGTTACTCTAGATACGGATGCTTAAAACTTTGAGGCTCTTAAAGATGTGACTTTGGGCACCATAAAGTATATTCATCTGTGTTTGATCTTTCACTGATCTAATTATGTACAAACCATAGACCCACACTGTACTTCTTTGATCCTCTCCTTTCCAGATTTTGCAGAAAAATTACTAAAGCAGCTGGAGAGCTCTAAGGAAAGGTTTGAAGTGAAGATGATGCTCATGAATCTCATCTCCAGATTGGTGGGAATTCACGAGGTTTGAAATACCTTATGTTTCTCTTCTAAAATCTTAGAACTAGAAATATTCTTAGTAAAAGGAAAGCCATTAGGTAAAGCAGTGTCTTAATTTTTTTAAAATTTTTTATGTGTTCTTTTTAGTTATACATGACAGTAGAATACATTTTGACATACATACATGGAGTATAACTTACCATTTTTGTGAATGTACATGATGTGGAGTTACACTGCTTATGTATTCATATAAGAACATAGGAAAGTTATGTCTGATTCTTTCTACTGTCTTTCTTATTTCCATCCCCCATCCTTTCCCTTCATCCACTTTGTCTAATCTAGTAAACATCTATTCCCCCCCATCCCCGCTAGCTTATTGTGAGTTAATATTTGCATATCAGAGAGAACATTCAGCCTTTGTTTTTTTTTTTTTGGATTGGCTTATTAATATTAGCATGGCAGTCTCCAGTTGCTCCATTAACTGGCAAGTGCCATCATTTCATTCTTCTTTATGGCTGAGTAATATTCCATTGTGTATATGTGTTACATTTTCTTTATCCATTCATCTGTTGAAGGGCACCTAGGTTGGTTCCATCCCTTAACAATGTGAATTGAGCGTCTATAAACATCAATGTGACTGTGTCATTATAGTATGCTGATTTTAAGTCCTTTGGGGATATGCCGAGGAGTGGGATAACTGGGTCAAATGGAGGAATCTTCATACTACTTTCAGAGTGGTTGAACCAATTTGAAGGTTCACCAGCAATGTATGAGTGTACCTCTTTCCCCATATCCTTACCACTGTTATTGTTCCTTGTATTCTTGATAGTAGCCATTCTGACTGCAGTGAGATGGAATCCCAATGTAGTTTTAATTTGCATTTCTCTAATTGCTAGTGATATTGAACATTTTTTCATATATTTGTTGATTGATTGTATTTCTTCTTCTGTGAGGTATCTGTTCACTTCCTTTGTCCATTTATTGATTAGATTATTTAATGATTTTTTTGGGGGGGGTGTCAAATTTTTTGAGTTCTTTGTATATCCTGGAGATTAATCCTCTATCTAAGGTGCCATGTAGCAAAGATTTTCTCCTATTCTGTGGACTCTCTCTTCATATTCTTGATTGTTTCTTTTGCTCAGAAGAAGCTTTTTGACTTGATATTATCTCATTTATTCATTCTTGATTTTACTTCTTGCACTCTAGGAGTCTTGTTGAGGAATTCTGTTCCTAACCCAGTTTCCAACAATGATGGAAATTTGGCCCTGCTTCTTCTTTTAGTAGGTACAGGATCTCTGGTAGGAAGCCTAGGTCCTTGATCCTTTGAGTTTTGTGCAAAGTGAGAGATTGGGTAAAATTTCATTTTGCTACATGTAGATTTCCAGTTTTCCCACACCATTTGTTGAAAAGGCTATCTTTTCTTTAATGTATGTATGTTTATTGTCTAGTATGAGATAACTCCATTTATATAGGTTTGTCTCTGTATCTTCCATTCTGTCCCATTGGTCTTCATGTCTGTTTTGGTGACAATATCTTGCTGTTTTTGTTGCTGTACTCTGTAGTATAATTTAAGGTCTGGTATTATGATGCCTCCTGCTTCACTTTTCTTGCTAAGGATTGCTTTGACTATTCTGGGCCTCTTATTATTCCACTGATTTCATGACTGCTTTTTCTATTTCTATGAAGAACATCACTGGAATTTTAGTAGGAATTGCCTTAAATCTGCATAGCACTTTTGGTAGTATGGCTATTTTGTCAATATTTATTCTGCTTATCCAAGAGCATGGGAGATCTTTCCATCTTCTAGGATCTTCAGTTTCTTTCTTCAGTGTTCTGTAGTTTTCATTGAAGAGGTCTTTCACCTCTTTTGTTAGATTGAGTCCCAAATATTTTCTTTTCTTTGAAGCTATTGTGAATGGGATAGTTAACCTAATTTCTCTTTCAGTTGATTCATAAATGATGTCTAGGAATGCAGTTGACTTATGGGAGTTAATTTTATATCCTGCTGCTTTGCTGAATTTATGAATTTTAGAAGTTTTCTAGTAGAGTTTTTTGGGTCTTCTATATATAGAATCATTCATTGACAAATAGGGATAGTTTGAGTTCTTCTTTTCCTATTCATATCCCTTTATTTATTTATTTATTTTTCTCTGCCTCATTGCCCTGGCTAAAGTTTACAGAACTAGGTTGAATAGAAGTTGTGTAGGAGGGCATCCCTGTCTTGTTCCAGTTTTTAGAGGGAATGCTTTCAATTTTTCTCCATTTAGAATGATGTTGGCCTGGGGCTTAGCATATATAGCTTTTTTGATCTTGAGATATGTTCCTATTATCCCTAGTTTTTCTAGTGTTTTGATCCTGAATGGATGCTGTATTTTGTCACATGCTTTTTCTGCATCTACTGAGATAATCCTGGGATTTTTGTCTTTAAGTCCATTGATGTGATGAATTACATTTATGGATTTCTGTATGTTGAACCAACCTTGTAGCCCTGGGATGAATCCTACTTGATCATAGTGCACTATCTTTTTAATATGTTTTTGGATGCAATTTGCCAGGATTTTATTAAGATTTTTTTTTTTTTAAAGAAAGAGTGAGAGAGAGGGAGAGAGAGAGTTTTAATATTTATTTTTTAGTATTTGGCAGACACAACATCTTTGTCTGTATGTGGTACTGAGGATCGAACCCGGGCCACACACATGCCAGGCGAGCGCGCTACCGCTTGAGTCACATCCGCAGCCTCTTATTAAGAATTTTTGCATCTATGTCATTCAGGGATATTGGTCTGAAGTTTTCTTTCCTTAATGTGTCTTTGTCTGGTTTTGGTATCAGGTTGATACAAATCTCATAGAATGATTTTGTAAGCATTCCCTCCTTTTCTATTTCATGGAATAATTTGAGGATTGGTGTTAATTCTTTGAAGATTTGCTAGAAGAACTCCGCTGAAAATCTGACGGGTCCTGGGCTTTTCCTTGTTGGTAGGCTTTTATGCTGCCTTTAGTTTTATTGCTTGAAATTGATCTGTTTAAATTTTCAATGTCCTCTTGATTTAACTTATGTATGTCATATGTCTCTACAAGTTTGTCAATGTCTTCAAGATTTTCTATTTTATTAGAGTATAAATTTTCAAAATAGTTTCTGATTGTTGTCTGTATTTCAGTAGTTTTTTTTATTGTTGTTGTTGTTTAATTTCATTGATTTCTGCTCTGATTTTAATTATTTCCTATGTTCTGCTGCTTTTGGCATTGATTTGTTCTTCTTTATAGGGCTTTGAGATGTAATGTTACGTTATTTTTTTGGTAACTTTCTCTTCTTTTAATGGATAAGCTCATTGCAATAAACTTTCCTCTTAGCACTGCCTTCCTACTGTTCCAGAGATTTTGATATGTTGTCTTGCTATTCTCATTTACCTGTTAGTATTTTTTAATTTCATCCTGATTTCTTCTGTTATGCATTGGTCATTTGCAGGGTATTGTATTCTTGGCTAGCATCCATTTTCTTTCAGAGCTTGGTATGTATCATTCTTTCATTTTGTATTTTATTGGTGACTTCTAATTTCAGTCAGTTATGATTGATAGAATGCAAGATATTATCTATTTTTTTGTATTTGCTAAAAGTTGCTCTGTGGTCTAAGATGTGGTCTATTTTAGAGAAGGATCCATGTGCTGCTGAGAAGAAAGTGTATTTAGTCATTGAGGGATGAAATATTCTATATATGTTTATTAAGTCTAAATTGTTAATCTTATTTTTCAGTTCTGTAGCGTCTTTGTTTAATTTTTGCTTGGAGGATCTATCCAGAGTGGTGAGAGAGATGTGTTAAAAGTCATCAAGTATTATTGTGTTGTGGTCTATTTGTTGAAATCGAGAAGGGTTTGTTTGACATACATAGATGCTCCATTGTTTAGGGCATAAATATTTATGATAATTATGTATTGTTGATGTAAAATTCACTTAAGCAGTATGAAATAGCCTTCTTTGTCCATTCTTATTAACTTTGGCTTGAATTCCACTTTATTTGATATGAATATAGCAACCCCTGGTACTTTACATGATACATGTGAATACGTTTTTCCCATCCTTTTACATTCAGTCTGTGCATGTCTTTGCCTATGAGGTGAGTTTGTTGGAGACAGCATATTGTTGACTCTTGTTTTTTAATCTAATCTGCCAGTCAGTGTCTTTTGATTGATGAGTTGAGGCCATGTACATTTAATATTATTACTGAGAAATGATTTTTATTCACAATCATTTTGACATATTTTTGGTTTTTAATTTGAATTAGTTTCTCCTCTGATTGACTATTCTTCTAGTATAGTTCCTCCCTTTGCTGTTTTTCACTGTTTGGGGCTGGGTGGGAGGCAGGGATTGAACTTAGAGGCACTCAACCATTGAGCCACATTCCCAACCCATTTTTGTATTTAGAGACAGTGTCTTACTAAGTCGCTTAGTGCCTCAGCCTCCTGATCCGCTGGGATTGGTTTTCACTTTTATTTTTCATGAAGTATTTTATTGAGTATATTTCATAGTGCAGGCTTTCTGGTTGTGAATTCTTTTAAATTTTGTTTATCATGGAAGGTTTTTATTTCATGATCAATTCTGAAGCTTAATTTGCAGGGTATAGTATTCTTGGCTAGCATCCATTTTCTTTCAGAGCTTGGTATGTATCATTTCAAAACCTGCTCTCTTTAAAGGTCTGGGTTGAGAAATCAGATGAGATCCGGATTATTTTCCTTATAAATGTTACCCATTGTTTTTCTCTGGCAGCTTTTAAAATTCTATCCTTATTCTGTATGTTAGGCATTTACATAATAGTGCACCTTATTATAGGTCTATTGTAATTTTGTATATTTGGGATCCTGTAAGCCACCTGTATTTGATTTTTCATTACATTCTTTAGGTTTGGGAAATTTCCTGATATTATTTCATTGAAAATATTGTGCATTTCTTTGTTTTGTATCTCTAAGCCTTCATCTACCCATTAAATCTTAAAATTTGTTCTTTTCAGGTTATCCCATTATTTCTTGGAAATTCATCTTTTCTCCATGATCAACTTGATTTTCTAGATTATATATTTTGTCTTCATTGACTAAAACTCTGTCTTCCAAGTGATCTAGTCTGTTAGTGATGTCTTCCATTGAATTTTTAATTTGGTGTATTGATTTCTTCATTTTAAGGATTTCTGTTTGATTTCTTTTTCAGAATCTCTATCTCTGTAATGAAGTGATCTTTCACATCCTGAATTTTCTCTCTGATTTCTCTCCTTACATCATCTTTTACCACACAGATGAGTTTAACTCTGTACATTCTAAACTTCTTCTCTGATATTTCCACTGTGGCGTTGATGGATTCTGTTATTGGAGTACCTTGGTTTATTTGGGGTGATTTGTTCCCTTGCTCTTTCATGCTGTTTGTGTGTCTACCCATCTAACAATATGGGTCTGAGGCAGTAGAGTTTCTACGCTGTGGACTTACAGTGTCCCTGAAGGTTTCCAGTACCTCACCATTTTGGGGGACACAAGTAATAACATCAACTAATACAAACAACATACAGCATTAAATCAAATAGTTTCTGCTATAATGTCTAAAATATTAATTGTCATAGTAAACAGAAATTATATGACAGTTATTGTCTACAATAAAAAAAGTGAGTTTGCAAAAGGGTTTCCAATTTCAAATGGTAGACAGTGATAGAACAGAAGTGATGTAGGATGTAATGATTATGAAGGAGCAGAAGAGGAGATAGAAGTGAAAAATTGATAGAAGTAAAAATTTAAAAATTACAAAACAAAATAAAAATAGATTAATCAAACATCCTAGTCCTCAAAAACTGACCCATGAAAAATAACTGGCTTCAAAAATGATAGAAATGAGAAAAAACATCAATATGAATATGTATAAATGTCCATGAACCATTAAGGTCACAAACAGAAAACAAACAAACAAAGAAGACACAAAAAAACATGAAAAGTTAAAGAATTGTTTCTGTTGGAGTTCAAAAGATTCTCAGTTTCTCCTCTCAGCAGTTTTAGGTGGGGTTATCTGGAGTGTGATACTGCACCCTGTGGGTGAATTGCTAGAGTAAGAGAGGTAATCCCACAGGCACAATTCCTGGAGATGGAGTTTAGGTTTAGGTGGGCTCCAGGCTCTTTGCTGAATACCAGTTGGTCTGGAGATTTTATATTAGTGTACCTCCACGGCCCAGCAATTCCTGGTCCACACTAGAAGACTGTTATCTCAGGGATCTCCTTGGGTTTCACTGTTGTGGTGGAGCCAATTCTTAGCCATTATGTCACCTGTGGACCCCACTTTTCCTGGCCTCGGGTTTAGTCATCAAATCCAATCTCTCCCTCCCATGCCCTTTTAAATTCCTGGTCAGGTGCATTTCTCCCAAGCCAATCCTGCAAGCAGCCTGATTAGAGGGATAGAGGGAGAGCCAAGTGGGTTTCCACAACCAGTATTCCCATGTGTAAACCTCTCTCCATGCTTGATTTTCTCCTGATCACTTAGGCACAGTCTGTGTCATGCAGTGTGGGTTTTCCAGGTCTGAATTTCAGGCCAAACTCGGGTTTCCCAGGAAGCGACTTCCCCACTTGCCTGGCTTCACACTGCACCATGGCTGCAAAATGGTTCCTTTCTCTGTCTTCTGCACCAGGAGAGAGTTGGATTCTTTCCTGCACAAGGATATTGTGCACTACTCCTTTCGGTTTAGTCTAGCTGTGTCTTTCATTTCTAAGCTCCCCATACCTCCAGGCCTCCCAGAAAATGTGGTTCTTTAATTCCCTTATTCTCCCACTTTGCTCACAGAGGGAGTGCTTTTGCTGGTGCCTCTGGCCACGGCAGTAGCTTTGGCACTGGGGATTTTTTTTCTGTATTTTATTGTATCCAACCTCCTGAATCCCCAATCTGCTTAGTATTAAATTCCAGGAAAGCCCTTTCCCTTCTTTTTTATTTTTTTGCTGAGAAGCTGTCTAACTGCTTTCTTGGTTTCATGCCACACAACAGCCGGGAAAGCAACCTTTTCTATTCTACCATCTTGAAACCTCTCTTGAAGTATCTAAATTTTAATTCCTAAGCCATTTATACCTATATTATTAAGAGAACTGTATAGTCTTTCAGTCTGAAATAGTTATTTTGATTACTTTATTTTCTTTCTAGTTAAGTATTTATATTAATTTGTACATATGTCCATTTTATTGGTAACTATTTTGTGTTCTATTTTAATATTTCTTATTAACTTTATTTCACATATGCATTTTTCCCAAGCCATTATAACCCACATATTTTTATTGACTCATAACTACATTTTACAATTTGTTTAGCCCTCTAAGGCCTTCTTGACTTTCTGATCTCTCTGGTAGGAAATTGTCATGTTTGTAAAGATGAACTCCATGGTTATTTATTTTGTATTAAATTAGATTGTTAAAGTTCCTCAGAGGTGTATGTGTTTAGATGTGGTATACATATATGGGAACTTCACACATACTTTTAGTATCATTATAGAAAAAGAAAGATGCCTAAAAATTTAAGCCTTAAAGAAATGACTGTTGAGGTTGTTTCCTGTCAATTGTACCTAGTGACTGGTATCTACAATTTAGTGAATATATTGCTTTTTCTCTCGGGGTTATATTCCCACTGGGATCACCAGGTCAGTTCTTTTTACATTTGTGTAGCAATTTTATGTCTGACCTGAATTTGAGTGTGATAGGAAAGCAAAAGTGGTTTGTGATTTAAACAGGAATTGTTGGAAGTAATACTGGAATTTCACACTGACTGTAGTTAAATATTCATCTTTATAGGGAATCGAAGTCTTCCCTCTTCCTTCCCAAAAACATATCTTCATTTTGCTTTGTGGCTAAAATAGAAAAGATTAATTTATTCCCAAATGATGAACCTTGAAAAATCCCAATCCATCTCTAAAGTTTCACTTCTTGAAGGTAAACTTTACTGTTGCTGTAATAACTGGACCCTTGTCAATTTTGTTTATGTAGTGTTTAGTGTTAAAATGCAGAGCACAGAGTAATTCCTCCATATAGCTAGGCTGGGAGATAATAACAAATCAGGACTATAGGAGTTTTGGTGTTCAAATTATACTAGGTCTGTTCATATTTGAATTTCTATTTTGTCTCTTGCTTTGAAGCTTTAATATCAGTGTTATTCCTTCCTATAATCCCTTCTCTTTGAACACAGAAATATTAGTTCTGTAGCCACACCAATTTTAAATGTGGCTGAATATTGTGTATTGGTTGCCTTTCTGTCCTTTATTCTGCATGCACTTTCTTCCTCCATTACATAATAAAAATAGTAGCATAGTGTCAGTTGAAAGAGATCCTTTTCTTAGTTACTCCAGCATATTGAATTGGGCTGGGGCATGATTTCTTACTGAGACAAAGCAAAAGTAACAAATGATTCCCAGTGAGTTGTCTTGATGATATAGTTGCGTTATAGAAAACTGAACCTCCATGCTTCAGGTTACATAAATACTAAAATCAGTGTTTCTTCTCTCCACAGCTTTTTCTCTTCAACTTTTATCCCTTCCTGCAAAGGTTTCTGCAGCCCCACCAGAGAGGTAACCTACCCTCTTGCTACCACTTGCCATGTCTCCTTGGTGATCTTAGTGTTAGAATAGCTATCCAGAGCCTTTTGTTTTGGAATAAGAGACCGTGTTAGGCTGGGTGTGGTTGCAGTCTTCTGTAACCCTAGTGAGTTGGAAGGCTGAGGCAGGAGGATTGCAAATTTGAGACCAGCCTCAACAATTTAGACCCTGTATCAAAAAAAAAAAAAAAAAAAGGGACTGGGGGGTGTAGAGCAGAGGTATAATGCGCCTAGATTCATTCCCCAGTACCACAGTCAATCAATTAATCAATCAATAAGATAGTGTTAGGAGTAGAAATGTGTTCTATAACAGACAAGGAGAGAGAAGCTCTTACATTTTCTTGGTATAGTCAGCCATGGGTTAGTTGTTCTAATTTTAAAATTAAAATTAATTCTCATCAATTTTAAGAAACAATTATTTTTTTTTAAAAGAAATTAGACCTTTTACCGTAACTTTAGAATAGGTAGCAGAATTTTATTTTAACTGTTCTCATTACGTTTTTGTGCATTTTCATTTAAAAACAACATAAAAGCAGGAAACAAGATGTTTTGTCTTTGAATTTGAACCAAGATAGGAAGGAAACATTTATTGTGAGGCTCTAACATGCGCCAAAGCATGTGTTAAGTGCTTTCCTTCCATCATCTCATCTAGCCTTCATATCAATACTGCAAGGTGCAGAAAGAAGCAAAATGAAAAGAGTCAGTCAGCAAATAAATGGCAAGTCAGGATTTGCTTCACTTCCTTTCACCAAAGGCCTTGTTCTTTACATATACTGTACTGCCCCTTTGAAGAGAGAATATGTGTATTTGCTTATGTTTTTATTTATTTATTCATTCAACAAGTATTTAGTGATTTCTATGGCAGGCATTGTATTAGATACTAAGAATTTCACAATGACCAAGAAGTCCTTACCCTCAGAGCTTACATTCTAGATAGAGATAAAGATAATACAGTACATATGTCAATGTAAAAGATAAGTGTTTTGAAGAGAAAGGAAGCAGAGTAGGGACAATAGGGAGTGCTGGGGCAGGTTCTATTTTATTTTTTAGTTTTTTCGGCGGATACAACATCTTTCTTTGTATGTGGTGCTGAGGATCAAACCTGGGCTGCACGCATGCCAGGCAAGCGCGCTACCGCTTGAGCCACATCCCCAGCCCCAGGTTCTATTTCAGATTGTGTGGTCAGGAAAGACCTTTCAGCAAGGCAGCAACTGAGCAGGTAGCTGAAGGGAGCAAAGGGGTGAGCCATGCAGATGGCTGGGGTTTGGTGTTCTAGGTGGAATAAACAGCTGTTGCATAAGGCAGGAATATGCTTTCCATGTTGCTATATATTCTGAGAGGCAGAGTGATAACTATGACCTTTCTCATCTCTTGTGTTTTTAGAAGTAACAAAGATCCTTCTATTTGCTGCACAAGCATCTCATCACCTAGTACCCCCAGAGGTGAGAGCTCTTTTTTTATTATTATTTTTAATTCTAATTTGTTATATATGACAGCAGAATGCATTATCATTCATATTACACATATAGAGTGCAATTTTTCATATCTCTGGTTGTATATAAAGTATACTCACACCATTCATGTCTTTATAAGTGTACTTAAGGTAATGATATTCATCTCATTCCACCATCTTTTTTACCCCCATGCCCTGTCCCATTCCCTCCCATCCCTTGGCCCTACCTAGAGTTTGTCTAATCCTCCCATGCACCCCCTCCCAACCCCAATATGAATCAGCCTCCTTGTATCAGAGAAAACATTTGGCATTTGGTTTGTTGGGATTGGCTAACTTCACTTAACATTATATTCTCCAACTCCATCCATTTACCTGCAAATGCCATGATTTTATTTTTTAATGCTGAGTATTATTCCATTGTGTATATATACATGTTTTCTTTATCCATTCATCTACTGAAGGGCATCTAGGATGGTTCCACAGTTTAGCTTCTGTGAATTGTGCTGCTATAAACATTGATGTGGCTGTGTCTCTGTAGTATGCTGTCCTTTGGTATAGATCAAGGAATGGGATATCTGGGTCAAATGGTGGTTCCATTCCCACCTTTCCAAGGAATCCCCATACTGCTTTCCATATTGGCTGCAACAATTTGCAGTCCCACCAACAATGTAGGAGTGTGCCTTTTTCCTCACCAACACTTATTGTTGTTTGTGTTCTTAATAGCCGCCATTCTAACTGGAGTGAAGTGAAATCTCAGAGTAGTTTTGATTTGCATTTCTCTAATTGCTAGAGATGTTGAACATTTTTTCATATATTTGTTGATTGATTGTATAACATCTTTTGAGAGGTATCTGTTCAGTTCCTTGGCCCATTTGTTGATTGGGCTGTTTGTTTTTTTGGTGTTTAGCTTTTTGAATTCTATATACCCTAGAGATTAGTGCTGTATCTGATGTGCCAGCACTAAATTTGCTCCCAAGATGTAGGTTCTCTATTCACTTCACTGATTGTTTCTTTTGCCAAGAAGAAGCTTTTTAGTTTGAATCCATCCCATTTATTGATTTTAATTCTTCTGTTATAGGAGTCTTATTAAGGAAGTTGAGGCCTAATCGACATGATGGAGATTTGGGCCTACTTTTTCTTCTAAAAAGCACAGTGTCTCTGGTTTAATTCCTAGGTCCTTGATCCACTTTGAGTTGAGTTTTGTGCATGGTGAAAGATTGGGGTTTAATTTCATTTTGTTGCATTTGGATTTCCAATTTTCCCAACACCATTTATTGAAGAAGCTATCTTTTTTCCAATGTATGTTTTTGGCACCTTTGTCTAATATAAGATAACTGTAATTATGTGGGTTAGTCTCTTTGTCCTCTATTCTATATCATAGGTCTACCAGTCCATTTTGGTGCCAATACCATGCTGTTTTTGTTACTATTTCTCTGTAGTGTAGTTTAAGGTCCGGTGTAACGATGCCACCTGCTTCATCATCTTGCTAAGGATTGCTTTAGCTATTCTGGGTCTCTTATTTTTCCAGATGAATTTCATGACTGCTTTTTCTATTTCTTTGAAGAATGTCATTGGGGTTTTGATTGGGATTGCATTCAATCTGTAGATTGTTTTTGGTAGTATGGTCATTTTGACAATATTAATTCTTCATATCCAAGAAGAAGGGAGATCTTTCTATTTCCAAGGTCTTCTTTAATTTCTTTCTTTAGTGTTCTTTAATTTTCATTGTAGAGGTCTTTTACCTCTTTTGTTAGACTGATTCCCAAGTATTTTATTTTTTTGAGGCTGTTGCAAATGGGTTAGTTTTCCTCGTTTCCTTTTCAGAGGATTTGTCACTGATATAGAGAAATGCCTTTGATTTATGGGAATTGATTTTGTATCCTGCTACTTTGCTGAATTCATTTACTAGTTCTAGAAGTTTTCTGGTGGAGTTTTTTGGGTCTTCTAGGTATAGAATCATATCGTCAGCAAATAGTGCTAATTTGAGTTCTTCTTTTCCTATCCATATCCCTTTAATTTCTTTCATCTGTCTAATTGCTCTGGCCAGTGTTTCAAGAACTGTGTTAAATAGAAGTGGTGAAAGAGGACATCCCTGCCTTGTTCCAATTTTTAGATGGAATGCTTTCAATTTTTCTCCATTTAGAATGATGTTGGCCTGGGGTTTAGCATAGATAGCTTTTTTGATCTTGAGATATGTTCCTGTTATCCCTAGTTTTTCTAGTGCTTTGAACATGTATGGGTGCTGTATTTTGTCAAATGCTTTTTCTGCATCAATTGAGATGATTATATGGTTCTTATCTTTAAGTCTATTGATGTGATAAATTATATTTATTGATTTCCATATGTTGAACCAACCTTGCATCCCTATGATGAACCCCACTTAATCATGGTGCACTATCTTTTTGATATGTCTTTGTATTCGATTTGCCAGAATTTTATTGAGAATTTTTGCATCTATGTTGATTAGTGATATTGGTCTGAAGTTTTCTTTGTTGTGTCTTTGCCTGGTTTTGGAATCAGGGTGATATTGGCCTCATAGATTGAGATTGGAAGTGCTCCCTCTTTTTCAACTTCATGAAATGATTTGTAGAGTATATGTATTAATTCTTCTTTAGAGGTCTTGTAGAACTTAGCTGTGTATCCATCTGGTCCTGGACTTTTCTTGAGTGGTAGACTTCTGATGGCATTTTCTATTTTCTTGCTTGAAATTGATCTGTTTAAATTGTGTATGTCATCCTTATTCAATTCATACCTGTAGAAATTTGTCAATGCCTTCAGTATTCTCTATTTTACTAGAGTACAAGTTTTCAAAATAATTTCTAATTATTTTCTGTAGTGTCTGTTGTGACATGTGTTAGTGATTTTTTTCTCTCCTTCTCTTTGTTAGCATGGCTAAGGGTCTTTCAATTTTATTTATTTATTCGAAGAACCAACTTTCTATTTTGTCCATTTTTTCAGTTGTTTCTTTTGTTTCAATTTTATTGACTTCAGCTCTGATTTTAATTATTTCCTATGTTGTACTGCTTTTGGTGTTGATTAATTCTTTTTCTAGTGCTTTGAGATGTAATGTTAGGTCATTTATTAAGACTTTTTCTTCTTTTAAGGAATGAACTCCATGCAATGAACTTTCCTATTAGTACTGCCTTTATAGTGTCTCAGAGATTTTGATATGTTGTGTCAGTGTTCTCATTTACCTCAAAGAATTTTTTAATCTACTCCTTGATATCTTTTGCAACCCATTGTTCATTCAGTAGCATATTATTTAGTCTCCACGTGTTGGAGTAGTTTTTTTTTTTTTTTTTTATCACTGATTTCGAATTTCATTCCATTGTGATCTGATAGAATGCAGGGTAGTGTCGCTGCTTTTTTGTATTTGTTACGAGTTGCTTTGTGGCATAATATAAGGTCTATTTTAGACAAGAATCCATGTGCTGCTGAGAAGAAAGTATATTTGCTTGTTGAAGGATGAAATATTCTATATCTGTCACTTAAGTCTAAATTATTGATTGTATTATTGAGTTCTAAAGTTTCTTTGTTCAGCTTTTTGGAAGATCTATCGAGTGGTTAAAGACATGTGTTAAAGACACCCAGTGTTGTTGTATTGTGGTCTATTTGACTCTTGAACTTGAGAAGAGTTTGTTTGATGAACATAGATACTCCATTGTTTGGGGCATATATATTTATAATTGTTAAGTCTTGTTGGTGTATGGTTCCCTTGAGTTGTATAAAATGTCCTTCTTTGTCCCTTTTGATTAACTTTAAAGTCTACTTTATTTGATACAAGGATGGAAACCCCTGCTTGCTTCCACAGTTCCGTGTGAGCGATATGAGTTTTCCCAACCTCTCACCTTCAGTCTGTCTTTTCCTCTGAGGTGAGTCTCTTGGAGGCAGCATATTCTGTATGTTAGACATTTTCATTATAATGTGCCTTCGTGTGAATCTGTTGTGATTTTGTACATTTGGTGTCCTGTAAGCCTCTTGAATTTGGTTTTCCAATTTGTTTTTCATGTTATTATTTCATTGAATAGATTGTCATTCCTTTGGTTTGGAACTCTATGCCTTCCTCTATCCCAATAACTCTTAAATTTGGTCTTTTTATGCTATCCCATATTTCTTGAATATTTTGCTCATAGCTTCTTACTATTTTCACTGTGTGGTCTACATTCTTTTCAAGATTATATATTTTGTCTTCATTGTCTGAGGTCCTGTCTTCCAAGTGGTCTAATCTGTTGGTGATGCTTTCAGTTGAACTTTTAATTTGGTTTATTTTTTCTTTTATTTCAAGGATTTCTGTTTGGTTTTTCTTCAGAATATCTATCTCCCTATTAAAGTATCTTTTGCTTCCTATATTTGCTTACATAGCTCTTTGTTGAAATGATCTTTTGCTGCCTGTATTTGCTCTCTTATATCACCCTTAAATTCACAGAAACTTTTAATCATGTACATCCTGAACTCCTTATCTGTCATTTCCTCTGCTGTGCTGGCCATGGATTCTAATGATGTGGTATCTTGATTTGTTTGGGGCACTTTCTTCCCTTGTCTTTTCATGTTGATCGTGTCTTTTCCTTTCTATCTCTATAGACCTGAGGCGTTACTGTTTTTACCCTATAGGTTTATAGTGCCCCTATAGGGTTCCAATACCTCATCTTTGAGGAGAAGGACAATATTAACAGATCCCAATATAAACAAAATACCACCTAAAAACAAATAGTTGTTATTAAGACGTTTATAGTTTGGTCACAGTGTACAGAAATGGTGAATTCAGTTATTATCTACAATATGATCAGTAGGTTTGTAAAAGGGTTTACAGTTTCTGATGGTGTACACAGAACCAGGGGTGAGGTGTAAGGTGATATGCCGAGGAGGTAGGAGGTGAGGTTATGGAGTTATTATATCTTAGGAAGTATGAAACAGAAATCTAAAGAAGAAGGTTAGTAGCAGGAGAATAGAGAGGCAGTAATTTGGGGTAGACAAGTAAGAGGGAAGACGGTAGAGTACATAAGACAAACCCATGTATTAGAAAAATGTTAAAATAGTAAAAATTGGAGAGAAAAAACAAGAAAAAGAATATACAACTCAACTGTAATATACTATTCAGTCATCTCAGTCCTCAATATCCTAATTCATGCAAAGTACTTGGTTTCAAATATGTTGGGGATGTGAGGGCCAGAGAATAAAGAGGGAGAAGGAAGGAAAAAAAATCTCAAAGGGAGAAACAAGGATTGTTTTGGTTGGAGATCAGTATATTTCTTCCCTTTTCATCCAGTAGGTGGAGTTGTCAGTTCTTAGTTGGCATCTCCGCCCTCAGGATGGTGTGGGTTACCAGGGTGTGAGGGTTGGTCTTGGTGCAGGGCACCTAGAAGTGGGGTATGGCACCTGCCTGTCCTATTGGGAGACTGCACCTCAAGGATCTCCTTTGATATGAGCGCCTGGTCTTATTTCCTCATCTTGCCTATAGACCTCACAGTTTCTGCCCTCTAAATCAGTCTCTAAAGTTATCTCCCTCACCCTCTCCCTTTCTACTTCCTAACCAGGAACCTTTCTCTCTGGGAGTCTTGTGTGTTGTACTCTGATGGCTGCACACCTGTAGCAGAGGGTTGTTTTGTAATAGACACTCACTCTGCTGAGTTAGCAGCTGCTGGGGGTTGGGGGGCAATTAGAAAACTATGGGTACCTCGCTATCTGGTGTTTCGAACTTGTAGTTGCCCAGACTAAAGGTGGTGATGGAGATGACCCGAGATGGAGGCTACTGCTTTCAGGGATGGAGTGTCAGGTCAGGTGGGAAGAGCCGAGCGATGGCGTTGTACCATCAGTTCAGAGATGAGCTCTGAGGCATGCAGTGTGTTGCTTACAGCTTTCTTCAGAGCTTGTGATATCCCCAGGTGCAGGCAGTTTATCTCCAATAGGGGACTATGGCAGTAGCTGCGAGTCCCAAGATGGAGGCGACTGGGGGGTCCACATGGGAGTTGCACCCGGAGTTCTTGCATGTGGGTAGCAGCTTAATGCCCTTCGTCGGAGCAGCGTATGGGAATTCTGTGCCGGCGCTGATGCTGGTGGTTGTTGATGCTGGTGGTTGCGCTAAGGCACCCAGAGACCTGCGTGGGCCGGTAGTCGGGAGTCAGGAGTCCTTTTGTAACGCTTGAGGTCTGGGTCCCTGTGCAGCAAGGTGGCCATGATTCCTATGCGGGATCAGCTGTAAAGGGGTCCTCCTTCACTCTCACCAAAGCAATATTCCCAGAAATTGAAACCCGGGTCACAGGGTGACACAGAATGCTGCCTCCTCTGGCCCATCATCTTGGATCTCCCAAGGTGAGAACTCTTAACCTGAACTTTGGATCTAGTGCACACAGAGCAGTGCCTGCCCCTATTAGATATACTTATTTATTCCTTTTTAAGTGAGCAGAGGAGATAACTAACCCTTAAGAAGATATAATACAGAAGTTCAGTTGTACAGTTTTTAGAAAGTGGAAGTTGGGGTTTTTTTGTTTTGTTTTGTTTTGTTTTGTTTTTGACAAGTTGAGAATTCTACTTAGTTTGCTAAATAATTTTGTGATTGGGAGAGATCAACAATATCAATTTATAGTAATTATTTTTCAAAGGTGGTAATTTCTTTGATTAAAACAGCTTTGGATTATCCTGTGTCAAAGCAGGGTTTTTTTTTTTTCATTTATACTAAAAAATGATATTAAAGAGAAGTAAAATTTATTTTAAAAGTTAAAAAAGATTGAACTCCAAAGTTCATATTTTAATCTCTCTTTCTTAGTCACGATTCCTCCAACTCCCAACTGAAGGTGGAAGGCTATTTTTCCACTATGAATAATCTGTTGTTCTTTCATCCTCAGGTGTTTGTGTGGGTAAAGACATTTCACTTATATTCATCTCTTCTTTTGTTCCCAACTCAGATCATTCAATCCGTGCTCATGACCGTGGCCAACAATTTTGTTACTGACAAGAACTCTGGGGAAGTCATGACAGTAGGGTATGTAGAACATGGTTGGGGGCAGTAGATATGTTTTTAATGTACTAGATTTGCTTTAAGTTACCAAGTTGTGTAATTTCAGCTGATAGTATGGCCTCTAGAATAGCAGTTGAGTCTTTGAGGAGGCTTGATATTTTTATTTTATTGGTCATAATTTTGAGAAGGGAACCAGAGATAATCTGCTTATTCTTCTAATCAGAATTTTTTTTTTTTTTTTTTTTACTAGTTTTACACTTTGAATTGAATGATTATTTGGCTACCTCAGTATTTTTTGTTTTTGTTTTTTTATCTTCCACCATGAATTTGTCTTACCCTGGAATAAGTGATATATTATTGAATCAATCTTCAATTTTAGGGCAAGTCAGTGGCCCTTTTGATTAATTAAAAATTATTAATGACTAAATCATCTTGGTAAGTAAGTGATATACTAAACAGTTACTTTGTATTTCCCTTGAGAAATGTTACTGGGAAAATAGCCTGAAGATTTTCCGTCTCTCTTGTTTAGATTAGTCCCTTTTTTCCTTAGGGTTGGCAAATAAATACTGCCATGATTTAGTTTCCTGACATTGCTCTTCATGCACTAGCAGCAAAAATTGCTGTACTAAAAGCCCTCTACCCACTTAACATTCTCTACTATACTGCAGTTTTAGAAACTTAGGCCACATAAAACGCAACTTGTATTCCTTTTGATTCTTTTTTTGAAAAATTTCTTAGATTTAACCACCACTTTTTCTTTTCTAGAATTAATGCTATAAAAGAGATAACAGCTCGATGTCCTCTCGCCATGACTGAAGAACTTCTCCAAGACCTGGCTCAATATAAGACACATAAAGATAAGAGTAAGTTGCATGTTATTCTCTGTAAGCCAAAGAGTACAATGTTTTTACCTCTTTGCTTCTTTACCTCTTTACCTTCTTTGCTCCAGAATTTGTAATTAAAGGTATTATTTTTGTAGATGTGATGATGTCTGCTAGAACTCTGATTCAGCTCTTCCGGACACTGAACCCTCAGATGTTACAAAAGAAATTCCGGGTAGGTGAACCCTGTTTATGTTGGTCTAAAGGTTATGGTCTTTTGAATTTTATTACAATTTGGATTTAGGTATTTGTGATAGTTTTGAGTACTGGTTTTGAACACATGGTTTTATTTAAAGTTTGACTACAATTGATTGAATACCATTACCTTAAATATTTTGTAGTTGACTTGTGTTCTTTGATGATTACTGTTTTTTATAAACCTATCAAGCTGATTAAACCTGATGATGTCAGTATTAAACAAGACTATTTCCCAGCCAGGTACTACCTCTTTCAAGGGCAGAAAGATGCTTGTATATAAAGAAAGAGATGGTACTTTGGACACCTAAAATATTTGAACAGTTATTCTTTAATAGCTGCCAATTTCTTGATTTGGATTAGAAATGAGAAAATAGTGGACAGCATTCTGACTCAGTATTTACTTTGACCTGAGATATAAACAGAATATTTTGTTATTTGATTATTTCCATTTTCTGTAGTGCTCCCATCTCAATTCATAATCTTAGAGAATACCTTTCATCATTGATGTTTTATAATATGAGCACTTTATTATAAATAATTTCTTTTCCTTTAGGGTAAACCTACAGAAGCATCTGTTGAAGCAAGAGTACAAGAATATGGTGAATTGGATGCTAAAGATTACATTCCAGGAGCAGAGGTTCTGGAAATTGAGAAGGAAGAGAAAACAGAAAATGATGAAGGTTCATTTTTCTTTCTTTCTTTGATAGTACTGGGGAAATTGAACCCAGGACCTTTTTTGTTGTTGTTGTTTGTTTTGAATTTTTAACATTTTATCATTGTAAATATATTTACTGCAACTTTATAGTTTAGTTAACAATTATATACAAATAGACTTTTAGCTATAAAATCCCAATTGGTTACATCTAAATCACTGTTCTGAAGAAAACATATTAGAAGTCTTCCAGTCCTTTAACTTTACCTTTCTTAAATTACATAGGAAAAATAACATCTGATAGTTTTGATTTCAAGTTACAGAGGAGGAGGTATTATCACATTTTATCACTTCGGAACCTAGGGCCTTATGCATGCAAATCAAGTGCTCTGTCCCTAGGCTATATCTCTAAGCTATGAAGGTTCATTTTATTTCACCATTATTTAGGGAGAAAACCACATGGCAAGATAGGAGACTTGAAAGAGAACTGGAAACATTATTATGTGGGTGATTTTATATATACCAGACTAAAAAGTTGGGACACTGTCTTACAGATCCCAGGGAGCCACTTTATTGAAATGTCTATAAGGTTATTTTATGCCCAGAATCTTTTATTTAATTCTCTGAATAACTGCAGCTAGTTTCTCATATATGCATAAATATATTTAGATGAGTTAGTCAGATACTTGCTATATGCCCAAGTTAAATGTATAAGCGCCATTTTTTTTTTAAATGTGCTTTATTGTCTGTCATCTTTACTAGATCATGAGCTTTATTAGGGCAGGGACCAAATCTCATTTGTTTACCATTGAATCACTAACCAATCACAGCATAATAATATCTGCACAATTCCCCAAGATCTGCTTAGTGAATGGTTGGTTAGTGAACTTCCATCGAATCATGTTTTTCATAGATAAACAGTTATATAATGTGAGATCTATGTTGTTCTAATTAGTTATACATGGCAGTAGAATCACATTGGTCATATAGTCATATATGCACATAGGGTAATAATGCCCAATTCATTCTACTATCCTTCCTACCCTCTCCCCTTCATTCCCCTTTACCTAATCCAAAGTAACTCTATTACAAGTGCCATTCTGATGGGCACAGTTGGCTCTGTGAACATGGACTCTGAAGTCAGTCATGGTTTTTGTGATTTCCATGTAGGCTACATTTTTTGGCTGTGATATTTAACTCTGGGGAATGATCCTTTTCTGCCAAGTTGTGATGACAGTTTATTTATTTTTATGTGGTGCTGAAGATTGAGCCCAGGGCCTCGCATGTGCCAGGCGATTGCTCTACCACTGAGCCACAACCCCAACCCCAGTGTATAGTTCTTATTCCTTAAATTAACTAAGTTGAGATGGCTTATTTAACAACAAACATTGCTCAAGTTTTTGTCAGTGGAATATGTATGTAAGGTTCACTACCTTACTTTTCCATTGCATGATTTATTTCAAGTTGTAAATATTCAACATAAAGTGGTAGTTACATCATTAAGCTCTTTTTCACACAGATGAATGGGAAAGTACCAGTCTCAGTGAGGAGGAAGATGCCGATGGTGAATGGGTTGATGTGCACCACTCTTCAGATGAAGAGCAGCAAGAAATTGTAAGTCATAAAATCTCCTCTTACAAGTGCATCACTCTGATGGTTATTAAGATATAATTTTTGCTGGACCTTGTGGGGAGACTAACATTTGAATGGCTGAGCTCTCACTTGAGCTGGTAGCCATTTAAGCCTTTGTTTGTGTACTCTTAAGTCTAAGAAACTAAACAGCATGCCCATCGAGGAGCGGAAAGCCAAAGCTGCAGCCATCAGCACTAGTAGAGTTTTAACTCAGGAAGACTTCCAGAAAATCCGCATGGCCCAAATGAGGAAAGAACTTGATGCTGCCCCTGGGAAAGCCCAAAAAAGAAAATACATTGAAATAGACAGTGATGAGGAGCACAGGTAAAATGCATTTTTACCAGGTCTTCAGTCAGCTTGTGTGTGAATGAAAGCCTCGGGGAAAGGAATTGCACCCTTATTTCTTACTTTATTTTTTCCTTATCTCAGGGGTGAATTACTTTCTCTTCGGGACATTGAACGCCTTCATAAAAAGCCAAAATCTGACAAGGAGACAAGGCTAGCAACTGCTATGGTGAGTGATACATTAACATTAAAATGAAATATAATCTGGATTTTGTATAGCCATAGAATGGCAATTTTTTAAATGTCTTAAATTAACAGAATAAAGTGTACAGATATTAGATGTTGTAGTAGATGAGTTTTGATTGCTGTACATACCATGTGACTATGTTCATGGTATTAGGAGATTCACCCCACCATGAATGCTTTTATCTGTTTTAAAAAAATTAGCTTACTTAATTCCCTTTCTGGGAACCTCTCTTACCTCACCAGGCTGAATTATGACTTTTCCTTCCACTGAGCTTCCTTATTCCATTGCAGTACTTCAGCCATTGCTCACTGGGTCTGAGCCCTAGGGAGCAAGGACTGTGTTCTGTCTGTGCTGTGTCCTTGGTGTCGGATAGAGTGCCTGGCAGAGAGGAGACATTGACTTAGATTAGATATCTTCTGAAGTGTGTTATTTCACAAATATCAATCTTTTTGTGCTGATAGGCTGGAAAGACAGATCGAAAGGAATTTGTGAAGAAGAAAACCAAAGTGAATCCATTTTCTAGTTCTACAAATAAAGAGAAGAAAAAACAGAAGAACTTTATGATGATGCGGTATAGCCAGAATGTCCGGTCAAAAAACAAGCGTTCCTTCCGAGAAAAACAGGTGAGTTCCACTTAAAGTTGGGTGGCTGGAATGGTACTATAACTTGAGCCCACTTATATCTGAGATGAGTTGTGCTTTCTGAAGACTACCACAGTGTGTACCTTGGTGCTAATGGGCACTGTTGGAAAACATCAAGAGGTGGGAGGCAGTCATGCCACATAAATCCTGGACCTGACTTAGTTGGGACTCAACTGTGTGACAGGTGGGTTAGGGGTTGTGTGTCCATTTTTCTTTTTTGTCAGTAAAGGGGTATAGCCAGCTGTAGTGATGCACACTTGTAATCCCAGAGATTTAGAAGGCTGAGGCAGGAGGATCACAAGTCAAGGCCAGCCTTGGCAAGTTAGGGAGCTTCTGTCTCAAAATAAAAAAGGGCTGGGGGTGTGGCTCAATGGTAGAGGGTCTTGGGGCTCAGTTCCCAGTACCACATGCTAAAATAATCTGTCATTTGATCTGTGAAATATACTGTTGAAATTCATTGATTTTAGCAATTGTATGCCTGGGAGTTTTAGAAAGGAGTGATTTTGTGTGGTAATACATCAGAAACTGTTTCAGGAAAACAGTCCAAAACAAACTTCTATTTTGGTATAACCCTTCCTATATATTTATACCCTTTTGCAAAACCCTTTCTGTTTACAGGCCTTTGGGTTTTCATTTTATTTGTTTGTAGCCTTTGAATGGTAATCCTGTTCTGCTCAAATGGCTTGCTTATTTTAGTAATTCATTGTAGTAAAATAGATTTATGCTTTTTTGTATCTTTCCCTCCTGGGAAGAACATATCAGAATATATCTAAACATCATTTTGAAGAATCTCCAGGAAATCAGGTCCAGGCTAAAATAGTCCCTCATTCTAAACCAGTGTTCCTAAATAGATGACAAGCCTGCCAAGTCTGAATGTTACAGCCTGTCCTCTAGGGCAGCACTATGTCTGTGTGGGAGGAGCCAAGTCAGGTTGA
Organism: Callospermophilus lateralis; assembly: GCF_048772815.1. NCBI lineage: Eukaryota > Metazoa > Chordata > Mammalia > Rodentia > Sciuridae > Callospermophilus > Callospermophilus lateralis. The sequence goes on along the minus strand of NC_135312.1, from coordinate 57,725,050 downwards.
CCTGAATTAGGTCAATTAAAATTACTGTTTAAACTCTCCCTATCTTTTTTTAAAAATCTTCCACGCTGTGGGTCAATACATCACGTAAGCAATAAAGTGATGGCATATTTAATAAAGGCTGAAGTACTTTAAATTTTGCCACAAATTGACTTAAGCCCATCATTCTAACTTTCATTGGCCCTTAATAACTATTTTAGGTGGCCTTGCTCTATTATGTAGTTTATGTGACCTGCCTACATTTTAGCTAAGTGTGTCATCCATCCCCTACTTCTTTTTTTTTGTTTTTATTTTTTTGTTTTTTGGTACCTGGGATTGACCAGAGGCACTTAACCACTGAGCCAAATCCTCAGCCCTTTAAAAAAAAAAAAAAAAAAAAAAAAAAAAATTTATTTATAGACAGTCACACTAAGTTGCTTAAGACCTCGCCAAGTTGCTGAAGCTGGCTTTGAATTTGTGATCCTCCTGCCTCAGCCTCCCAAGTTGCTGGGACTACAGGCGTGTGCCAACTGGCTCCTACTTCCAGGTTTTTAACATGCCATTTTCAGCAAATAAAAAAGCCCTGCCTTGTGCCTTGTCAATACCTTATAAAATCTCTCTCTCAAAGAGTAAAGAATTTTTATTTAAGAATAAATTTAGAGTTTGTTGGACATAAACCTTGACTCAGAAATGTTATTTCCAGGCTGGGGTTGTGGCTCAGTGGTAGAGCAGTTGAATAGCACATGTGAGGCACCACAATCCTAAGCACCACATAAAAAATAAAAAAGAAGCCTGGCAAGATGGCATATACCTGTAATCCCAGTGGCTCAGGAGACTGAGGCAGGAGGATCACCAGTTCAAAGCCAACCTCAGTCAGCAAAAGCAAGGCGTGAAGTAACTCAGTGAGACCCTGTCTCTAAATAAAATACAAAATAGGGCTGAAAATGTGGCTCAGTGGTCAACTGCCCCTGAGTTCAATCCCCAGTACCAATAAATAAATAAATAGATGATAGATAAATAAATAGATTAAGAAAAAAAATAAAATAAAGATATTGTGTCTGTCTATAACTAAAAATATTTTTTAAAATCTTATTTCCTGTTCTCTAGTTTTCTTACTGAAATTAATCAATTTCTGTGTATATTTCCTTGCCTTATATTTTCTTTAAAGTCTCTTTTATTATAAAAGTTTGGGTTTCATATTTTCTGTTTTCTCCTTCTTTAGAACATTTTGTTCAATTGAAATATACAAATCATATGTGATTTTTAAAGAAAAAAGAAATGAAGTTAATTTTAATAATATATCTTATTTGGGGCTGAGGTTGTGACTCAGTGGTAGAGCACTTGCCTTGCACATGTGAGGCACTGGGTTCGATCGTCAGCATCAAATAAAAATAAATAAAGACTAATAAAGATATTGTATCCATGTATAACTAAAAAAATTTTTTTTAATTATATATCTTATTTAACCTGGTATATCAAAATAGTATTCTAATGTAATCAATATAAAAATTATTAATAAGATATTTTACATTCTTATATTTGAATTAATTGAAATCCAGCATCTCTTTTACATTTTAGCACATCTCAATTTGAAATGCTCATCTTCTCTGTATTGTTCCAGTTTTAGTATGTGTACTGCCTAAGTAAGCACAAGCCATGTTTCAAATGCTCAATAGCCACATGTAGTTCATGGCTGCCATAATGATCAGCTCTACTGTACAGCAACCTCAAACTGTCCCATGACCCATTCTCTATGTGGGGATGCAGCATCACATCACATTTTCCTTTGCCCCTCAGTGGTATTTCACTGTCTGAAATAAAAGATCTTTTTTGACTAGAATATGTACATGAAGTCTTACTATAAATTTTTAGAATAAATAAAATGATCTGGGGTTGAGACTAGAAGAGGAAAGTAAAGCATATGAGAGAGAAAGAGAGAAAGATCTTATAGGGATTTTTAAATGAAAAGAGGAGGCTGAACCTGTTCCTTGTGTTCACTTGGTGGCATTGAAGGGGAAAAGGACCTCTGAGAGTCATCTGTGCTATTATAGTTTAATGAGCAAAATTAAATCTATGCAACCAATATTAGTTTAAACACATTTTTTGCAATATGGCTTTAACTATACCAGAGCTTTCCATTAATTTGTTTAATCATTATACAACATGAGCAGACACAGTAAATGAAGTATGCAGATAGAAAATAAGACACAAATAAGTCTTGAGAAATTCCTTCTTAGCTAGGCATCGTGGTGCACACCTATAATCACAGTGGCTTTGGAGGCTAAGGCAGGAGGATCTCAAGTTTGAGGCCAGCCTAGGCAACAAATGAGTCTGTCTCAAAAAATAAAAAGGTCTGGGCTTGTAGCTCAGTGGTAGAGCACCCTTGGGTTTAATCTCCAGTGTCAAAAAGAAAAAGAAAGAAAGAAAGAAAAGAAATACCTCTTTTTGGCCAAATTAGATTAAAATGAACTTGCCAATTTTTTTCTCTTAAAGATACTATTTTTCCTGTCTACAAAGATACAAAGACATACAAAGCCCATGTACAAGCTAAAGACAAAGAATCAATAACTTAAATCATAGAATCCAAAAGGGTTGAACATTTAGATATAATCCATGCAGTTTTGATCCAAAAAATGTTTTTTAACAAAGCAATCATATCAATCATTCCTTGTTAAAATTCATAATCTAGAGACTTTTATAAGTTTGAAGGACAAAGAGTAGTGCTGAAGAATTAATGGAATAGTTTTCATCACATACTTAAAATGTGTCTTGGCCTTAGTTATTCTTTTTGTGAAAATTGGATTTTTTCTTGATAATCTGTAATATTCTGGGATCTTTGTTTGTTTTGTTGTTTGTTTTTGAGGAAAATGGTAATCTTTAAATGGCCCATATGTTTAGTTTATCTTGGAAAGGTGACCTGTATTCCTGGCACTCAGGAAATTGAGGTAGGAGGAGAGCTTGAGTCCAGAAGTTTTTCAACCTGGGCAACACAGCAAGACCCTTAGTGAAAAAATTTTAAAAAGAAAAAAATGTGTAAGTGGTGCTCATGTTCAGTAGGATATAAATGATTTATAAAAGATGATTGTGAATAAAGATCTGCTTTTCTATTTTAATTTAGACAGTATGTCCTATCCACAGCTCTTAAAAATTAAGAGCTGTGTAGGTCAGAGTAGTACTGAGCAGTATCCCCGGAGACAGGTGATATGCAAGTCGTGACATTCGATACACCTGCTCTAGTTGTGAGCCTTGTTTCCATGAGTTGGGAATAGTATTTAAGAGCATTGCATGTTTCCTAGCAGTGTAGAGGCCCCCACCCTGAATACAGATTGGATCTATTAGGGAATATTTCATTATTTGTAGTTTTTTCAGGATGATTTATGATTTAGTGATTCCTTTTTTGTACATTCCTTATAACCAAATTAACATAATGGGATACTCAAGACTTATCACTTTTTTTCTTACCTTCCAGCTGGCATTACGAGATGCGCTGTTGAAAAAGAGGAAAAGGATGAAGTAACTTCCAAGCAAGTTTTTCATTTCAAGGAGAATGCCAAGTTTGTGTCACTACTATGAAAATTAGTAAATCAAGAATGTTTCTTATATTAAAAAGTCCAGAAGCACTATATGGTAACAACCACAGTAAACTTGGTAGCAATTTGGTGTTTTTAACTTGGAGATGGGTAGTAGTGGGAATATTTAAAATGTAAATAGTAGTGATATTATAAAAACATTTTCATTTAAACATTCATGCAAAGAAAAACATTGAATGCCTAATAAGTGTCATTCTAAATATAAAATTAAATGAGCCATAGCCAGTTCTCTCAAAGCATTCACAACTAGTGTGGGAAGGGAGGCAGGTATTATATGTGTGTTTACAGTTCATTGTAAATAGTTCTCTTGCAGAGATTGGTTTATATTACTGTGGGGTCACTGAGGCCTGATGGACTAAATCTGCAAGGGTGGGAGTTATGTATTCTCTTAAAACAAAACAGGACGATGTTACAAGAGTAAGAGGTTCTTACTTGTAAATAGGCTTACCTGCTAAAAACAGGTCCCTGCTGTATAGACTTTGGGTAGACAATTTAGCTCTTTTAGTCTATCCAAAAGATTTCAATATTTTTTTAATGCTATGTAAAGGATTTTTTTCTTCAGACCTCATTTTTTAAAATAACCTTAATGATAAATTATAATTTTGAAATGTCTTTGTTTCATCCTTTGATCTGTGCTCTTCCTGTTAGTTTCCTCAGCTTCCTTGGACTCTTATCATATTTTCAACTCATTGTTTGCCTTGTCTTCAATAAAGGGGTTCTAATATCAAATAGGTACTGTTTTGTATGTGCAATAGTGTATGTTGTTTACCAGTCACACTTAAGTCAATTTCAGGAGACAATTTGTTTGCATTCAATTAATTGCACTTAGAAATAGTTTGGTCCTTCTACCTTAGGTTTTTTAGCTGATGTTGTGGTAGATGAGAAATTTGTTATATGTTACTTCAAATTTGAGTAAAGGGCAATTTTATGTCCAGAGTTAGAACAACTTCTAAAATCACTTCCCCTGTTCCCTTTGCAATTTTTTTGTTCATCTTCTGAATTCAGTTTCAGTTTTATTTGAATGAAACTTTGTGACTTTTGCCCAAGATGTTCCAGATCACTGTAAGATAGTTAGTTGAATATAAGAGTCAACTCCCAGCAAGTTGATTGTTTCATGGGATGTGCTCAATGCAAATGTGTTTATTTCAGACCCTTTTCTTTTCTTTTTCCTTTGTGGTAATGGGAATTGAGCACTTGCTAAGGCAGTCACTCAACCACTGAGCTACATTCTCAGCCCCCCCCCCCTTTTAACATATATTTTTTAGTTGTTGGTGGAATTTTATTTTATTTATTTATTTATATGAGGTGCTGAAAATTGAACCCAATGCCTCATTCATGCTAGGCAAGCACTCTACCACTGAGCCACAACCCCAGCCCCCTTTTCAGCCTTTTTAAAATTTTATTTTGAGATAGGGTCTCACCTTCCCAGTCTGGCTTCGAACCTGTGATCCTCGTGCCTCAGCCTCCTGAGTTGCTGGGATTGCAGGTGTATACCCAGCTTCAGACCCTCTTCTTTATGTATTTTCAAATGGGGTATCTCATGTGTCTGGAGCCAGAAAGTGAATAAAATCCAATATAGCATAGTAGATAGTGTCCACAGCTTTGCTATGTGTTTTCTGATGGTGCCTGGAAGTTTCATCTTTCCCTTGTATTTCCCCACCCTACTTAGTTACCAAGATGCCAAAGTTTTTTCTGTGCTCTGACTCCAATTCTGCTGTAGCCTCACCCTGCTCTTAACTAGCCTGAGACTTATATGCAAGATAAAGGTACCTGGCTTTAAAAGATAAATTCTTCTTAACTGTTTTCTTTAATCTCACAGTCTCTTATTTCTGGTTACTTTTAATAATGTATCAGTTTTCTCTTGAGAATTTTTCTTTTTACTGCTAATTTGAAGATCAAATTCTCAAAAATTGGATGCAGCCAGCAAAGGTCAAGTAACTTTGTGGGGTGACTTTAATCTTGAAGAAGTCATCAATGTTTAAAACTTTTTAGTCTCGAACTTTCCTCAGCACTGAGAATGTGTCCATGTCATGATGCACTCGCATTGTCCAAGCTCATAATATATAAAAACGGTTTGTAAATCTGGAATGCTGACCTGTCATCTCTGATCTTACTAAGTTCCACTAGTAAATTAGCTCCACGTGAGGCAGAGATTTTGATCTGTTCTCTGCTATATTCCCTGTGGTAATTCAGTGTCTAATATGGTATAGAGGGACTAGAAAAATGTTTGAACATATGATTTAATCTCTGTCAGTTTTCTGTCTGTAAATATACCAGCTCCCTCACTGACTATTTTGAGAATTTTGAAAACTAATGTTTATAGGCATTTACCATGTTATCTGACACAAAGAAAGGTTTCAGCAAATTTCTCATCAAAAATTAGCTACCTGTTACATTGATTTTTGCTTAATTTATTTAAAATAAAACAGTAATTACATTTGCTACAAATATTTTATCCCTCAAATCCAATTTTTTGGATTACTAGTTTGAAGTATAAAAATGTACGTTGAATACCCACTGTATACAAAGTACTCTGCTAGATGCTGTGTGGTTTGTAGACACCATTTGTCCCATATTGAAACTTTCAGTGCATTGAAGGCAATAGATTCACAAAATGACTTCATAATACAAAGCAGCTTACAAAAAGTTGTCAGAAAGGTACAGTTACACAAAAAAGTATGTGAGGTGATATAAAGGTATCTTAGTTCAGTCATTTCTCAATACATGTCAATGTTAAAACATCACATGGTCTATCATAAATAGATATAATCTTGTCAATTAAAAAATCACAGCACAGGGTGTGGTTGTAGCTCAGTGGTAGAGTGTTTGCGTAGCACTTGTGAGGTACTGGGTTTTGTCCTCAGCACCAAATAAAATAAGATATTGTGTCCATCTAGAATTAAAAGTATTAAAAAAAAAAAAAGTACAGTATTAGGGGATCCTAAGGAAGGGACAGATCAGCTGGCAGGAAGGTCAATGCTGGTTTGCTAACAAACTGATGCTTATGATGGTCAGGGCAACCAGTAGGAAGACATTCCCAAACTGTACAAGAAAGGTCATGGTTTAAAAGTTGAAATAATTTTAGTATGATTTTTAAAAGGTTATTGTTATATAAATTTTAATTTTTTTATATTCTAATTCCTTGAAAATTTTTATATAGGATATTACATTGCAATTGTTTTAACTAAAATTTTATGTTAAGTCATTTTGAGTATTAAAACTATTTTAAATAAGATGTTTAAAATATATGTAGATAACATAGTTCTGTACTTTCAGAAATTTAAGAAATATCTTGAATATGATTAAGAAGAGGGATAGGGTTATAGCTCAGAGGTAGAATGCTTGCCTAGCACATGTGAGACACTGGGTTTGATCCTTAGCACCACATAAAAAAATAAAGAAAGGTATTGTGTCCATCTACAACTGAAAAAAGAAGATAGGGCAATGACCTAGAGCTTTTTCTTTTACAAGATCAAAGTTGGAAACAACTTTCACTAGTGTAGTATTTGGTCTGCACTTGAATTAAAATGCAAGCAAAAGTAGCACAGCTAGTGCTATATTATTGAAAAAGAATAAATTCTTATAGGACACTTTTTGTGTGGTAGTCTTATTTCCTTTTGCTGATTCTACTTTCGTGTTTTGTCAGTCTGATCTCAATACAGAAATGTTTAAGTAAACTATGATTTATCTACATGATGGGATATTATATAGTCATTAAAATGTTTTCAATAGAAATACATATTATAACTTAACAAAAAACAAAGTTTTTTACATGTAAGAAAATGGAAAATAATAAAAGCCCTAGAGAAAATATACCAAATATTAAATATAGTTTTCTTTAGTGTTTGGAGCATTTTTGTTATTATGTAAGAGGCAAAATAAACTAAATAAACTTTGTCTTCTTAATTACTCTCTTCCCTCATTTAGTCATTGGGGCTAGAGTCATCTTTGTTTGGGACCCTCTGGTTCTAGCCAATGATGCCTGATATTAGCAAAAGTACTATTAGTACAATTCTTTGGGGAAACTATGTACCAAGAACTTAAAAATAGTCATAACCTTTGGCTGAAATCCACTTTGGAAAGTCTAATCTGAGAAAATGATCCAAAATATAGCTGTGTCTGTGACTGTTTTGCTGCAAAAAACAGTATGCATTTTAAAATATCCTAACCAAAGTGGAGTTTGTCTCACCAAGTGTAGAGATGGACTGTTGATTCTCTGGGTTCAGCTTCTCTATAATGACACCAGGACCTTAGGCTCCTCTTTGGCTTTGTCATTCTTAGTGTGTTGAAGTAGGACCATGTTGAATGCTGGCTCTGACAGCTGTATGACCATGTGGAACTCACTCATTTCTGCATCTCAGATTGGTCTATAAAATGGAGATAATGCTGATACCTTGCCTTCTGTGTTTAAGGCAGCAAGAAGGGACTGAAGTGACATTGCCATATCTATCCCTTTTCTAAGAAAACAAGAGCTTTCATAGAATTCCTTCAACAGCCTTCATACTTTATATGGATTAACTAGCCACCCTACTATTAAGAGAAACCAAGAAAGCAGGAAATGGACCATAATCATCTCAACAGAACTGAACTTATGTTAGCAAGGAAGGAAGTGAGAGGGAATTTGGATAGACTATTTGCAATCTGTAAACTATCTATAGGTAAATATTCACTATAATTTTCAATGGCAAGAATAGGTACAGAAAAAAGGTCTAAAATATGGGAATACTTAAGCAACTTGAGATATAGTTAGTTGGTGGAATATTCAACTGTTAAACAATATCATTTTGATAAGTTAAAGATATAACAATGTAGTAATGTAAAATATATACCCTATTTTTTTAAAAATTGTAAGCTGATATAACGTGATTTTAAGACTTTTTTTTTACCTTTTTAAAAAATCTTTTTTTAAAACTTTTGTTTGTAATTATAAATGGACAGAATGCCTTTATATTATTTGTTTCTTTTTATGTGGTGCTAAGGATCAAACTCAGTGCTTCACACATGCTAGGCAAGCACTCTGCCACTGAGCTACAGCCCCAACCTTTTTTTAAAAATCTTTGAAATTAGGATTTTTAAAAAATTTTTTGCAGCCAGATGATAGTCTTAACAGTTGTCATTGCCTTCACTCTCACAAACTTGGTCTAAAATCTTCAGTTGACATCAGTTGAAAATCAAAAACCTACATCAGAAATATACAAGTATTATTAAGCATACAAGCTCAGTGGATTTTCATAAGCTGATTACATCCCAGTATTCAGCACTTGATCAAAAAACAACATGATCAACACCTTACAAGACCCTTTTTGAGTGGAGAACTCAGAAATACTGTAGATCACCAAGATTCATAATGACACAGAGGAGTGGTGTGTTGTGGAAAATGGGCATCTATGATGCCAAATCAAATGGCAACTCAAGTCTAACTCTGAATCTAAAGACACTTAAGCAATGCCTTAGTTGATTTCATTTCTTAAAAAACATGTATGAGGGCTGGGGATGTGGCTCAAGCGGTAGCACGCTCGCCTGGCATGCGTGCGGCCCGGGTTTGATCCTCAGCACCACATACAAACAAAGATGTTGTGTCTGCCGAAAACTAAACATAAATATTAAAAGAAAATTCTCTCTCTCTCTCTCTTTAAAAAAAAAAGAATAAATGTATGATATTTGTATCTGTGACAAAAGACTTATCGAATACATACACATTTTAAAATTCTGGTAAGAGCATTTGTCATAGTTTAAATGGAGTTTTTCTTTGAGGTATATAAAATAATGGTGCGTCTTACAAGTTTAAAATATGCCTATGAAAATATTGCTAGATTTGAATGATGGAATATAACTGAATTTAGATTTTCTTTTTGTCTACATTTTACACCTTTCATAATATTTATAAAATATTTGTACTAAGCATTTAGAAAAATCTAAAAAGCTAGTTCTAACTTAGTAAGATGTAATTTGGCTATATCTACTGTTACTAGTATCTAAGTTAACCTCAGAGGTTTTTTAGGCCAAGGAGGCAAAGAAAATTAAGGACAAAATGGAAACCATGATTTGTATCTGGGAAATATTATAAAAAGGGAATTTTAAAATAATTACATAAAGGTAAATGATGATATTTGATGCAACTTCTTATTTTAAGGATATGTGAATCTTCCTCTTGTTAAAAATTTTAAACTATAATTTGAGCTGTAATTTTTTTAAATACACAGAATAGAAAATAATGAAAACCATCCCTGAATTTTATTCAATGTTTTATGTATACATCACACATATATACATATATATTAATCTATTAATGTATACCTTAGTATAAAGACATATGTATGTATATGAATGTATATATATTCAGAATGGGAATATTTAAGCATAAAAACTATAGCTTCACTCAGCCAAATCTCCTCCTTTTTCAGGACAATGATTATCTTGAAGTTGATGCTATCATTCCAGTAGCTTTTTTTTTCTTTTACTGCATATATATAGTATACAGTATTATTTAGTATCTTAAAATTTTACATAAAAAATATCATTGGATATATTATTTTGCTGACCATGTAACAGATTGTTGATGAATAAAGATACTTTTCATTTTAATCATGTCAGAGTTTCCATTGCTAATTCATAAATCCACAATTTATTATTTTCCTACCCAAAAGCAATAAGATTGTTTCTATTTTTCCTGCTATTTAAAAACCTTGCTGCAATAAACATCTTTGAACATGTTCTCTAGGGTTCATAGTTTTAGAGGGTTTTTGTTTTTTCTTTTTTTAACCAAAGATTAGATAGAAACAAAGAAATGTACTTTGTCATGCTGTAGATTTATTCATATTTTATCATTGGTGTTTAGAATATCCCACATCTATTTCAATTTTTTACTTGTTCTTTTTAGTCACACATGACAGTAGAATGTATCTTGACATATCACACATGGAATATAACTTCCCATTCTTGTGGTTGTATATGATGTAGAGTTAAACCGGTAATGTATTCATTTAAGAACATAGGAAAGTTTTGTTTGATTGATTCTACTGTCTTTCCTATTCCCATCCCCCTACCCTTTCCTTTATTCTCCTTTGTCTAATCCAGTGAACTTCTCTGTTCTTTCCTCCCCGCTGCTTATTGTGAGGTAGCATCCACATATCAGAGAAAACATTGGTCTTTGGTTTTTTGAGATTGATTTATTTCATTTAGCATGATAGTCTCCAGTTCCATCTATTTACTGGAAAATGCCATCATTTTATTCTTCTTTATGGCTGAGAATTATTCCATTGTATATATGTACCACATTTTCTTTATCCATTCATCTGTTAAAGGCATTTAGGTTGGTTCCATAGCTTAGCTATTGTGATTTGAGCTGCTATAAACGTTGATGTGACCATGTCACTACAGTATACTGACAGTAAGTCCTTTGGGAATACGCTGAGGAGTGGGATAATTGGGTCAAATGGTGGTTCCATTCCAAGTTTTCTGAAGAAGCTCCATACTGCTTTCCAGAGTGGTTGCATCAATTTGCAGTCCCACCAGCAAGGTATGAGTGTGCCTCTTTCCCCACACCCTTGCCAACATTTATTGTTCCGTGTATTCTTCATAATTGGTATTCTGGCTAGAGTGAGAGAGATCTTCAGTATAGTTTTAATTTGCATTTCTCTAATTGCTAATGATATTGAACATTTTTTATATATTTATTGACTGATAGTATTTCTTCTTCTGTGAAGTGTCCAGTTCCTTTGCCCATTTATTGATTGGTTTTTTTGTTTGGTTGGTTTTTGGTGATAAATTTTCTGAGTACATATCTTGGAGATTAATCCTCTGATGTGAAGGTGAAGGTGGCCAAGATTTTTTCCCATTCTTAGGCCCTCTCTTCACGTTCTTGATTGTTTCCTTTACTGTGAAGAAGGCTTTTATTTTGATACCAACCAACCCATGTATTGATTCTTGATTTTACTTCTTGTGCTTTAGAAGTCATGTTGAGGAAATTGGTTCCTAAGTTGACATGGTCCTATTTTTTCATCTAGTAGGCACAGGGTCTCTGGTATAGGTACTTTCCAGGTACCTGATCCACTTTGAGTTGAGTTTTGTGCACAGTGAGAGATAGGAGTTTAATTTCATTTTGCTACATATGGATTTCCAGTTTTCCCACCACCATTTGTTGAAGAGACTATCTTTTCTCCAATGTATGTTTATGGCACCTTTCTCTAGTATGAGAAAACTGTATTTATGTGGGCTTTTCTCTGTGTCTTCTATTCTGTTCATTGGTCTTTATGTCTGTTTTGGTGCCAATACCATGCTGTTTTTGTTACTATAGCTCTGTAGTATAATTTAAGATCTGGTGTTGTGATGCCTCCTGTTTCACTTTTCTTGCTAAGAATTGCTTTGATTATTCTGGGCCTCATATTTTCACAGTTATTTTTCTATGTCCATGAAGAATGTCATGGAATTTTAAGAGGAATTGCATTAAATCTGTATAGTGCTTTTGGTACTGTGGCCATTTGGACACTTTATTCTGTGTATACAAGAACATGGGAGAACTTTCCATATTCTGAGGTCTTTTTCAATTTCTTTCTTTAGTGTTCTGTAGTTTTCATTGTAGAGGTCTTTCACCTCTTTTGTTAGATTGATTCCCAGATATTTTCTGTTCTTTGAGCTATTGTGAATGGGATAGTTTTCCTAATTTCTCTTTCAGTTGATTCATAAATGATGTCTAGGAATGCAATTGATTTAGGGTGTTAATTTTATATCCTGCTACTTTGCTGAATTCATTTGTGAGTTTTAGAAATTTTCTGGTGAAATATTTTGGATCTTCTAAATATAGAATCATGTCCTTGGCAAAGAGGGATATTTTTGTTCTTCTTTTCCTATTCATATCCCTTTAATTTCTTTCTTCTGCCTGATTGCTCTGGGTAGAGCTTCAAGGACTAGGTAAAATAGAAATGGTGAAAGATTCTTGGGGATACTTGTCTTGTTCCAGCTTTTAGAGGAAATGCTTTTAATTTTTCTCCATTTAGAATGATGCTGGCCTTGGTTTTAACCTATAACTTTTACAATATTGAGGTATGTTCCTACTATTCCTAGTTTTTCTAGTGTTTTAAACATGCATGTATGTTGTATTTCATCACATGCTTTTTCTGCATCTTATTGAGATAATCTTGTGATTCTTGTCTTCAAGTCTATTAATGTGATGGATTACACTTATTGATTTCCATATGTTGAACCAACCTTGCATCCCTGGGATAAACCCACTTGATCATGATGCACTGTCTTTTTAATATGTTTTTGGATGTGATTTGTCAGAATTTTATTAAGAATTTTTTACATCTATATTTATCAGGGAAATTGGTCTGAAGTGTTTTCTTTCCTTGATATGTCTTTTGTCTGGTTTTGGTATTAGGGTGATACTAATCTCATAGAATGATTTTGTAAGCATTCCTTCCTTTTGTATTTCATGGAAAATTGTGAGGAGGATTGGTGTTAGTTCTTCTTTGAAAGTCAGTAGAATTTGGCCGAAAATTCATCTGGTCCTGGGCCTTTTTTTTTGGCACGCAATGAAATTGATCTGTTTAAATTTTCTATATCCTCCTGGTTTAATTTGGGTAGGTCATATGTCTCTAGAAATTTGTCGATGTCTTCAACATATTCTATTTTATTAGAGTATAAATTTTCAAAATTGTGTTTGATTATTGTCTATATTACAGTAGTGTCTGTCATGATATTTCTTATTTCAGCACAGATTTTAGTAATTTGAGTTTTTTTTTCCTCTCCATTAGCTGGCTGAGGGTTTATCATTTTTTTCATTTTTTCAAAGAACCAACTTTTTGTTTTGTCCATTTTTTTAAATAGTTTTTGTTTGTTTGTTTCAATTTCATTGATTTCAGCTCTGATTTTAATATTTCCTGTCTTCTGCTTTGGGCATTGATTAGTTCTTCTCTTCTAGGGCTTTGAGATGTGATGTTATGTTATTTATTTGTTGACTTTCTATTCTTTTAATGCATGTGCTCAATGCAATGAACTTTCCTTTTTTTTTTTTTTTGCCTTCATAATTGCCCAGAGATTTTGATATGTTGTGTCACTATTCTCATTTGCCTCTAAGTAATTTTTTATTTTATCCCTGATTTCTTCTGCTATCCATTGGCCATTCAGTAGTGTATTATTTAATCTCCAGGTGTTAGGGTAGCTTTCATTTTGTATTTTATTGCTGATTTCTAATTTCAGGCAATTATTATCTGAATTATTATAGACTGCAAGGTATTATTTCCTTTTTTTGTATTTATGAAGAAAGTGTATTCTCTTGTTGAAGTTGAAATATTCTATATATGTCAGTTAAGTCTAAATTATTAATTGTATTTTTTAGTTCTACAGCTTCTTTATTTAGTTCTTGTTTGGAGGATCTATCCAAGTGGTGAGAGAGGTGTGCTAAAGTCACCCAGTATTAATGTGTTGTGGTCTGATTGTTGAAATTGAGAAGAGTTTGTTTGATGTACGTAGATACTTCATTGTTTGGGGCATAAATATTTGTGATTGTTAGGTCTTGTTGATGTATAATTCTCTTAAGCAGTATGAAATGTCCTTTTTTGACCTTTCTGATAAACTTTGGCTTGTAATTCACTTTATCTGATATGAGGATAGAAACCCTGCTTGTTTATGAGATCTATGTGAATAATATATTTTTTCCCATCCTTTTACATTCAGTCTGTGAATGTCTTTGCCTATGAGGTGAGCCTGTTGGAGACAGCATATTGTTGAGTCTTGTTTTTCAATCCAATCTGCTAGTTGGTGTCTCTTGATTGACGAGTTGAGGCCATTTACATTCAATGTTATTATTGAGAAATGGTTTTTATTCCCTGTCATTTTGATATATTTTATTTATTTAATTTGAATTAGTTTCTCCTTTGATTGACTATTCTTGTAGTGTAGTTCCTCCCTTTGCTGGTTTTCACTTTTCTTCTTCATGTAATAATTCATTGAGTATGTTTTGTAGTGCAGGCTTTCTAGGTGTAAATTCTTTCAACTTTTGTTTATCTTGGAAGGTTTTTATTTCATCATCAATTCTGAAGCTTAATTTTGCTGGGTATAGTATTCTTGGCTGGCCTCCACTTTCTTTCAGATTTTGGTATATGTTATTCCAAGACTTCCTTTGAGGATCTGGGTTGAGAAATCAGCTGAGATCCAGATTGGTTTTCCTCTAAATATGACTTGTCATTTTTCTCTCACAACCTTTAAAATTCTATCCTCATTCTCTGCGTAGGTATTTTCATAGTGATATGACTTGGTGTGGGTCTGTTGCAATTTTATTTATTTAGGGTCCTATGAGCCTCCTGTGTTTGATTTTCCATTTAATTCTTTAGTTTTGGGAAATTTTCTGATATTGGTTTGTATCTTTAAGGCTTCATCTCTCCTGATAGATCTTAAATTTTGTCTTTTCATGTTATCCTATATATCTTGGAAGTTCTGTTCATGGTCTCTTAACAACTTTTTTCCATGGTCAACTTTATTTTCAAGATTATATATTTTTGTCTTCATTGCCTGAAACTGTTTTCCAAGTGATCTAGTCTGCTGGTGATGTCTTTCATTGAATTTTTAATTTTGTTTATTGATTCCTTTATTTTGAGGATTTCTCTTGATCTTTTTTCAGAATCTCTCTTTATTGAAGTGATCTTTCTTTTCCTGTATTTTCTGTCTGATTTTACTCGTTACATTGTCTTTTACCTCACATATGAGTTTAACTATGTATATTCTAAATCATTCTCTGACATTTCTTCCACTGTGGTGTCTTGGATGTTATTGGAGTACCTTAGTTTGTTTGGCACAATTTTTAACAACAGTCAGTGCAAACAACATACAACATTAAACCAAATAGTCCCAGCTATGATGTCTACAATATTAATTGACACAGTAAACAGAAATTATATGACCAGTTATTGTCTACAATAAAAACAGTAAGTTTACAAAAGGGTTTACAATTTCAAATGGTGGACAGGAAGAGAACAAAGTTATATAGGATATGATGATTATGAGAGAGGAGAAGATAGAAGTAAAAAATTAAAGGAAGGGTAAAAAATAGAGATTGACTGTCAGTGAAAGAAAAAAGAATCAAGGGAGACAGTTGACAAAAAATATATATAAAGTAAAAATTTAAAAATTAAGAGAACACAAAACTAAATTGTAATAGACTAATCAAACATCCTAGACCTCAAAAAATTGATCCATGAAAAATAACTGGCTTCAAAAATGATATAAATGCGAAAAATACTAATATGAATATGTATACATGTCCATGAACCATTAAAGTCACAATTAAACAGAGAAAAGAAAAAAATTTTTTTGATGAAAAGTTAAAGAATTGTTTCCATTGGAATTCAAAAGATTCTCAGTTTCTTTTCTCAGCAGTGTTAGGTGCGATCATCTGGACCAATGTGATACCTCACCTTGTGGGTGGATTGCTAGAGTGAATGAGGTAATCCTGTAGGTGGAACTTTTGGAGGTGAGGTTTAGGTTTAGGTGGACTCCAGCCTCTTCACTGAATGCCAATTGGTCTGGCACATCTCCAGGGCCCAGCATTTGACAGTTCACACTGGAAGACTGTAACCAGGGATCTCCCCAGTTCCACTCTTATGGTAGAGAAGCCAATTCTTAGTCCACTATGTCACCTTACTAAAAAGCTGCTTAATTGCTTTCTTGGTTTCATTCCATGCGTCAGCCAGGAAAGCAACCTTCTCTATATCACCATCTTGAAATGAAAAGAAAAATTCCTTTGCCCTTTACAAAACCCAAGCAAGGGGCTGGTTGTAGCTCAGTGGTTGAATGCTTGCCTAGCATGAGTGAGGCCTTGGGTTGATCCTCAGCACCACATAAAAATAAATAAATAAAATAAAGGTGTAGTGCCCATCTACAACTTAAAGGTATATTTTTATTTTATTTTATTTTTTTATTTTTTAATTTTTTTATTATTAGTTGTTCAAAACATTACATAGCTCTTGACATATCATATTTCATACATTTGATTCAAGTGGATTATGAACTCCCATTTTTCCCCTATGGGGAGGAAGGGGGATAGTAGAGGATAGGAAAGGCAGAAGAATACAACAGACACTAGTATGGCAGTATGTAAAAACGTGGATGTGTAACCGATGTGATTCTGCAATCTGTATACGGGAAAAATGGGAGTTCATAACCCACTTGAATCAAATATATGAAATATGATATGTCAAGGTATATTTTTAAATTTTTTTTTTAATTCAAGCAATTAAAACAATTTAAGGGCTGGGGATGTGGCTCAAGTGGTAGCGCGCTCACCTGGCATGCGTGCGGCCCAGGTTCGATTCTCAGCACCACGTACAAACCAAGATGTTGTGTCCGCCGATAACTAAAAAAAAAATAAATATAAAAAAAAATTCTCTCTCTCTCTCTCTCTCTCTCTCTCTCTCTCTCTCTCTCTCTCCTCTCTCACTCTTTCTTTAAAAAAAAAAATTTAATTTAAAATGCTGTGAAGCCTGTTGCAGTGATTCCAGGATTCAGGAGACTGAGGCAGCAGGATGGCGAGTTCAAAGGCAGCTTCAGCAAAAGCAAGGTGCTAAGTAACTCAGTGTGACTGGGTCTCTAAATAAAATACAAAATGGTCGAGTGCCCCTGAGTTCAATCCCCAGTACCAAAAAAATAAAAAATAATAATAAGCAAATGAGGTAGGGAGTACAGATTCTTTTCTACCATAGTAGGAGTTTACCCATACACATTCGCTACTGAAAATCTTAACCTCCCAGGCAGGCTGCAGTTCACACTCCCTCAGTCCCCATAGTTGGGATGGGGCGGGCTGCAGCAATAAGAAGCCTGTAGCCTGCTGCATTCAGCGTCCCGGTGGTGAGGGACGTCAGGACTGGACTGACAGCCAGGGCGGGTGGTGGTGTAGATAAATGGCTGGGATGGCGACGGGTGTCACAGCTGGGTGTCTGGGCTTGTCCCCAGCAGGCGGGCAGCTTGCAGTACCCGCCTCTGGCGTTCGGCACCGCCCCAGCTCCTCCTCCTTCGCCAGCTACTCCTTGGCTTCCCCAGACGTCAGTAGCCACTGCAGCGGGACGAGTTGCTGCAGGCAGATCCTGAACCATGAGAGCGGCGGGCCGTGGGGCGCAACCCGCGCAGGCATTGCTGCTGCTGCTGCTGCTGGTGCCACTAGCCGGGGTCTGGTCATGGGCCTCCGCCTCGTGCCCAGTGCCGCCGCTCTTCAACGTGAGCCTGGACGCGGCCCCAGAGCTGCGCTGGCTGCCGGTGCTGCGGCACTATGACCCGGACTTGGTGCGCGCGGCGGTGGTGCAAATCATCGGGTGAGCCGCGGGCTCAGGACCTTGTCTGCGGGAACACGGGCGGCTGAGGTCCGAGGGCGGAAAAGCCCAGAGGCTCGCTGCCTTTGAGCTTTCAACCCAGATGATACTCCTCCCCTCCGTCTCCAACGTCTTCCTCTCCTCCTCCTCTAGGACTAGGCTTTGCTCTGGCGCTGAGCAGCATGGGGCGGGCGGGACTATCCGGCGCGGCTGGTTTGACTTTTAAGTCACCAGTGGCACCCCATTCCCGGTCAGGGTGGCGCGCTGTCACTCGGTTACTGAGAAGGGGACGCAATCCGCGCCTTCTTTGCAGGCCATGGGGCTCCCCACGCCTGCCCCTTCGGGGATCTTTTTCCCTCTAGGGCGCTGCAGATAGAGCTCTGTGGCTCCAGAGCTGTCTGCTCTGTGGGGAAACAGAGGCACTTAACACCCGCCTCCCCGCACCCATCTGTCTTCTAAGCAGGTCAGACGCTGGTTTTTCGTTTCTAGAGACAGAGTCCCCAAGTGGGCCCTCACGTTGATTGGAAAGGTGATCACGGAGCTGGAGAGCTTCCTTCCCCAACCCTTCACCGACGAGATCCGCGGCATGAGCGACTACCTGAACCTCAGCCTGGCGGACGGTCTCCTGGTCAACCTGGCCTACGAGTACTCCGCGTGAGTGTCACCAATTCCTGGGCAGCTTGCCAGGGACTCCTGCCACCTAGAGGTGTGCTGTCAGTGAGATAAAAAAGGAATGTTGACTGACTACCCAAAACCTGCCGCATTTCCTCTTTGCCTCTGGGGATATCTGAGCAGCAGATCATGAGCTTCTAGAATGAAAGCAACTTTTCTGACTCAACTTTCCCTGTCCCCGAACCCCCTTTGTTTCTCCCCACTAATCCAGGTAGCATCCCACTTTCAAAACTTTGTTCAAAATGTACTTTTTCCAGAAAGTTTTTTAAACACAATCCATTCTCATCTGGACCCTCTAGATGCTTCTGTAACTGTCCAGCTGTACACAGGTAGTGGGTCATCCTGCACTCACTTGTCCGGCTGCATTTATTCTTTTCATGGCCAGTGATCCGGAGTACTGTTTCGGAGTCTGTTTCCTCAAGTGCTGCGGTCACAAGGAACTTTGTTCTATCTAATAAGGCCAAACTTTGGTCTGAGCACTGGACATAAGAAAGTGTGGCTTCAACACTGAAAGCAATATGGAGTGTGTGCTTGATTCCAGGCAAAGTGCAGAGGGACTCCTGTTAGTGGATTAACAGGTCCTGAAACCAAGAGGTTTGGCTTGGGTTCTGCCTTTAAGACATTGTTTTGTCACCTCATGTAGTAACATTTGGTAGCTCCTTACAGCTTCTGGCTGTCTAAGATGAGAGGGAAAAAAAGTTCTTGGGATAATAAAACTTTACTGCACTTGGTATCTTCCCAGAGCAAGTAGAAAGGGTAAGTTAAGAAGTAGGGTGACTACCTTCCTTCCTCTTCTGGAAAGTGCTTTCAGACACACATAAGACACAGGTCTGCTAAATTAAAGTGCTTTTAAGTTAAACTAAGTTAATCTTACCGTCTCCCTCTCCTACCTCCAACTTTGTTCTCTTCTGGCATATGGCTTTCCCAATGAAAAATCACTGACCATTTCCACCCTCTTTTGGAGTCATTGTAGGCAGATTAAGCCAAAAGTTCTAGTAAAAACTTTCTAACTTTTGGATCTCAGATTAAAGTATTTATTAAATTATCTACAACAAAAAACACTATTATGTTATATTCCACTAGCATTAACAAAGGAAATGTTTTGTTCTCATTTCCAAAGTCAGGCTGTTTGTATCAAAATATTAGCTGCATTTTATGGAGTCTACTGGGTTCCAGACACTTCATGAATACAGCTCCACCGGGAAGATGGTATTTTCTGTTTTGTGATGTAGAAACCAAGTCTCAGAGGGGACAATTTGCTGGAAGTCTGGTGGCTGGTATGTTCCAAAGCTGCTGCTAAAAAGCACACCAGTCTCCAGGGCCCTGCAGTGCCTCTTCCAAAGCAGAACTATCTCCTCACTTGTCCCCTGTGCTCGTGTAGTACATCATGTAGAGTATTTGGAATGAGGTGGAATGATGGTTAGTTTGACAATTTTGAAAGATCACTTTTGAAAATATTCTGAAACCTTTATTTTAGTTACTTCCCTATTTTATCAGTCCCGTTCCTCTTATAAACCCTTTGCAGGTAAGATTGGAAACCCTGGAAGGAATTAAAACCTCACCAAGTTTCCTTTCTAAATACACCAAAAAAAAAAAAAAAAAAAAATTTAGTAACATTTGTTTTTTTCCTACTTATAAGAGTAATGTATAATCATTATAGGAAATCAGCAATACAGAAAAGTACTAGCTATTATCAGAGAATATGGATAGTGAGATGTTTTAACAAATCTCCTTCTCTTTTACTCAAAATAATTCTCTCCAACCAAGAGTTTTTTAGGATCTTTTTCTCTTAGTAGCTCTGTGCAACAAGCTCTGAGTGGAACAGGAACAGTACCAAGCCCCTAAAAAGCTGACCATTTTCCCAAGGGGACAAAATAAAACATTCATAGAACCAAATGGTTTAGTGCCATTGTGCTTGCTCTGAGGAATTCATGGAAAGAAGATGTGAGCTTGGATTAGCTTGCAATAAAGGGTTCAATAGGGGCTGGGGCTGGGGCTCAGCAGTAGAGTGCTCACTTAGCACGTGTGAGGCCCTGGGTTCGATCCTCAGCACCACATAAAAATAAATAAATGAAATCAAGGTATTGTGTCCAAGTATAACTAAAAAATAAATATTTTTTAAAAAGTGTTAAATAGAATATATACTGCCAAGCAGAGGAAGAGTCAGCATTAAGAGGGCTAGATGAGCCCAAGATGGTTCATTTCTGCATGTTTACAACACCATCCTTGTGTACCAATAGCACAGGTCTAGTAACACTGAATGAACACAGATGAGTTATGTCTGGTTGTGTTCTTCAGCTTGAATTGTGAATCCATATTCTTATACAAGGATTATGGCATGTATGTTAGCTATAAAGAAGAAAAACTCTTACTTTGAGGATTTTTAGTTGTAGATGGACACAATATCTTTATTTTATTCATTTATTTTTATGTGATGCTGAGGATCCAACCCACTGCCTCACACACACTAGGCAAGCGCTTTACCACTGAGCTACAACCCCAGCCCCAAGGATTTGTTTTTTAAAAAAAAAAAAAACTCCTTTTCCTTGTTCTTATTTGTCTCACTTATTCATGTTGGACTTTTCCTTTTTCTCAGATTCTGCACCAGCATTGTGGCTCAAGATTCCAGGGGGCACATTTACCACGGTCGGAATCTGGACTATGCTTTTGGAAATATCTTACGCAAGTTGACGGTGGATGTGCAATTCTTAAAGAATGGGCAGGTATGGTCCATACCGTATGATATAGAATTCCAAAACACTTTCTAACCCATGTTAACATTCATTTGGAGAGCCTGGTATACTAAGTGTATTCTCACTATAAGAAACAAATCAAACCCTTTGGAGAAGCAAAACCAGGAGAAAGATGTACATTAATTGTGCATATAGGAACAAGAGTAATTTATTGTTATTGAGCTTGGATTTGAGGAGGTCAATCAGTTTCCCTTAGGGAAGTCTCTTTTGGGGTATGATAAGTTGTCCATCTATTGGGCTAAATCAGCTCTTTCCTCTGCTTTCTCAGGCTGCTTCTGGAATAGGTAAGGGGCCAAGTATTGTAATGGCTAGGAACACCCAGCTTGGGGTCTGATAATCCTGGGTTTGAATCCTGCTTGGGTCATTTCCTCTATGAACCTAGAGATTTACTCATACCTGTTTTGTAGACTCAGAGACCCAGAGAGGTTAATAACTGCTTTATTGAAATAGTTCTTAAGATTAAAGCATGTGGAAGGTGCTTGATAAATAGTGGCCAAATAATGAATGGACTTTCACCTTTCAAGTATAATTTGCCCACATCACTCTTGTATATAATCATTAAAAAATTATACTTATTTTATTTTCAGCATGGTTTCTTTAAAAACATAATCTAATAGATACTATTGTCACATGACTGTAAAAACTTAGCATTAATCAATGTTAATTGAATATACAAAGGATATCATTCCTATGAAATAATACAACATACAAAAGACATATTTTTGTCTTTTGGGACAAGGACTGCATTCTCTTTATGCTTAGGGATGGATTCAGAAATACTAAAAGTTTGTTTACTAATAACTCATTTAGTCATCTGCTTTTACAAAGGTAAACTTTTTCTCAGAAAAATTTAAGATGAAATTTTCTCCTATCCCAATTTTATTCCTTCACTTTGCCACAATTAACAATTTGAAGTCTAGTTGAAGATGTACTTCAGAAACAATTTTGCATAGTAGAAAGTTCTAACATAAATGCAGGAAATGGAAAATAATAAGTTATCATTAAATGAAGGGATAACTGTAATTGACAACTTTATGTTTTCTCCATTATTCTACAATGAGCAAA
The DNA here is from genome assembly GCF_048772815.1 of Callospermophilus lateralis. Lineage (NCBI taxonomy): Eukaryota > Metazoa > Chordata > Mammalia > Rodentia > Sciuridae > Callospermophilus > Callospermophilus lateralis. The sequence continues at coordinate 57,702,694 of NC_135312.1, read as the reverse complement.
CATTTGTGTGAGTGTTTTGCATGGGGATGGAGCCCATGGCCTCATGCATGTGAGGCGAGCACTTTACCACTGAGCTTCCCAGCCCTTTCTTTATTTTTTCCCCCACATTTTTTATTGACACATTATAGTTGACATACCGATGGGATTTGTTGGTACATCATCACATATGCATACAATGTACAATATGACAATATATAATTTGAACTATATCACTCCCCATTTTCATTTCATTTTGAAACAGGGTCTTGCTAAGTTGCCCCAGACTAGCCATGAACTTGCTATCCTCCTGCCTCAGCCTCCCAAGTCACTGGGGTTACAGGCCTGCGCCACCATGCTTGACTGGAAATATTCTTATAAATAGAGAAAAGAATAAATGCAATAAAAATAAACTATTTCAACTGTCTCTCTAAAACTTATCCTAACAATTGTCACTTCATTTGTTTCTGTTTGCCCTGGAGCTCCCATGAGAAGTAGTCCCCTGAGGTGACTTCACTCTCAGATTATTACTGAATCTAGTCAGTTTACACATGGGTATTAATTTTTAGCAGAGAATTTGTGGCCAATAAATTATTTTGCCAAATTAAGAACAGGTAATCCATACAACAATTCATTTCTCATTTGTGTTTAGTGTTCATGGTTTTAAAAATAGTTTTCTATATAGGACCTCATTTGAACCTCTGAGCAGCCTTGTGAAGTTGGCCCAAGTCAACATTTTCATTTTTATTTTAAGGGGGCTGGGCCTCACAGAGACTAACCTGCCTCAAATCACATGGTGGAAATGAGGTGTAGGCCTTCAGTTACTAAAAGCTTTTTTTTTTTTTTGGCCAAAATTCAACCTCAGTTAAAATATAAATTAGAGTCCCCCGCTAAGGGTTTCTTCATTTTAACTGACTTGGCAAAGACAATTGGGCAGTACAAACATTTAGAAATAAAGGCCAATTTGCAGAGCTGCCTGATAAACTATCTTACAACATTATGTATAACTTGAAACTACCATGTGATTTTGATTTTTAGGAACTTTAATTTCTCAACCCTTCAAGAGTGACAGTAGTGTGAGGGCCAGTGTGTCATGTGAATGGAGTGACTGTATACTTACATGTTTTGTTTTTCATATAATTACTAAAAGGCCTTTAGTAGTAACCTAAGCTTACTCCCATTTCATGGCTGTGAATGGAGATGGGGGAAGTCACAGAAGGCTCTCCTGTAGTCCCAGCAACTCGAGAGGCTGAGTCAGGAGGATCGAAAGGTCAAAACCAGCCTCAGTAACATCGAGGCGCCAAGCAACTCAGTGAAACCCTGACTCTAAATAAAATACAAAATATACAAAATAGGGCTGGGGATGTGGCTCAGTGGTCGAGTGCCCCTGAGTTCAATACCTGGTACCAAAAAAAGCCCAAAAAAACAAAGGCCACTTGTAATTTAGCTACTTTACCCTATGTTTACAGCCAGAGGAGGTGAATAAATAATTCAGTGAAAAAGGTTGCTAATTAAAAATTAAGCTTTCTAAACAAAAAGATTAACCTAGGCCCAATTTATTTCTCAAAATATAAAGATACAAGTTAACCCTTGGACAGTATGAGCTAAGCACTGTTCAAAGTACTTCCTTGAAAAATAAAATTTGGTATTGGAAATAACTGCTAGACTTTGACTTTTTTCCTGGGGTATTATAGTGGTATGTTTTGATCACCAGAGCTAGTTATCTTAATTTAAAGTGGGGTGATTCCTATCACATGGGATGATCATGAGGGTTAAATGAAAGATATGTAAGATGACTTTTTAAATATTTAAAATTTAAATGTTATTCTTATTAGTGAGCAGTCCCACTTGTTTCCTCTGAAACAGAGCTTATCAAATGTGTGAGATTGATCTCTTGTAACCAAGTCAAAACAAGTTTTTAAATCAAACACCATTTTCAACATCTGGAATGAGGCTTATTTGTGCATGGATTTCCTAAAATAAGATTTATGGGATTATAAAAGAAACCAGTTATATTGAAATACAGTTATTTCAGTATCATATGTTTAAACACATTAAGTAGTAAGATTTAGCGGTGAGTTTAATAACTACCATAAGTTCAGAGCAGTGACAACTGAAGGAGGCAGCATTTCAAGTTATCTGTAACCACCATGGTTCATGTGAAAATAGCTGCCATTTCTACTGGGGACAAAATCACCACATCATTGTCACTGCTTGGTTTGTCATATGCATTCATGATAGAGGGAGTTAACTTTCAGTTGGAGGTTAGTGAAAACAAAGATGTACCTTTTTTCCCATCCAATCATTCCATTGAATTCTATTCAAGGATCCCCAAGGTTAAGAACCCCTGTTCTAGAAGGCTATTTTAGAGTCTTTAGAGTCTTATTCTGTTAGGAAAAAAAAATCCAGGAAATTATGGGACAAAACAAGTGATTTCAATGTATGTTTTGTTGGAACAGTAAAATGATACCTTGTCTCTTGATTTCAGGTTGCATTCACAGGAACCACTTTTATTGGCTACGTAGGATTATGGACTGGTCAGAGTCCACACAAGTTTACAGTTTCTGGTGATGAACGAGGTAATCAAACTCCTGAGCATCTCCCACCCTATCCCTGTTCAGTTCTAGCCAGGGTTTTCCTTCTCTCAACAGATTATGTGGGAGAACATCTACCACATGATAGGGACCTTCATCCTAGTGACAGGAGAGGGACGGTAGGCTTGAAAGCAATGAAGATGATCTCAGGGAGTGGTAAGCACTACAAAAAAAGCAGAACAGGAGAACAGGGAGAGTGCAGGACAGCCAGGGGAGGCCCCTCCAGGGGATCCCCAGCCAGTTCTACAGAAGCTGCTACCCTCGCCTTCCTGTAAATCTCTCTCTCCCCAGCACTAGAACGATCACGTGGTCACCCTGTTTAAAACCCACTGTAACTCAGGAAGACACATGATTTCACTTACATGTGGAATCTAAAACAGAGAGAATATCTGCATATTTTTACTCACTAGAAGAACATTGAACTTATAGAAGAGAGGAGAATGGTGGTTACCAGAGGCTGGAAGAAGGGATGGGAAAAGGAGAAATGTTGGTCAAAGAGTACAGAGTCTCACTTAGGAGGAATAAATTCTGGTGATCTGGGGTCACCTGGTGTCTATGGTTAATAATAATGTACTGTATATTTCAAAATGGCTAAGAGTGGATTTTAAACAGCCTCACCACAAAGAAATAATAAGGATATGAGGTGATGGATATGCTAATTAGCCTAATTGGCTCATTCCACCATGTGTGCAGGTATTAAAACAACACATGGTAGCCAGACAGGTGGCATAAACCTGTAATCCTAGCACCTCGGGAGGCTGAGGCAGGAGGACCATGAGTTCAAAGCCAGCCTCAGCAATTTAGCAGGTCCTAAGCAACTCAGAAAGACCCTGTCTCTAAATAAAACACAAAAAGAACTGGGGATGTGACTCAGTGGTTGAGTGCCCCTGAGTTCAATCTCTGGTACCAAAAAAAAAAAAAAAAACAACCCCACATTGTACTCTATACAATTATTATTCATCAATTAAAATAACAATACAAAATTTTAAATGTCACCCCCAAAAAACTCTGAAGTGGATTTTCCACTTCACTTAAAACAAACTCAAGGTCCTGATCCTCACCCCAGAACCCTACTTGATCACCTCCTGAACCTTGTTGTATTCCTCTCTCCCTTGCCCTTCCTCTGCCTGCACCTCACTGGCCTTCTTTCTCTTCCTGAAGTCTACCCCGACACTACGCCTTCTGTCTGCCCACCTATAATCCCAGTCACTGGCATTACAGGTGTGACCCTTTGCCCAATTTTGAATTGAGGTGTTTTTGTTTTTTGATTATTGTTGTTGAGTTTTAGGCATTCTCTATATGTTCTGGCTATTAACTCCTTATCAGATATCTATATGTAAATATTTCCTCCCACTCTATTCTTTTCACTCTGTTATTATCTTTTAGTGCACAAAATTATTAAGTTTTTATGAAGTCTAATTTGTCAATTTTTTTTTCTTTTGCTTCCACTGCTTATTTCTTACATGATTTTTTAAAAAATAAATACCCTACAGAGACTTTTAAAGGAAAATAATTTGGGGAGTGACTGAAAATATGTATTTTTTTTTTAAAAAGTAAGCCCAAATCAAACTTAAAGGTCTTAGAGATATATGTTATAAAAATATAAGTTCTATACATTCTTCCCAATATTTGCTGAGCCACTTTCCTTAAAAGATACATGATTTAATTTTGCCTGGGATAATTAATACTGTGTTTTCTTTTGCCATAATTATCCTTGTATCCAGGTACCAAAAATTCAACTTTCAACACTTGAGAGAATATCTGCATATTTTTACTCACTAGAAGAACATGTATGTTTATTGTATGTATATGTACACACATAAGCATATGTATATGATGTTCTTATGTCACTATGAAATTCAGACTTAATCTTTGAAAGCTGCGTACTAGTAAAATTATTTTTTCTCAGCCAGCCTTTCTCTTCCATCAGCTTGTAAAATGGGAATGAAACAAAACAAAACAAAACAAAAATTGTTGTTGTTGTTGTTGCAGTCTTGGGAATTGAACTCAGGGACTCTCTGCCACTGGTCTACACCCTGATCCTTTTTATTTTTTGTTCTGAGACAGGGTCTCTAAGTTACCCAGGCTAGCCTTAAACTAGTAATCCTGATACCCCAGAGTAGTTGGAATGTCAGGTGTACACTACCACTCCTGGTAGAAATTAACAAAATTTAAGAAAAAACATTTTCATGGTGTTTGAGTAACAAACTTATTGTTTCTTCTTCACCTTGGCAGATAAAGGCTGGTGGTGGGAGAATATGATCGCTGCCCTTTTTGAGAGATACTCTCCAGTCAGCTGGCTTATCCGCACTGTGAGTATATTTATTCACACTAACTTCATCTTCTAGACCACTGTGTTCTTGTTGCGATGTTCTGTGTCACTTAGAGATACTGCTTTTAATGTAAAAAGGTGCTGAAAAGAATCAGAACTTAAATGTTTTCAAACTGCACTTAAACCTTTCAATAATAAGTATCAAAGGTAAACAAAGCCAGTCCCTAATTAAAGTAGCAATTAGAGGTTTTAATCAATAATATACTACAATTAGAATAAGGACTTGGATTTGAGCAGAGGTGGTTGGGTATTTTAAAGGAAGAATGAGGGAGTAGAAAAGGAGTTGAATGGAGGCTTAGTAGAGTCGGGGAAGGGAAGAATTCTGAGTGGAAAGGAGGGGTTGCCCATGTGAAACCCATCTGAGTCTGCTAACTGGCCTTATGGAAGTTGGGATCCTATCCTCCCACTAAGGCTGGGAGGTAGAGTGCTATTTTCAGGTGTTGGCTGGAATGAATTCTTTTGATGACCTTGAGTGTCCTCAGACAGGCTAGCAGGGAGGATCATCTTAGGGATACAGCCTTGAGCTGATAGAAACAGCTAGTGTTTGTACCTCTTGATAGGCAAGGTTAGGGCAAGTAGGAGAGGACTCAGAGGAGCCCAGCTAGAGTTTGTTCAGGAGAGAATCTTTATCATAGGCTAGAATTTTGCAAAATATACGAGATTAATTTAGGTTCTTCTATGGGTATAGATATATACACTCCTTTTAGAATCTCCTTTACAAATATCTGAGTTAATGAATCAAATGCATTAGAATTTAGCTTCACATACCACTAAAGGAACATATGCTTTATACAAGTCTATTAAATGAGCAACTTCCAGGCCATATGTAACTTTATTTTGACTATAGAAGGCCCACTTTAGGGAGCACATCTCTGGTATCAGGGTCTGGCCCTGTCCAGCTTTGCCTTTTTGACCTTTCCTCACTTTGCTGGAAATCAGCTGCCCACTGCCTGCCCCTCTTTGACCTCTCACATTTCTCTTCAACTTGTTGCTCCGTAAAGATGCTGCAAAACTATGCATTCATCACAAATGAACTTCTATTCTTCCCTTCCAACCCCCCCTTATTGCGTGTTAGTATCTGCATATCAGAGAAAACATTTGGCCTTTGATTTTTGGGGGGATTGGCTTATTTCACTTAGCATGATATTCTCCAGTTCCATCCATTTACTGGCAAATGCCATAATTTTATTCTTCTTTATGGCTAAGTAATATTATTTTGTTTATTTATATAAATAAATAAATATATATATATATATATATATATATCACATTTTTCTTTGTTGATTCATCAGTTAAAGGACACCTAGGTTGGTTCCACAGCTTAGCTATTGTGAATTGGGCTGCTACAAACATTGTTGTGACCATGTCATTATAGTATGCTGATTTTAATACCTTTAGGTATACACTCAGGAATGGAATAACTGGGTCAAATGGTGATTCCATTCCAAGTTTTCTGAGGAATCTCCATACTGCTTTCCAGAGTGGTTGCACCAATATTCAGTCCCACCAGCAATGGATGTTCACTCTTATACTTTCATGTATCACCCTCTTAGGGCCTGGCACATGATGCCTGATACCCCCCACCCTCTCACCCTGGCCTTCCTTTGAAATATCCATGGAAGCCTCCATAGTTCTATAACTCTTGTATTCTGCATTCCCACAAAACCAGAATTAAGTGGAAAATGCCAACATTTGCTGTCAGCAAGAGCAATAGCCAGGCTTTCATGGACCACAGCTACAGTGGCCTCTAAGTGCTTGGATGACTGAGCATGGTGAAATGAATTCTGGGGAAACAACGTCATACATAGGCAGTCCTAAAACAGGAGGGCATCCTCTGTGCTTACTTCTCAAAGCAAAGTATTTCACATGAGATTTTACTTTTACACCCTTGAGCCTACTATGGGTGGGGGTCTGGCCAGTTGTTGAGATGTCTTCAAAGCAAGGCATCTTTTCTGTTGTCTCTATGCCTATTGCATGGCTTAAGCTTAATGGTGCTAATATCTCCAGCAACCACAACTCCCTTGGCCCCAATTTTACATGTGCTTTTTTGGTCAAGCTAAATTTTTTTCAAATCTTTCTGTTCCCCTTCTTGCTTCTGATTCAGACTTTATACCTGGCTAAAAGCCACTGCCTGAATGCTGTGTTGCCTTGAAATTTTCTCCAATAGATTAATTAGTCCATCACCTTTAAATTCAGTTCATACAAAATCTCACAGCATGTTCAAAATTAGACAAGTTCTTTGCCAGGATGTAATAAAAATGGCCTCTAGCTCAATTCTCAACAAAGTTCTCATTCTCATCTGAAACCTCGTGACTACAGTCTTACTCTCTGCATTTATTTCAGACTTCTGGTCTTCCGAACTCACACCAGAATTGTGAGCTCAGCTCACAATTGTAAGCTCAGCTTACAATATTCTAGGGCTTCTCTAGCCTGTATCACCAAACTTTTCCAAATGCCTCTCCATTCCAAAGGGCAGGTATAGTAACAGCACCAACCCCACTTCTCGGAGTTCATTTCTGTTTTAGTCAGCTTTTCATTGCTGAACCAAAATACCCAACAAAAACAAGTCAGAGCTTTTATAATTCAAGCACTTCCCCAAATCCTCGCCTCTGAACACTTTCATTGTGGACCACACCTTCAACATACGAGCCTTTGGGGGATGCTTCATATCCAAACCCATTTCCTGAAACAGATTCCCCATTTTTTTCCATTTCCTGAAATAGATAAGGCACTTGTTTTCTCTGACTTTGTCACTTGAGTGAAATAAGTCACTATGCCTTCAATATTTCTTATTGATGTTCTTTTGCTTCGTTCACACAGAGCTCTCTGTAAAAAGCAACTTATTGTTTAATAATAGTTGGGTGATGATATAGTTGGGTGTTTGATATAATCAAACAAATATCCCATCACTCCAACTACCTCACTTTGTCATTTTTCTGAGTGCAGAACAAACCAATGGAAATCAAAATACCCCTTACAGCAGTACATCTAAGACAAGGAATAATCTACAAAATCCTGCCATGAGGTTTATGATTTATGGGTGCTGAAGGATGGAACATTTGCAGATACCAATATTTTGAATTATTCTTTTTATTTTATTTTATTTCTGGTACCAGGGATTGAACTCGGGGCACTCAACCACTGAGCCACATCCGTAGCCCTATTTTGTATTTTATTTAGAGATAGCGTCTCACTGAGTTGTTAGCACCTTGCCATTGCTGAGGCTGGCTTTGAACTTGTGATTCTCCTGTCCTGTCTTAGTCTCCGGAGCTGCCACCACACCAGACTTTGAATTGTTCTTTTATTTGACCCTGTCCTCACCGAAACCCTTAACAGTGTGTCTTGACAATATTCAAGATGAGTTAGCCTAAAATGTACTACTCTCAAAAAATTAATTATGAAGGTGCAGGTAGAAAGAATAGGCCTTCTACTGTAGAATGTTCCTGCGCAGATCAGCTCAGAAGGCGCACCCATAGAAGCTGAGGATTTTGAAAGATTCCCTTAACTGCCCATGCCATAGAGCTTTGGAAGTCTTCATGGACCCTCAGGGGTGTCAGAACAGTAGTTAAGCTCTCCATTCATATGTATTCTTTTATCTCAAGCCTTTGCTAATTAAGTCCATTGATCTAGAACTTTCTACCCCACTCCCTGTCCTCTTCCTGCAACCACCACTTTCATAATTGAGTTCAGCTCCTGTGACGCTTCCATGGGATGCCGTTTCTACTGCCCTGGGATAGGATGGGCCCCCTGCTATGACTTCTGCCACTTTGCCTTCTCCAGGGCTAACACTTATTGTTCTGTGTCCCCATTGCCTGGTTGACTTTTCTGTCTTTCTTGGAAATTTGGGAAGAAAAAGAACCAGGTCACTCATATACACTGCTCCAGCCTGACTCCTGCACAGTGCCTAGCCACCAGTAGGTACTCAAGAAAGAACAAATGAAGGGAGAAACACAAGGCATCTGTTGAGACTGAGATCTGCCTGGAAAGCACCTAGCTTGTGTTTGGTGAACCAGGTGTGGGACTTGCAACAGTTTTGTCCTTTCATGAGGAATTCTTGCTGATTTTGGCCCCCACTGCAGCTGAGGTTTCTTCCATCTCAGGAAGATAAGTTAGAGTAGTTCTATGGCTCAATATATCAGGAGAAAATGCTTTGGATCATTTTTGTTCATCGTTGGGTGTGGACCATTCCCTTGGATGATTTGCCTATGCTGGTTTGTCTTTTTGTTCAGACGCTGAGTGAGTCGGAAAACTTTGAAGCAGCCGTTTACAAGTTGGCCAAGACTCCCCTCATTGCTGATGTCTATTACATCGTTGGTGGCACATCCCCCCAGGAGGGAGTGGTCATCACCAGGAACAGAGGTGGCCCAGAAGACATTTGGCCTCTAGATCCTTTGAATGGAGAGTGAGTTGAATTAAAGACTCTGGTCATTTTGTATCAAATCTTTCTTTTTAATTTGGTGAAACTGAGGTATTTTTATTTTTTAATATTTCTTCTATAATTATATCTCAACAACCTTGGATAAGACAAGATGATATGCTCTGTTGTAGGTGGTTCCGAGTTGAGACAAATTATGACCACTGGAAGCCAGCACCCAAGAGAGATGACCGGAGGTAGCCTTCCATATGCTTTCTGGTTGGCCCTGTTTTTTTGTGGTCAAGAGAATATCCCCTTCCTACCACAGGGACTGGAGAGACCTACAGGTGTTGTCCCCTCCTAGAGAGCGTACTCGCCCCCTCACCAGTGTTTTGACCAGGGTGGGGGAGCACAGTGTGTGGAGGAGAGTCATGGTGAGGGCCTTTTGGTAGTTACTGGGGTTGGAAAGGATGAAGTTGGCCCTGGCCTAATGGCTAGAACTCCTGAAGCTCACCACCAACCTCACTAATAACTCTTTGTGTGGCCTCTCGGATCTTTGTTCACCCATCTGTAAATGAAAGGACAAGGCAGACTTATGAACTTCAGTGTAGTTGGAGTTTTTATTGTCCCTTCTAATTGTGAAAATTCTATCACTCATTGTGGCTGCAAAGAACAGATGACTGTATACTTCACTTGCCTTTACTATCCCAAATTTGGTAGCAAAAATTTAATTCTCAAACTTCCTTGAGCACAGGAGCCAACAGGACCAACAATTGAATGAGTCCCATCATGGTGGTGTGAGCCAATGCAGCTAATATGCTTGGGGGCCACAGTCTGTTTTGACATAGGGGAGATAATGAGACAGAGCCCTGGGTGTGTAAAAGAGAATAACAGCTGATGGGATTCAGAGTTTCCTAAAGAACCTAGTGACCTTTGACGGTTGTCCTTGCAGAACACCTGCCATCAAAGCCCTTAATGCTACAGGACCAGAAAACCTCAACCTGGAGACACTTTTCAAGGTAAGTTGTGTCCTGATGTCCAGTTTACCCAGGATGTTTGGTGAAAAAAGAAATTCTCTGAAATCAAACAAATGTAGTAGATGAAAAAGTTATAGTAACAGTTCTACCTAGTTAAAAACTTTTTAAAAAGTTACATGACATTTATTGAGCTTTTTTCTGTATAGGTTAAAATTCCACCTTCACCTAAGTTTTTATTCACATTAAAAGTAAACAGACATAGTTGTAATATATGTTTATGGCTTAAAAGAAAAAAAAAGAGCAAGGATTAAAAGGTTTATAACTATAGCCTTGAGATACACTAAAGGGTTAAACGGTTATATTCTTTCTATAGATATTCTACATGTATTTCTTCTACCTTTTCATGTTTTTGTAATTTTTTTTTTCTGTGCAGGTTTTGTCAGTGGTTCCAGTTTATAACAAGTAAGTTAAGCACATCTGTTCATCTGTCACCTCAGAACAGTGACTTCACTCCCCCACTGTGGCTTCCCAGGCATGTGAGGGCTCCTGGGATCAGACACCATAGGTGTTGTCAGTTCAGCAGTGGACAGAACGGTCTCCACTGTCATGGGACCAACATTCTGCGTGGGGAGTGGGGTAGATAAACAAATACACCACAAGTCAGGTGAGAAATTCATGCCAAAACTAAAGGTGAGGAGGATAGGGAATGGAGGAGGAGGAAGGCAGTGACATCTTCACCCTGATTCAGTCTGTTAGCTGTGGGCAGTTTTCACTGGCCCACTACCTCCACCCCCATGTTGTTCCTCATTCCACACCCGATTTAGTAAGAATAGTTCCTTTAGCCTGCACCCTTGAGGGTAGCATTGTGTGAGCTGTGGTTTCTCTGGATTATAGTTTAGGATTTTACTCACACTTTTTGGGCAAAGCTCTAGGCCTTGATTAGCTCTTATCTCAATTTGAGAGGCAACTGCACCAAATCTGTTGGGGGAAACTCTGAAGGTCCATTGTCACCACCACTGAAAAGCTGAATAGGCCATCAGCCTCCCTCCTTGTCATCCCCCTCAGGGGAACAACTGAGGAAGGGGACTCAACCCTAACTGCCTTATTCACACCCAAAACTACCTCATTAGGAATGTAGGCACCTTCTTATGCTTAGTGGGGCAGAACTGAACTTATTAAAATAAATGAGGAAGTACCTGCAAGCAAAGATAATTATCTCCTTCCTTTACTTCAATAAACTCCAAACAGCATTTCCTACTTTCTCATCTCTGCTTTCTCCACAGCAATAATATCAAACTGTATTCTTCAGGAAATAACCTAGTCAAGTAAAACTTTAAACATCCAGTAGAAGCCAGGTGTTGTAGCACGTATCTGTAATCCCAGATACTAAAGAGGCTGAGGCAAGAGGATCCCAAGTTTGAGACCAGCCTAGACAATTTAGCAATATGGAAGGGCATTTGCTTAGCACATGTGAGGCCCTGGGTTTAATCCCCACTATTGTAAAAAAACAATCAAATACCCTGTAGATTTTTTTTCTTTGCATTTGTATCTGGGTGCTTTAAGATTCCTGAGTATAAAGATATTCTCAAAACTGTTATTTTGCACCATAATAGAAATCTATCTCCAAAATACCTCTTTGGAAGTCTTTTCATTGAGTATGGCCTGATACAAAGATTGACACTTAAGAATTTATTTCAGGGCTGGGGATGTGGCTCAAGCGGTAGTGCGCTCGCCTAACATGCGTGCGGCCCGGGTTCGATCCTCAGCACCACATACAAAGATGTTGTGTCTGCTGAAAACTAAAAAATAAATATTAAAAATTCTCTCTCTCTCTCTCTTTTTTTAAAAAAAGAATTTATTTCATAATTTTCTAATAGCCAACATAGAAAACAAATTAATCAGTATTCTACCATCATTATGTAGCTATTTAAAATTTTGAAGGCTATTCAAAGCATGGACTATTTAAATAAATATAGTAATGATTTTATTACAAAACTAATTTTAAAAATATAGTCATTACTTATGTAACTACTTTAAAAACCATAAGAACACAGAAATAGTTTCTTAATCCTTTAATTTATTTTTATTATTTATTTATTTGTTTATTTTTTGGTACCAGGGATTGAACCCAGTGGCTCTTAACCACTGAGCCACATCCCCAATCCTTTTTATTTTTTATTTTGAGAAAAGGTCTCACTAAGTTGCTTAGGGCCTCACTAAGTTGCTGAGATTGTCTTTGAATTTATGATCCTCCTGCCTCAGTCTCCTGAGCTGCTGGGATTACAGGCATGCGCCACAGTGCCTGGCCTTTCCTTTAATTTCTTTTTATTCTTAATTTTTTTTAATTTTTAGGTACTGGGGATTGAACCCAATGGCACTTTACCACTGAGCTACAATCCATGTCTGTCTTTATTTTTTAATTTGAGACTCTTGCTAAGTAGCTGAGGCTGGCCTTAAACTAGGATCCTACAGCCTCACCCTCCCCAGTCACTAGGATTACAGGCATGTGCCAACACACTCAGCAACCCCTCATTTTAAAAATAAATATTCTAACAAATAAGCTATTTGGATAAAGAACCACCCCCAATGCCCCCAATGATCTGTTTATAAATTAGCTCTTTGGAGTAGGGGAGAAAAACAAATAATTTCCCTGATTTTTAGCATTTGTCAATTTCCTATTGTAAATACAGGTAAAGTATCCCTTATTCAACATGCCTGAGACCAAAAGTGTTTCAGATTTCAAGTGTTTTCTGTTTTGAAATATTTGCACGAACTTTACCAGTGGAACATTTCTAATCTGAAACATTCCAAAATCCAAAACTTTTTAAGGGCCGACGTAGTGCTCAAAATGTTTTGGATTTCAAAGCATTTTATATTTTGGATTTTGGATGTTCAACCTGTACTTTCACCATGGCTGATTTGAAGCTTTCAGTTGGTTCATGAATTACCTATATATTTGACAGTTGCTCTCACTAGCCTGTAGAAGCCAGCTCTAACACTTTATTGGCTGTTTCCCTCCCACTAGGATATAATTTTGCCCTTCTAATATTCATTTTAAAAATAGGGTTTAAAAACTGGGCATGGGGCTGGGGATGTGGCTCAAACGGTAACGTGCTCGCCTGGCATGCAAGGGGCACTGGGTTCAATCCTCAGCACCACATAAAAATAAAATAAAGATATTATGTCCACCAAAAAACTGAAAATAAATATTAAAAAAAATTCTCAATCTCTCTCTCTCTCTTATCTCTCTCTCTCTCTTAAAAAAAAAAAAAAAACTGGGCATGGTGTACATGCATGTAGCCCTAGATGCTAGGGAGGCTGAGGCAGGAGAATTCTTTGAGCCAAGGAGTTTGAGGCCAACCTAGACAACTTAGGGAGACCTGTTTCAAAAAATTAAAAGGGATGGGGATATAGTTCGGTGGTAGAGCGCTTGCCCAGCATGTGAGAGACCCTGGGTTGGACTCCCAGCATTACAAAATAGGGGTTAAAAACTATCTTAGTGTTCTTACAGTTTTTGAAAGTAATTACATAAATGATTATTTTAAATTAGTTTTATAATTAAGCATTTAATATATTTATTTTAATAAAAGAAAGCAATTTCTATGCTTTGAATATCCCTCATATTTTTAAATGCTGCACGGTGGCTAATTGTACGCATTATAATGAAATTAATCTTTCTCCACTTACTAGTTTTTCCTCCTTTAAAACAGAAATAAACATACATGTATCTCACATACCCGCTACTTTTGGATTTTTTGAATTATTTCCATTGGCTGAATTCCCAGAAATAGGGTTACTGAGTTACAGGCTCTGACTATTTAAATCGTTTCTGAAATGTTTGTCAAAATAAAATTGTTAGAAGTTATAAGTGGTTTACTGAGTAATATTTTTCTCTATTGTGTAATCAAAAACCCAAGAGGAAATTTTAATTTAAATTTAAATGACAGTCCTCACTGAACCAGAATGAACGCAGCATTCTAACTCTCAGGCCCTTATCATGTAATGATTAACCCCATCTGGGCTTGTTGAGTGTGTGAGGTCAGTAGAAATGTCAGAACATACCAGATTAGCTCTATGTTGCCCCCTTGTGCCGTACTCAAAAGTTAAGCCTGCTGGCAACAGAATGTTCTCTGTGGCCATCAGCAGAGAAAGCATTAATATAGAGAGGGAGACCTGGGTGTGGTGGTGCACACCTGAAATCTCAGCTACTCTGAGGCAGGAGGTTTGCAAGTACAAGGCCAGCCTATGCAATTCAGTAGTACCTTGTCTCAAAATTAAATAAATAAATAAATAAATAAGGACTAGGGATATAGCTCACTGGTAGAACCTTCTGGATCCAACCCCAAGTCCTGAGGGTAGTGGTAGGGAAGTGATAGAGAATAGACCTATGACTAAAGTAAGCAAGCATCTGAGGTCCTGTTCAGGGGACCCCTGATCCCCTTGGTCAAGCTCTAAGCATGCTCACGGTGCTGTCTTCAGCTGGCTCTGTGATTCAGCTGTGGTGCTCAGTGCCAGATTCTGCCTGTTCCTGAACAACCCAGTTCCAGTTGCTTTGACCATGTGCCCCAGCTGCTTTCTAACACAAGCAATGGAGGAAGGGAGTGAAGGAATGGGCCTTAGCATGGGTGCACATGTGCTTGTGTTGTTCTCTTGCTTTGCAGAATGTGGAATAAATGACATTGTACTTTTTTTCCTTAGTTCTGGGCAAGAGGGGCATCTACCTTGATCTCTGAGATTTTGAGGCTCTACTCTGGCTATCCTCTGGATGTGATCCTCCCATGATATAAGGAATGTGCTGAGTCAGGTGTCCACCCAGAATCTGCCCCAGGACTCAGTACCCTAGGGTTCCCTGAAAAGCCCCAAGCCCATTTCCGGGGTCCAGGTGTCCTCTTTCCTGGAATCCGTCTCCTGATGGTGGTGAGCAGCCATTGTGGACAGCCTGTCCTTATAGGGGACAAGAAATGGCTGCTTACTGGGGGATATGGATGAAGCTTAGATGTCTGAGGTGTCATATATGTGCAAGAAAGTCCCCTTGTGGGGTAGGACAGAGCCAGGGTCAGGGCCAAAGACTGGCTGGCTCTCACTGCCATAGAAATGGAGCTTTAATGAATCTGAGAATTTTACATTCATCTTGGTCTTCCACAGTGTTGTCAAAATAAGAGGAAAGAACATTTTGACCTTTTGATTTATACATTTTAAAACATTCTGACATATATGAACCTCTATTTGTATTCTTGTCCCAGATCTCAGTGTTAGGGAAGGGCTTGATATATTTTTCTCTGTCTTTAGAATATTAGAGGAAATGATACCTATATAAAAATTTCTCTTGTTATTTCAGCTATACAGTTTATACTACAGTAATGAGTGCTGCCAACCCAGAAAAGTACAAAACGAGCATCAGAAACATGAGCTGAACGTAAGTAAGCTGAAGAGTGAATTTGTCCATGCTTTGAAAGAATTGTCATAGCTTGTTGATATTGGGGTGGGATAGGAGGTGGGTATGGGCTGGAATTTCTCACGGAAGGAAGATGGTGATATTTAAAATTTATATATACATAGTATTTTCTGACAAGCGTTTGGCATATGATTGACATCATTAGGTATTTTATTTTGAACTGTTTGAATTGAATGAAGCTGAAATCTTCCAGTGCCCTGTGCCTCATTACCTCTAAATATACTCTTTTCTCAAGACAAGATATTATCTCTTCACACACACAGAGGGGTAAATATCTGGGAAGACTAATGTGTCCCCAGAATAATGTGAGGCGCAGCACCTTCATAGCATTGGAAGACAGATTCTGAAGGCAAAGGACACTTCCAGAATTTATTCCAGGTACTGGTGAGTCCATAGGTAAGGAGAAGGACATTAAGGAGAAAGCAAGAGTCTCCTTCCTGCTACCCCTGAAGTTAAACCAGGGCAGTGCCATTCTAATTGCAAGAATCATCTGAAGTTTGTAAACCTGGCCTGATGTTTTGGTCACTGATTTATCTTGGGAATGTTCAAAATCACTGTTTGAATTAAATGCATTCATTTTTTCTTCTGTTACAGATTTTTTAAAAAATGAAATTCTTGAAGAGCTGCACTTAAAAAAAAGACAAAGTGGAAGTATTTTATTATTTTATGAACAATACAGACTCCTTCCTCATTATACTTTTCAACCTTATGAAATGGGGGTCAGGCGTCACTTCGGTGGCATTTTGATGGAATGGGTAATAGCATTGTTTTGCATTCTCTTCCCTTCCTCGTCATCTTGATTTTTTTTTTTTTTTAAGCTTCTACTCTGGCTTTACTCCCAGCTTCTCATGATTCTGTTATCATTTCTCTGCTTATCCCCTAGAGAAGTCAGCTAGAAATACCTCTTTGTTCATTATGAAGTGCTTCTAGAAGAGCCCAGTTAAAAATTTCTTCTAAGGCTTAAATAGGTCAGTTGTAGAACTGTCCATGCATGAGGGCCCAGATTCTATCTCCAACAACACACACACACACACACACACACACACACACACACAGGCAGAAGGATTTCTTCTAAAAAAAAAAAAAAATGGAGAGCTCTATTTTGAATAGAGCCTGTTTGAAGGTGGGACCTTTGGTTGTGTATTTCCATGGGATGGGATTCTCACTTTTTATATTGCTAATGTTTTTACTTCAACCAGTGGACCTTCTTTTTTTTCTAAATAATTTCTTACCACTTTTTAAGGGGAGTATGAAATCAAGTCATTTTTAATAGTTACTTATCATTTGTTAATAAAATGTTGGAAGAGATGTGGGCAAGGAGAATAAAACTGTTTTTCAAGATACCAAGTGTTGTGTCCTCTGTGCTTTCTTACCCCTGGGGTCAAAGAGATCTAAACAGCTGTCCTGAGAAGCAGCTCTCCTAGTTGTGATGTTGTTTACAAGTTTCAGGATTTAAGGGAGTGAACAGCTGTTTTGTAGAATTTGATTCCCCCCATCCCCCCCCCACCAGGTACATGAAAGAAACTTTTTTGAGGATGAAGTCACAGAAGATTAAAATCATGAACAGAGGAATTTTGACTGGATATTCTTGTTTAGTGTTTTAGCCAAATGAAGGAAGATAAATGTCTAGAAGGCAGTGTTACCTGGTCACAGAGACCTCTACCACTCTGCATGGCACACCTATCCAGTCACGGTTCTTCTTGGACAGTGTTATTCAATTTCCATCATACAAGGCTTTCTTTATATCAAATATCAGAGATAGTTTACTCATGCCAGATATATCACACTATCATTGAGACTAGAAATTTCCACTAATTTATTTCCTTCCATTCCTGTTTTCTTGAAAATATATTATAATCTTTGGATGGAAATTTGGAGAAAACCCTAATTTTAACCAGGCAAGGTCATGCTATTGAGGATTCTCAGCAGGAGAGCAATCTCTGGTTGCTCTTCAGATGTCTGTCCTTTGTATTGTGTGGTTTGATTACCATGTGTCTGGATGTAGACTGGATTTTATTTAGCCTGTTAGGAATTTGTTGTGGTATACAAATTTCAAATGTATTCCTTTTATTATTCAGTTTTGGTTAATTGTCAGTTATCTAAGACTTGCTCTCCTACATTCTCTCTTCTCCTGAACTCCAAGTATGTTGAAAGAGTTCAGAACACATCACTCAAATTATGCCATTTTAGGATAAGGGTTATTTTGAGCTAAAGGCACTTGAAAAACCAGCAGATAGAAGGTTGCTCTGACCCTCCCCTTTTCCTCCTTGAAAGCAGGAGAGAAAACTCTGTGTGGAAGATGTCCTCCCTATTTCAGGAGGAAGGCAAGAATCTTATGAAGGACAGGCAGTAGAAGCAAGATAATTCTGTACAAACAAACCTTATTAAACTAACCTTTATCTTCCACATTAACTTCCCCACCCAGTTAATTCCCCTATTCTGAGCCCCTATGCCTTGTCATACTTTCGCAATTTACTATTCTTTGTCCAGCTTGCTCCTCAACTTAGAATGGGTTACAATATGTGAGGTGCATTTGTTTCAATATGTGAGGTGCTCCTCAACTTAGAATGGGGTTACATCCAAAGAAAAAAACAATCATAAGTTGAAAATATTCTAAGTAAAAATTGCATTTAATATAGGCACCTATCAGCCATCCCAGGAAACAACACAATACACAATACATTGTTTCCTCCTCATGATTGTGTGACTGGGAGACATAGCTTACTGGAGATGGGAAGCAAGTGAGAATCACATCAAAATTCAAAATTTAAAGTCTTTTTTTTTTTCCTGAATGTGTATTGCTTTTGTCCCATGATAAAGTCAAAAAATATAAGTTGAACCAATGTTGAGTTAGGGCCATCTGTATAGTAAAACAAATGAAGAATTAAAATGTCTTTAAAGATGTAAATACAATCTAAATGTCCATCCATGGATGAATGGATAAAAGAAATATGATGTGTACATACAATGGAATATTCTTCCTTTTAAAAAGAGGAGATGATAACTACAGAGGAGAAAAAATTTCAATATCTTTACCCATTTTAGGTTCTTGGATTGGAGTCCTGCAAATTAGACTAACAAAGACAGGTTAACAAACCAAAAAACAATTTTATTAACGTGTTTCCTACTAATAACATGCAGGAGCACCCGGAGATGAGTAACTCAAAGGTTTGGTTAGAGCATGAGTTAATATAGCTTCTTAGCAAAGAAACTTCTTAGCCAAAGAAGTTTATAGAAATGACAAAAGAAAAGGACTCTGAGTCTCTAGGGTGGCAAACTGTCGGAAGGTGTAACTGTATGGAACCTGTGGTAGGTAGATAAAGGCTAGCTAGTCAAGTTTTGTTAGTAGATTTCTCTGCTGCCCTAGAGTTTTCTCCTGTGAGTAAGCTTATCCTTACAGATAAAGAAGGAAAGAGAGACACTGTTGTAAATTTATGTCCTCCCTATATCAGGAGGACAGGCAAACAGGGAGAGGGCAAAGAGCTTTTCCTATGTCTGCTGCTTTCTAATTGTCTTTTGCTCAAAATAATTCTTGTCAAAGAGGCATATTTTGGGTGACATTTGTTACAATATTTGATAACATGGATGAAACTTGTAGACATTAGGCTAAATGACAAAAGACAGATGCACGAATACTGTATGATTTCACTTACGAGGAGTATCTCAAATGGTGTCAGAAGCAGAGAGTAGAACCGAGGTTTTAGGGGTTGAGTGGTATGAAAAATGGGCAGTTGCTATTCAACCAATATAAATCAGTTTTGCAAGGTGAAGGACTTCTAGAGATCTGCTGTATCACATCATGCCTATAGTTAATCATATTGTATGGTACACTTAAAAATCTAAGAGTATAAACCAGTTATGATGGCATGTGCCTATTTCCCAGCTACTGGGAGGTTGAGGCAGGAGGATCCCTTGAGCTCAGGAGTCTGAGGACAGCCTGGGCAACATAGCGAGATTCCGTCTCAACAACAACAATAACCCAAAACCCTAAGAGGTAGATCTCCTGTTGTATTCTTACCATGATAAATCAAAAATAAAAGAAGAGCAAAAATAAGAAAAGAAATTTAAATAATTTGGCCTACAGTAGTTGCATGGAAGATGAAGAGTTGATGTTTTTAAAAATAGCCTTTTTTAAAAGTATACAAGTAAAATAAAAATAAACCAAACAGTACATATTGTAATCTTCTGCCTCTCTTCCCATCTTGTAGCTAATACTCCCTCCAGACTCTATTCATCAAGACAGTTTTTTAATCTTCAATCAACTGATGCTCTGAGAGCATAAAAGTAAGAGGATTTTATTTGGGGTTTTATGAATTAGAAAATTCAAGAGAATTTCAGATAGCACTGAATGAATGTTCCAAAGGTGACAGGGGCAGTAGGAGCTTATATAGGCAAGCAGTGCTGATTTATTGCAAAGTGGTAAAAATTCTCTCATAGGAAACTTCCGTTGAAGTAGAGAAAGAACAGGGGCTATGGGGTAGGGATTATGTAACCAATTAAATCTAACAAAAAGAATGTATTACGTAGTAAAAATGTTCATAAAACAAGAGTCCAATAGTCCCTTGACACACATCTTGAATCTCTGCACATGATGTAATTATCCTGGTCATTCCAGATGCCTGCAGTCAAGGGGTAAAGGTAGCTAAATATTCACATTCCTAGGCAGAAGCTTGAGAAATGGTAAGTCATATTCCCTTGAGGGCTTCCTGACTCCATGTTGAAAAGCTCTTTTAGTGTTGTTTCTACTGTGATTTTCGTTTTATTTTCACAATGCATATATCTTTTAAATCTTAGATTTTATATTTATTTAGGTATGGTGAGGCCAACAGATATGAGAAAGTTGCCATTGAAATTAAAACAGTTACCAAGAGGAGGGGCCATGCATGGCCACAGTGAGAACACTGAGTTGGGTCACAGGCAGAGAAAGAGACAGGAACAAAGGACAAGAGGAGCTCTATAGAAAAGGAATGGTTAAGACAGGGTAAGCACAGTGCCTCTCACACATGCTAGGCAAGTCCTCTACCACTGAGCCACAACCCCAGCCTGAAAAATTGTGTTCTATATGTGTAATAAGAATTGTGATGCATTCTGCTGTCATGTATTTAAAAAATAAGAGCAAAAAAAAAAAAAAGACAGGGTAAGCAGGCTATACAGGTTTAGGACGGGCTAGTTGGAATAATTTCAGCAGATTCCTGAGTGTAAGGAGTACTCCTAGTTGTTTGATACTTGGTTTGGGATAGTTTTCTTTTGGAATCAGCTAACCATGGGAGGGGTACCCTCCCTCTGGTCAGCAAGGCCCAAAGACGTCAAAGCATCAATATAGATTCTATACCTAGGAAGACCCCAAAAATTCCACCAGAAAACTTCTAGAACTAATAAATGAATTCATCAAAGTAGTAGGATATAAAATCAACAATAAATCAATAAATGGTCAAAGTACTGAACAGATACTTCTCAGAAAAAGATATACAATCAATCAACAAATATATGAAAAAATGTTCAACATCTCTAGCAATTAAAGAAATACAAATCAAAACAACTCTACGATTTCATCTCACTCCAGTCAGAATGGCAGCTGTTAAGAATACAAACAACAATAAGTGTTGGCAAGGATGTGAGGAAAAAGGCACACTCACACATTGCTGGTGGGACTGCAAATTGGTACAACCACTCTGGAAAGCAGTATGGAGATTTCTTGGAAAATGGATCCACCATTTGACCCAGCTATCCCACTCCTCGATTTATACCCAAAGGACTGAAAAACAGCATATTACAGTGATGCAGCCACATCAATATTTACAGCAGCACAATTCCCAATAGCTAAATTGTGGAACCAATCTAGATGCCCTTCAGTAGACTAATGGATGAAGAAACTGTGGTACATATACATAATGGAATATTAGCATTAAGAGAGAATAAAATCATGGCATTTGCAGGTAAATGGATGGAGTTGGAGAATATTATGCTAAGTGAATAATCCAGTCTCCCAAAACCAAAGGCCAAATGTTCTCTCTGATATGTGGATGCTGATCCATAATAGAGATGGGGGGGGGAGCATGGGAAGAATGGAGGAACTTTAGATAGGACAAAGGGGAGGGAGGGAAAGAGAGGGGGCATGGGGAAAAGAAAGATGGTGGAATAAGATTGACATCATTATCCTAAGTACATGCATGAAGACATGTTTTGACTCTACTTTGTGAACAACTAGAGACATGAAAAATTATGCTGTATATGTGTACTATGAATTGAAATACATTCTATAACAAATTAGAATAAATAAACTTAAAAATAAACCAGAAAATGTGGTGGCTATCATACAAAAAACAATTTTTAGTTTATTTTTTAATTTTTCATAATCACAAATAAAATAGAAATGAAATCCTTTATTTTTTTGTTGGATATAAAATTTAAGCTGAATTTCTGGATCAAAGGGTTTATATATTTCAAATTTGTAATTTAGTAGATAT
The DNA here is from genome assembly GCF_048772815.1 of Callospermophilus lateralis. Taxonomy (NCBI): domain Eukaryota; kingdom Metazoa; phylum Chordata; class Mammalia; order Rodentia; family Sciuridae; genus Callospermophilus; species Callospermophilus lateralis. The sequence goes on along the minus strand of NC_135312.1, from coordinate 57,680,539 downwards.
AAAATTTACTAAACTATAATTAAAACAACCTAGGGTTAGAGTAGTAGCTCAGTGGTAGCGCACTTGCTTGGCATGTGTGAGGCCCTGGGTTCGATCCTCAGCACCACATATAAATAAATAAATAAAATAAAAGACCCACTGACAACTAAAATACATTTTAAAAAACATAATTTAATAGATTCCAAAAATGTAAAATGATTTACATTTTGACCAATAATATCTATATAAGACTCTTTTTTCTTTTACTCTCAATAATACAGGCTATTATCAGTCTTACAGTCAATTTGGAAAAAGAATGAAAGCAGTCAACCACTAACAAAAGGTAACCCAGTGTAAAAATATTAATATCAGACAAAAGAGAATTCAAGGCAAAAAGGCTTTAAAGAGGAGAGCGATATTTTTAAAAAAATATGTTTTAGGGGGGCTGGAGATGTGGCTCAATTGGTAGCGCACTTGCCTGGCATGCGTGTAGCCCGGGTTCAATCCTCAGCACCTCATACAAACAAAGATGTTGTGTCCGCTGAAAACTAAAAAATAAATATTAAAAAAATTCTTTCTCTGTCTCAAGAAAAATATTTTTTAGTTGTAGATGAACACAATTTATTTTGTTTATTTTTATGTGGTGCTTAGGATCGAATCCAGTGCCTCACATTTGCGAGGCAAGTGCTTCAAGGCCGAGCTACAACCCCAGCCCAAAGGTAGAACGATACTTAATTTTGAAGAGTTGCCCTCTACCAAAGGAGTAACACGGTTATAAGCCTTTATGTATTATAATTAGGTAATTGCCAATGGCAATTTTATCTGATCCAAAGTAATATATAATTATAGAACTTCAAAATACATATGTAAAGACTCAAATACAAGGAGAAATTGCTAAATTTCACCATAGAAATCTTCAAAACACCTTTTTTGAAGATGGGCAAATCAGAAAGAGTAAATAAAGATAAAGATTTGAAAAATATAATTAACAAGCTTAACCTGCTAGATACTGATAAATAAACATTATTTTCAAGTTCCAGTGAAATATTTAGTATTTACCAGCCCACACTCAAGCATCTTAGATCAATTGCCAGTAAATTGAGACTGTGGATTAACAACAGTTTCAGTTATATCCTAAGGGGAAAGTGGCCACAGGAAGGGCATGATATTTCAATCAGGTTTAGAAACAAGCCAGCCACAATGGAAGATGCCTTGCACCTCCTGTGTGGCTCCTGATGAGGACCCCTGAACTCTGGAGCCCCCGGGCCCCTCTGTCTCGTCAGCACTCTTCTATTTCTGGGTTAAGGAGATCAGGCTTCTCACACGTGGCTTGGGAAACGTGTCCTCCTAATCCAGGAGAGTAAGAAGATTTAGGACTGGGGAGGAGCTGGAGTGAGAGAGAGAGTGGAAGGGGGACTACATGCAGGCGTGGGCCTGGGTGTGCAGAGGGCACCTGACTACAATCTCTCCTTTCCAGGGCCTGATCTGACTGAGGTCTGGTGTGTCCAGTGCTTCAAGGTGGGGAGCCCTGAAAGTGTCTCCCTGTCACAGTGGATGTGTGGCCAGGGCTGTGGATATCATCCTTGCCTTTCGGAGAGATGGTGTGCCAGACTGAGACTGCATTTTATTTATTGGACCTGTAGGTCTGGAGAGATCAGATTGGCCGGATCCCTTGGCCAACTCTGAAGACAGAATGGCCATCACAATTGTATGTTGAAGGTTTCTGTTTTCTTGTGCATCATAGTAAGAAACACCCAAGAAGGTAAGAACCTATTAGCCTGCAATACAGAAATGGGTCGTGGGGGCTGTCAGGGCAACGAATGCATGTTTTCCACAGGAGATAAATACAGGTTTGGTTTGGGGACCCGCTGGAAAACCCCTCTGTTATTTCATCAACTCAGCTAGAGAGGGTCTTTGGTGTGTGTGTTTCAGGGTCTTCAAGTCCTGGGTAACCAATCTTTCTTCCATTTATTGGACTCATTTACTGGGCAGATAAATACTAACTACATTTTTAAAAACTGATAATTCCAGGTATGGCTATGCTAAGTCAAATTCTAGAGGGACAAACAGTGGTAGAGATGTGTCAATCACCTAAAAAGACTGTTAACCATATGAGTCACAAGCCAGAGAGCAGTTAGTTATCACCAAAAAGTACTAATTCAATGGGGTGAGGTTACAGCATACCTAATTTTATGAAGTTTTTACTCTTTGAGTTTTTCTCTTGAGAATTATTTCACTTTTCCTTTCTATTAATTTTTTTCTAGTGACTTCTAGAACATTCTCTGCTAGTCTGTAGATAACTTCACTTTCTTCCCTTACGCACTATATGTAGGATCTATTTAGTCATTTTTCTTCTATTTTTTTCTCATATGGAAAAATTGGGGGAAAATATCATTAATTATTTTTTGTGTTCTGCAGTGCTGGATATTGACCTGAGGGTCTTGTGTGTGCTAGGCAAGCACTTCACCACTGAGTTATACCCCCGCCCTCATTTATTAATTTTTATTTGTTCTTTTTACATGACAGTAGAATGTATTTTAAGACATTATACGTACATGGAGTATAACTTCCCATTCTTGTGGTTGTACATGATGTGGTCATTTACTAATTGTTAATGATTAAAGTTATTAAGAGAACTAAGTAAGTTCAATGAAATTTTTGTCAGGTATGGTGGCGTATGCCTGTAATCCCAGTGGCTCTGGAGACTTGAGGCAGGAGAATCGAAAGTTCAAGGCCAGCCTCAGTAATTTAGGGAGACCCTAAGCAACTTAGAGAGACCCTGTCTCAAAATAAATAAAAAGGGATGGGGATCTAGCTCAGTGGTTAAGTGCCCCTGGGTTCAAACCTGAGTACCAAAAACAAAAAAAGAGAGAGAGAACTTCTCTTACCCAGCTTCATTCTCCCAAAATAAACACTATTAACAGTTTGGTGTATACTCTTTGATCTTTATCTACTTACTGATTGATTTTTTTTATCTATAGATGAAAGCATGAGACAATATTAAACACACTGTTGTGCAATTTTATTTTCTTTGTTTTGCTTTCAGTACTAAAAATTGAACTCAGGGGTGCTGTAACACTGAGCTACCTCCCCAACCCATATATATATATTTATATATTTTTTCCCCTATTTGAGACAGAGTCTTGCTAAATTGCCCAGGCTGGCCTTGAATTGTCATCCTTCTGCCTCAGCCTCCCAAGTCATGGGGATTACAGGCATGTGCCACCATGTCCAGCTGCAGTTTGCTTTTCTTCACATTACTGTATATCTTGAGGATATTTTCAAAGGGTTGCCATATGAACCTGCCTTGTTCTTTGTTGTTGCTGAAAACTATCACATTGTTTTTAGCATACCATGACTTTTTTAGTTGACTCTGTACTGAAACTATTTAAGGTGTTTTTATTTTGTAGGGAGAGATATTTTAGGAAATTTTTGAGAGTGTCATTTAAGAATGTTCCTAGACTACACTTTTCACGACAATGACAAACATTTGCAAAGTAGTCCTCATATATAACTTCCCTTCCCCCCAATGACAACTCTGGTAGAAAAACTATTATCTATACACAAAGGAGAAACAGAGACCCAAGCAGGGATCACATGCACCTTGCTGTTCTAGTGACAGCTGAGAGCCCTCTGCCTGCTTCCCATTGGTTTATAGAAGTACATCCTTTTGTCTTCGGTGACCCAGTTACAACTGGATGTGTGGCCTGATGGAAGACTTCATCACTTCTTCGCTGTGCAGGAGTGCCATATTTCTATCTCCAATAACCTTTTTTATAGGGTGAATGACTCTTAAAATCATCTTATTCTGCTACTGTGTTTAGATTTCCAAAGGTACTGGAGGCAAAAGAAGATTTATTCAATAATAAATGTTGATGCAGCAATAATCAATATTTTCCTGTTGTTTTATGCTGAAATGTTGTGACTTCTAGTTGCTTCTAAATTTGAGCCAGGGACATATTTTTGGTTGTTGGTAACTTAAAATAAATATGATATCAGTTAATTCATTCATTGATGAGGAGCCGGGCATGATGGTGCATACCTGTAATCCCAGTGACTCAGGAAGCTGAGGCAGGAGGATCGTGAGTTCAGAGCCAGCCTCAGAAAAAAACGAGATGCTAAGCAATTCAGTGAGACCCTGTCTTTAAATAAAATACAAAATTAGGGCTAGGGGTGTGGCTCGGTGTGCCCCTGAGTTCAATCCCCAGTACCAAAAAAAAAAAAAAAAATTCATTGATGAGGTCAGAGCCTTCATGATCCCGTCACTTCCCCAAAGCCTCACCTCTGAACATCGGTGCATTGGGGACCAAGCCTTTAACATAGGAAGAGTCTTAGGAGGACTTCATACCCAAACCATAAGAGGAGGTCAAAGGGTGATGATGACTATGAAGATTTGCTCTGAAAATGCAGCAGAAGCCAGTTTGTTTCAAGACTGTGAAGGAAAAGCCAATAGAGAACAGGATAGAGATGGGGTGACAAATGGAAGGGGAGGAACACTTTGTGCACTGGGGCTGGAGAGGTGGGAGGGATGCTCTCACATGAGGGCAATTGGTCTCTCTCTCGGGGACAATTTGGTCCTCCTGAACTAACACTCTACCTGAATTTCCCTATCACAGATTCCCCCTCTCATCATCAAACAGCTCACTGCCCCGTGGATCTGCTCTCCGCGTCTGGTGGGAACACTGTACTTAAACTATGGGGAGCAGCACCTCTATCCATCATCATTTTGCTTTTCAGAATGCAGAGAAAGGTATGTGTTTCCCCTGTTCCAGGTACCCCAAAACCCATGTTGCATATGGAGGGGCTTCTCAAGGTGGAAGCAGAAAACCATTACATTTCTTCTCAAGGCAACTCTTAGAAATCAGTTTCCCCTTGAAACATGACCACCAGAATGCTCAAGACAACTTTATTTGACAGAATTAAAATTTTCCCAGAGAGTTAATGTCCTCCCTTGGAGTTTATCTCAAAACTAAACCCATACAAGTGAAAAAAAAATAAAGGTGGGAAAAAAAAGAGAATGAAAAGCATTCCAGGCAGAGAGTAAGTACAGCATGAGCAAGGGACACGTGGGCGGAAGAACCAAGGTGTGGTCAAGGATCTGAAGGGTCTGAAGTGACAGAGAAGGAGGGTGACATGAGATGAGGCTGCTGGGGGGTCTTGTAGGATTTTAAACTTTACCCTAAAAGGGTGAAGAACCAAAGAACTCTCAAATAGAGAGTTCTATAATAAGATCTACTTATTTAAAACATCCTTTCGGCTTCTGAGAAGATGAGTTGGAGGAGTGAAGTGAATGGAAGAATGGTAGATGGTTGTTGAAACCCTGACAGGAGAGAATCTGGAGGCAGAGCAAGGACAGAGCACAGCCTGGGGCCCAGGACAGTCATGAGGGACTCCATCACTTCAGCAGCATGTGGATGAGGAAGAACCTGCAAAGGAGGCTGAGGAGAGGGAGCCAGAGGTGGAGGAGGCAAGCAAGGAGCACGTAATATCTTAGAAACCAAAAGAAGAATGTTTCAAGAGCATGGTCACCGTTAGCACAAATGAGATACTAATTAAACGCCAGGTAAACACACCTGTGATTTAGTGCTGGGACCATAACTGGAGCTTTGATAGAACCAAATCCAAGCTGAGGGTAAAAGTCAACCACAGCATGGAATGAAGAGAGATAGAAAAAAGAAAATGGAGAAAGGTGTGTAGCTGCTAACACTTTGGCAAGTTCAAGTGGGAAGGTTTGTGTATCAAATACAGAGCATCACTACTATGTAACACAGAGTGAAGAGCCAGAGGGTCTGGGTTCAAATCTTGGCTCTACTACTTACCATCTGTAAATGAGATCCTTTTCATTTGTTTTGGTCTTAGAATCCTTATTTTTTTAAACCAGAGAAAATAACAAGAGTATGTCCCCGTATGTGTTTGTTATGAGTATTAAATGAATGAGTTAAGATTCAGTACTTACAACAGAATGTGGCTCACAGTAAGTATGGAAGTAAGTATTAGCTACCTTTAGTACCAAAATTTTTGGGTGACTTGAAAATAAACCAAGGTTAGCTGTTCGTAAATGTCTGAATGCTGGGACGAGGAGGTATTCATGGACCATTGTAATCCTGCCAAGATGGAGCGGATCCAGAGAGGTGGGAGGGGAACTTTTACATCCTTTGAGGGCTGTACTGAAAGTTGAAGTAAACAAACAAAAAATATCATAAGATAAAATTAAAAGTGGCTTTTACCTTTTGGGTAAGTAAGTGGTTAGAACAAGTCATGGATATCCTCCTAAAGTGAGGACTGACCAGCCAAGTCTGGGAAGATGCGTAAGTCACAGTGACCAGGGTGAAGGGGGTAGAGGGAAGGTGTTTGAGTCAGAAACCTGGGCTCCTGCCCTGCTCTTCCCTGGCAGTGTGCTACTGGTCAAGGACACTGTGTTAGTCAACTTTTCACTGCTGTGACCCAGATGCTTGACAAGAACAACTTAGCAGAAGAAAAGTTTATTTGTGACTCATAGTTTCAGAGGTTCAGTCCATGGTCTGCTGACTCCATACCTCTGGGTCTGAGGTGGGGCCGAGTATCATGGCAGAAGGGCGTGGTGGAAGAAAGCAGCTCACCTCATGGCAGACAGGGAGCAGAGAGATCAGGGTACCAGGGGCAAAATATAAATCCCAAAGGCATGCCCCAGTAACCTACTTCTTCCAGCCACACCCTACCTGCCTATAGTGACCACCCTCTTAGTCCATTCAAAGTAGGAGAGACTTGATTCATTTACAGCTCTTGTGATCTCATCATTTCACCTCTGAACATTCCTCATCAACACAGGAGCTTTTGGGGGACGCTTCATATTCAAACCATAATGTGCTCTGTGCCATCCATGAAATGCAGATAAATAAATAAAGAGTGATTTTCCTTATGGAGCGCTCACTACATCCTTTCCATACATTATTTTATTTATCTGCTCAACAACTCGTTTGATTAATCTCCATTTTAAAGATACAGATATAAACTGCCCTCCCACCTTTCAATATTGTCTTCCATGAAACAGTTTTATGCAGAAGAACTTTTTAAACCATAACATGCCAGTTAAATGTATTGTTATTTTAACTATCTTTGGAAAAGAAGGCTGTGATGGATGTGTAGGGTGGTGGGCACCCTGGAACCCTGAGGGGGTCTCACTCTCTCTATCCCTTCTGCACAGTCAGCTGATTCCTTTAACTGTGACCACACAAATAAGTCTATATGGAGGTCTATGGGTCTCCCATGGTGCAGACACGGGAAGAAATAGTACTCTGAGAAAAAATTAAGAGTCTTTGACTATCTTACCTCTGAAAAGTCTCACCTGTCAATGTGAATAAGGGGACAGTGGAGAAAGAATAACATTTAATGTCCCTAGAATGGGGAGAGCCAGCTTCTGTATGAACTGGCCCCACCAAAGGAACACAGTGAGGGAAAGAGGATGGGCACAGAGCTGAAGGAGGGGCTTGTGTTGGGGGGAGCACCAGCATCAGCACCTGGTTTGTCAGGGCATCTCTGGAAGCCCGTGGCTGCCCTGCTTCCTAGTGTGGCAATGTGCCAAGCTCATTCTGAGAGGTCTTTGCCTAGGATCAGGAGCAGCTGTTTCTCCAGGGCTCTGTGGTGTTCATTGCTCCCAGGCTGGGTGCCTTTCTAGGTGTTTCAGTGAACAGAGTCACAAAGCATGTATTAATTGAAGAGAAACAAACATGACCAATTTAGGATGGCAATATTTTTACTTAACAGCCTTGATAATGATATTTATATACACTTTCTCTTTGTTAAATATTTCTATAATGACATTAACATAATGCTATTTACCCTACAATTTATATAGTTTCAGAACAACAATAAAAATATGAAAATATGGTTGCTAGAAACTCTAAGATTTCTTTGTAATTTTTTTTTTTTTGGTTCAAATATATCCTCTAGGGATGTACAAGTTTCTGAATTTTCAAGTTATTTGAAATAACTCCTTTCTGTGTGGGTGAGGCCACCAATTTATACAAGGTTTGGATCACTTTACTTTTTGCTTTTGGTTTTTAGAGACTGTTCTCTTTTTTCATTTTGATTTAAATTTGTTTTATTATTTTATGAAGCTTTTATACCATTCCTCTTCCAGTTACATAATGCTGTATAACAAACCATTGAAGTATTAGAGGCTTATGATAATTATTTTATTCTGCTCATGACTTTGTGCGTTCGGACATTGCCAAGGGCCTAGTTGGGTGGTTTATGTGATGCCCGGTGCACCTAGGACTGGAGACTCTTCTTCTAAGTTGGCTCTTCACAAAGTATGGCTTCTCACTGTGCCCAGCCTCTCTCCCCATGCCATACCTCATCTTGCAGGCCTCGCCCTGTGTCTCGGGCTTCTCACACCATTAGTGGTTGGTCTCAGACTAGTCAAGCCGAGACTAGTGTGAGACTATGGCAGCTGGCTTCCCCTAGGTGAGCATTCAAAAGCAAACTCCAAGAAGCAGGAAGCAGAAGCGGTTAAATTCTTAAGATCTGAGCCTGGAAACCAGCACAGTCTCATTTCCGCTGCATCCTCCCAGTCATAGTGATCAGAAAGCCCACCTCGATTTGCAAGGAGTAGACATAGACTCTGCCCCTTGGTGAGAGAAGTATCAAAGAATTTGCTGTCATCTTTAGTCTTCCACAATTCCAAAGTCAAATCTACAAAAAGTCCACTCAGAGAAGTATAATTTTTGTCTCTGTCCTTTACACTTGGTTCCTTCCACCTATAAGTAATTATATAAATTTTTGAAGGGGGCTGGGGCTATAGCTCAGTGGCAGAGCACTTGCCTAGCATGTGTTAGGCATTGGGTTTGATCCTCAGCATCACATTTAAAAAATAAATAAATAAACAAATAAATAAAGGCATTCTGTCCATCTACAACTGTAAAATTTAAAGAATATTTTTGTTTTATTTTTCCTAAAAAAATAAGCATGGTGTGTGTGTGTGTGTGTGTGTGTGTGTGTGTGTGTTCACAGTTTCCCTTTTCTTAGATAAATGGTAATATCCAATACACCCTATCCTTTTCCTTATTTCACTTAATAACATATTCTGTAGTTTGTGCCATCGCAGAAGAGTGATATCCCTTATTCCTTTTTGTATCTCTCTATACTCCGTTATATGATAGTAGTTTTGTTTACTCAATCAGGTCCCCAGATAACTGAATAGTTTATAGTGCTTTTCTATTACAACTTGTGCATACAGCTTTTCATATTTTTTGTCAGTTTATTTCTGTCATAGATTTCTTTCAATATAATGGGATTGTGGGGTCAAAGAGTAAATCCCTGTGTAATTTTGTCAGATATTGCTAAGTTCTTCTCCAGTTGCATTCCCACCAGTGATGTTGTGTTGGTTTACTAGAGCTGCTAGAACAGTACCACAGACTGGGTATCTTAAGCAACGGAAATGTATTTGTTCACAGTTCTGGAAGCTGGAAGTCCAAGATCTTGATTTCCCCTGGACCCCCTCCCCTTGACATGTTGATGAAGGCCTTTTTGCTGTGTTCTTACACAGCTTTCCTTTGTACACAAAACTCCCTGGTATCTCTGTATGTCCATATTTCCTCTTCTTATAAGGGCACCAATCACATTTGATCAAGGCCCATCATATACTTTATTCTAACTTAATCACCTCTTTAAGGCCCTTTCTCCAAATAGTGTCACATTCTCCAGTACTGGGGCACCTCAATTTCAACAAATGAATTTGGGGGGCATACAATTTAGCCTGTGGAAAATATCTGTTACCTCCCAGCCTCACTAACAGAGCACAGTGCCAAATTTTATATTTATAACCATCTAATAGGTGAAAATATGTCTGTCAGCAGTTTTAACTTCTCTTTTTTATTATGAGTGAGGTCGAATATTTGCATAGGTTTAAACCTTGTGCTTCTTTTTCCACAGGACTGTCTCTTTACATCTCTTGTTTACCCCACCCCCCCAATTAGTTGGTTTTTTTCTTCTTTCTTTTTTGAATTTCTTAATATAGTGGGGATATCGATTATCTGTAATATAAACAGCAAACACTTTTTCCCAATTTGTCTGCAAACATTTTTTCCCAACACTTTGTCTTTTTTGTGGACACATTTTTGAGTTAGCTTCGGCTCAGGTTTGCTTACCTAGTGACAAGAAGGCAACCCACACATGGCACAGGCTGAGACTTCCTCTCTCACAGGGAACTTTGGGTTTATGTCAGCTCATTCCCTGCTGTGAGTGAGTTTGGGAGGCAAAGATTTACCTGTTTCCATCAGGAACAGAAACTTCCCCAGCTCTTGCCTTTTTGCAGACTTCAGTTATAGAGTCTCGCAGTCCACAGAGACCTGGGACTCTTCCCATCCCCATAAGGGTATTAACCCCAGCTACTGGGACTCTCTGGTCTATATTCCCCTGGGAGCTGACTGATGTCAGTGCTCCAGGTGCTTTCGGCTATAGATTCTTTCCTCATTTCTGGCACCTGGAGATTTCCTTTTAATTGTTTTTATTTCATTTTATTTTCTCAAACTATTTTTTTAGTTGTCAATGAAACTTTATTTTATTTATTTATTTATATGCAGTGCTGAGAATTGAACCCAGTGCCTCACATGTGCTAGGCAAGTACTCTACAGCAGAGCCACAACCCCAGCCCCCCTTTAATTGTTTTGACTTCAGCTCTCTGTTAATTTTTTTCCTAATCACTTTATGAAGCATTTCTCACTTTTGTATTGTTTTTCTGGTGCCAGGGACAAAGCCCAGTGCCTCATGAATCGTAGATAAACACATTGATTCAGAATCCCCGCAATATGCAGTGTTTTTTTTTTGTTGTTTGTTGTTGTTGTTTTGTTTTGTTTTGTTTTTAATGCATTGTGGGCATGGGGAATCCCACAATCTGTTTAAGCATTCCACTTCTAACTGGCACATAAAAACTCTGTCTACTATTCATGAGGTTGACGTCAGTTAACCCACAGGGTTTGCTTTTTAATCCAGCTTTATCCACAAATAGTCCATTCATCACTAGAAGCACCTGGGATTAGTTTTATATGTAGTCCAAGTAAGAGGTGTCCGAATACTTGGCATTGTGCTATTGAAAACAGATGATGGGATAAAGGATCCTAAACTATCCCGCAATTAAAGGTTACCTAGACCCCAGGTAGACAGCTGGGAGGAAGAGGAAAAGTAGCCAAAGCAGAGCTGAGGATGTCTAGTTATTGGCAGCACTTGCTTTAGAATGTTGGGGGCAAGATATTAGCAAACAACATCCCTGTCCATGATCTTCCTCAGTGGATCTTAACTTTGGTGCAAGTAAGAATGATGTGTGGAGCTTGTTGATTCCTTCCAGGGTTATGCTTTTAGAAATTCTGATGCTGCAGGTCTAGAGCAAGTGCAGAAATCTCCGGATTTACCAACAGCTACTACAGAATCTATAGTGCCTATTCTGCACATTTCATCAATGATTCTGGAAATGGTTTTACAGAATTTGATTGGTAAAGCTTCATCCTCATCATTTATTATTTAGCAAGTAGCTTTAATAAATACTTACTTTTAATTTCACAGGAAATCAAAATTAACTCTGCTTAAATTCTTTCCAGTTTCTCTTTTCTCACTTCATCATCATCTTTCCTCTTAAGGAAATCAGCAAGAAATTGATCAACTCTCTAATGCAAGCTAAATATATTAAGTCAATCTGTCTATTATTCACGAGGTTGACCTCAGTTAACCTGCAGGGTTTGCTTTTTAATCCAGCTTTGTCCACAAATAGTCCATTCATCACTAGCAGCATGTCCACAGGAGCTTAAGAAGAATCCAGTTACTTACGTTGGACAGCTGTCCCCTCCTCTGGCCACAATACTTGACCACGGTGACCCAAATGTCCGCCAAGAACAATTTAGAGGGGGAAAGTTTATTTTGGCTCATGGTATCAGAGGTCTCAGTCCACAGACAGACAAGTTCATTGCTCTAAGGCAGTACATCATGGGAAAGCTTCTCCATTCATGGCAGGAGAGGGGGGGGGGAGGGAGGGAGGGAGGGAGGGAGGGAGAGATGTGTATGCAGGGGGAAGGGACTACACAGAAGATGTACCCTTGCAGGGCATGTCCTTGGTAACCTACCTCCTCCAGCTATGTCCCACCTACCTACAGTTTTCATCCTGTCAGTCCATTCAAACTAAAATGGACTGAGGTCACAGCTTTCATAATCTAATCATTTTACCTTTAAATATCTCTGTATTTTTAAAAATATTTTTATTAGATATTAATGGACCTTTATTTTATTCATTTATTTATATGTGGTGCTGAGGATTGAACCCAGTGCCTCACACGAGCTAGGCAAGTGCTCTACCACTTGAGCCCCAGCCCCAGTCTCAATATCCCTGTATTAATGGGAGCTTTGGGGGGAACAACTCGTATTCAAACCATAAGAGGTCCTAAACGTCAGATGAGGCTAACACATCCTAATTTGCTCTACAAGGTCAACTGACACAGGTCCTGGCAAAAAGGAGAAGCCCAAAGATGCAGTCATGGATATTTTATGATGAGTGTGCCTAAGACTCACAGAGATATCACCAAACAGGACTGGGAAATACTCTTCACCCCTGGCACTGTGAAATATTAATTTGAGGGTTTAATGTTTGTTTTCCCCATCTTCATCTAGTCCAACCCCTTTTCCAGATGAACACATGGAGACACAAAATGAGCTGTCTGAAGCCACATAGCTTGGGCAGAGCTGTTCCAGGCACAGGACCCAGATCTCCTGAGATTCAATGTATTGTGATAATATCAACTGTCCTCCCCCTCTCTCACTCCCCACATTATCCCAGTCTTCCAGGGTACTGAATTCTTAAAATCTCTCCAGAATCCTTAGAGTGCAACCTTTCTGTCTGTACAGTAGTCACCCCCCTGCCTTATCAATGATTTTACTTTCTACTGTTTCTTTTATCCATAGTCAATCACAATCTGAAAATATTAAATGAAAATTTTCAGAAATAAACAATTCATGAGTTTTAAATTGCATGCTGTTCTGAATAGTGTAATAGTGTCCAGCTCCATCCCACCCAGGACTTGAATCATCTCTTTGTCCAGTGTATCCATGCTGTATACTCTACCTGCCCATTAGTCACTTAGTAGTCATCTCAGTTATCAGATCAACCGTTGCAGTATCATGGTGCTTGTTTTCAAGTAAATCTTTTTGTTTTTTTAACTTAATAATGGCTTCAAAGCATTAAAGTACTGATGCTGGCAATTCAGATATATCAAGAGAAGCTGTAAAATGTTTCCTTCAAGTAAAAGGTGGAAGTTTTTGACTCACTAAGGAAAAAATAAAATATATAGGTTTCAGTACTATCCACTGTTGCAGGCATCCACTGAGGGTTGGGAATGCATCCCTTCAGACGGGGGTGAGTTGGGATAGGGGAAGGGGTTAGTGTAACCTATAAATATTTTCATCAATAAATGGTATGAATGGAGGTGAGTTTGGGATGGGTTGAAAGAAAATGTCTATGACCAGAAATAAAGCAAATACCTTCCTACAGGCATCAATGGGTAGTGCTGTCCCCTCCATTTTGTCCCCACATGTGTAGTGGGAGAGGGTCTGGGTACTTCCCTCGCCCTGCTCCCATCCCCCACCTGGGGAGTCCCAGCTCACAGGCTTGTATCTCCATCTGTGTCACAGCCTTCAAGGCAGCGATCCTGATCCAGAGATGGTACCGGCGCTACACAGCCCGCCTGGAGATGAGACGGCAGTGCACCTGGAGCATCTTCCAGTCCATAGAGTATGCTGGGCAGCAAGACCAGGTCAAGGTGCGGAGGGAGGAGCCGGGGCTGCCTCTGGCTCTGCTTTCTAGCCCCTGGGCAGCAAACCCCAGGTGCTCAAATGGTGCAACCAGTCTGGACACGCCCAGGTTCTCTCTTCCCTCATTTTTTAAGTTTAATTTTTTATTTGTTCTATTTGGATATACGTGACAGTGGAGTGTGTTTGACATATTACACATACAGGGAGTAAAACTTATTCTAATTAGGATCCCATTCTTGAGATTGTATATGGTGTGGAGTCTCACTAGTCGTGTATTCATGGATGAACGTGGCAAAGTTATGTCCCATTCACTCTACTGTCTTTCCTAGTCCCATCCCCCACCCTTCCCCTCATTCCTTTTTGTCTAATCCAATGAGCTTCTATTCTTCCCTCCCTCCACCCCTTATTGAGAGAACATTGGGTCTTTGTTTTGGGGGGGACCAGCTTATTTCACTTAGCACGATAGTCTCCATTTCCAGCCATTTACTAAGGCTCATTGGGTTCTTTTACAGCTCCATGATTTCTTCAGTTACCTTATGGATCACTTCACCCCAGACAGCCACCATGAGAGTGAGTATGAACTGCCGTGGGGCATGTCCTCCTGTCTGAAGGTCGTAGATATCGGAGTTGGGTGGAGGATGCACAGGGATTAAGACCATGAATCTGGTGACAGCCAGTGAATGAGAGAAGGTCTGACAACAGATGGGAATTTTATTCTTGGTTCTCCTCCAAACACACCTGGAAACATGCCTGGTTAGGTTGTAAGGAGTTTGTTAAAGTGCAGGAAACACTAGGGGGTGGATTGGGGGGAAGCTCATGAAAGGGAGGCAGCCAATCAAGGGTGAGTCACTCAGCCAGCAACTGGGAGGGGAGGGGTGGGAAATAGCACAGAGCACAAGCCTCAGAATGGTCCCACCTGCAGACAGAGGGAACTAGGATCTGTAGATGTCAGCTCTTGAGTCACTGAATGGGGGCAGGGATGGGAGGTTGGGTTGCACAGTCTGTACGGCTTGCCACATGAGGCCCTCTGTGCATCCAGGCTGGAGAGGCAGAGGCAGGCAGCTGGAGGTAGCTTCAGGCACAGAGCTGGCTGGGCCTCTGCCACATTTAGAGTGCACCATGAAGGCCTACCAACTCCTCCCACCCTGCCTGTGCCCTTTCCTCCTGCTTACACACCCCAGCCTCACAAGTCTGCACTTTCTCAGTTTGACAAATGTTGATCTTTTAAAATAAAAATAGAGTCCATTACCAGTTAATGTCTTTATTAACATGAAAACAAAACCTTCCCTCCAGCCCATACCAGGCGTCCTGGGTTCCCTTTTACTTTTCCTTCATGGGAGCTGATGCCAGTCTGGCCAGGTCCCGCTCCAGCTCCGTCCAGGGTGGACTAGGTTCTGTGGTGCCGTGGACTGCATGTCTGATCACAAGTCAGCCCCCCTTTTCTGTCTGACTAGGGGAGTTCCTGGACCGCATGTTCACTGAGGAGAGATTCCCCCAGGAGGCTGAGATGGAGAAACACAGTGACTACGAATCCATCGAGGTGCCGGACAGTTACACAGGACCACATCTCTCCTTCCCGCTCCTCCCTGACCATGCCACTGCCCTGGTGGAAGCTTTCAGACTGAAACAAGTAAGCTCACCTGGGGAGACTGGGTCCCCACCCACTCCATGCCATGTGTAAAGGGAGACCAACACAGCACAGAAAGAATGGCCCTGGCCTTAGGGTGTTTGTACCATGCGCTGCCTGGAGAGATGGCATGTTCCCTTTGATAAGCCAGGACCCTTGGTCCTTCAGCTGGTTTTTCTGATTCAAATCGCCTCCTGATCATGTAAGCATCCTGCAGATGATTGTGGAGACCGCTGTGGGCCCACACTATTCTGGGCATTGGGGATATAGCAGTGAACAAGACAGATACATACCCCTGCCCTCAAGGAAGAGGCAGATAATAAACAACAAATAACAGTAAAAAGTCGATTCTGTGACATGTTAGAAGGCAACAAAAGCGATGGGAAAGATAAACGTCAGTTGTGAGTGGGAGGGTCAGCAATTTCGTAGAGTGGCCTGGGAAGGTGTTTTTTGAGCAAAGGTACAATATCTGGAGAAAGCATATTTTAGGCAGAGGGGACAAATGGAAAAGGGCCTGAGGCTAGAATTTGTTCAGGTGCTTCTTGGGAGAGCCAGGGGAAGAGATGAGTTAGGGAGGAGTGGAGTTTTTATTCTTCAGGGTGAGATGAGGAGACATTGAGCACAGTGTGTAGCTTCCTTTCAAATTTTATATATTTTGGTATCAGGAATTGAAATCAGGGGTACTTTATCACTGAGATACACCCCAGCCCTTTTTATTAATTTTGATACAGGGTCTAAATTTTGGAGGGTCTTGCTAAGTTGCTGAGTTGTTCAAGGCTGACCTTGAATTGAAGATCCTCCTGCCTCGGCCTTCTGAGTCGTTGGGATGAGGGCCGTGCGCCCGCACACCTGGTGTGACTTGCTTTTTAAAATGGTACTTTTGGCTGCTGTGTAAGGAGAGTGTGCACACGGAAGGGCCGATGTCAGCAGTTCTCATAATGCAGTGATCCAGGCAAAAGATGTTAATGGCTTGAAACTCTGTGGTAGAGGCAGAGGTGACAAGTGGTCAGATTCTGGCTCTAGGCCAGATGCCAGTCTTTCCCCTCTTTCACACGAAGATAACTCACTGCAAGAGCAGCTGAGCTGTTTCTTGACAGTGTCAGGGTCACTAGATGCCATTAGCATACATGCACTTATTAATAGTCTATGGAAATAATCATGAGCTGCTCCCCAGCTAAAGGAGAGGAAGGGTTTTATGGAGTAACTAGAAAGAGCAAATGAGCTCAATATCTGTAGAGGGGAAAATGGGATGATGAGAAGCAGAAACAAGGGCAGAAGATAGGTGAGAGAGGAAGGCTCTGGGCAGAGTCCTAGGAGCAGTTCACTGGGGTCACTTTTGGTGTCTTTAGTGATTGGAGTTGTTAAGCAGCAAAGTTGAGGGCCACCTGTGTTGTTTTGTTCCCTCTCTCTCTTCCTCCTAGTAGCAGCTCCATGCTAGATACGTCTTGAATCTTTTGTATGAGACCAGGAAACACCTGGCGCAGCTGCCCAACATCAACCGGCTCTCCACCTGTTACAGCGAGGAGATCACAGTGTGTGGTAAGAACCTGCCTGAATGACCCCCTTTGTTAGACACAAACTAGAAAGCTCTCCCTGGGAGAAGGGCAGGAGCAGGGTTTGTCCCAAGGGAGGTGCAGTAGCAAGTGGGCAGGGCAAGTTTCATGCCTTTAAATTGACCATTTACAGATTTCCCCATATTTAGTTAAGGAAGCCATGGTTCAGAGAGGGGGAACGTTGGAGCCCAGGGCTCAGCCTCTGCTTTAGTTTTCAAAGCAATTCATATTGACTGCAAACTCTCGTTCCCCACTGAGAACAAAACCCCTGCAAACCACCAGACCCTCCTTGTTAGAAGAGAATTTATTCATTGGGACATGAGCAAGCCCCCCAATGCCTAAGGAATTATTCCTTCCATCCATATTCATTCCTCTTCCAGAGAGAAGTCCTGTTAATGAGAAGTGCTACCATCTCCTTGTATTTTCTCATGATGTCAAGCATCCATATAGACTGATGCCCACGCCATAGCCCAGGGAGGCTGTGTCCACGCCAGGGACCGTGCATTGGCACTTAAAGGGCCACATGCAGCCTGTATATATGTCCTGTTTGCCCTGCGATGTTTTTAAAGCTTTTAAAATCAGTGTTCCCAACATTTGAAAATTAGAGGATTTCATAGTAAAATCTAGATTTTACAACTTCTCTTAAAGAATCTCCTCCTAACACTGGTCCATAAGTGAGTGGCAGCTTCCAACTTTAACGATGGCAAAACTCTCCAGTTCTCACCTGGGTTGCGACCCTGCATTATTCTGTCCCATCTTTTCTTCAGTAAAAAATGTAGGCCATTTACTCTTTATTATAAAATACTACTTATGACAAACTTGTGCTATCTGCTTTCAGTATTAACCATCTCTGCAACAAGGGGAAATGAATATTTATCTCACATATGGAAAAAATTAGTAACCCTTGATTTCTTAACTTTGTCAGATTTTTCTAGAAACATGTATTTTCCCTTTTACAGTAAAAATTAGAAACAATAGTAACAGTCAATCAGCACTGATATTCTTTTTTTTTTTTTTTAGGAGATTTACATGGCCAGTTAGATGACTTAATATTTATATTTTATAAGGTATGAATGTTCCAAATAAGTTTCTTACTTGCTCTGAGACTTAATTTAGAACTTGAAATACGGTGTCTACTAAACAAATGCTTAAATATTGCTTGGATTCTTAAAATATTATTTTTAATAATATTTGCTTCTAGGTAGAAAATATATAATATAGAAGTCATCATCACATTATATTCTGGAAATGTTTTTTTGTGAACTGTGTTAGCTTAATAAGTAGAAGAAAGCATTATTCAGCAATTGATTTTTTTCCAGATAAAGAAAATTGATTATTATCAAAGCAACTAATAGGTGTAAGCTATTTTATATCTATTTTTAGCTATAAAATGTAAAACATGTAACAAAGTATATGAATATAATGGTGTTTATCAGTGTAATGTTGCTTTATACATATACTCATTTCCCAAAGCATTTTCCTATGTATTATCTTGTTTAATCCTGAGGAATCTGCAGCAGCTGTTATTAAAATGTTGCTAGAACTTAGACTGGTCTTCAGATCACATTTCCAGTGCCCTTTACTGCACACCACATGGACAGTCTGGCTTTCTATAACATGTCCATTCTGATGATCATCTCATAAGCTCATCTTTGCTGGAAAGAAAATATAACACAGTAGAAAATATTTCCATCTTTGACTGATGTTTCATATTTGGAGGAGATGCGGAAAGCAAAGAATTGGCTATAGACTTGATGGTCAGATGGCCATTGGCTTTAACCTGATTTTCTATTCTCTTTCCCCCACTGGCTCTTGAACTCATCTTTGCGTTGGGAAGAATGGCCTCCCGTCACCAGAGCGAGCATATGTGTTCAATGGTGACTTCGTGGATCGAGGCAAGGATTCAATAGAGATCCTGATGGTTCTTTTTGCCTTCATGTTGGTTTACCCCAAAGAGTTCCATCTTAACCGAGGAAACCACGAGGACCATTTGATGAACTTACGGTACAAGCCAAAACATGATTGGGTATTTGATACTTGCTTGTTGCAATTGTAAAAAATTATCTTGCCAGATACTTTTGAAAAGTGGTTTTCTAATTTCTGGAAGTAGAAGACACAATATATAATATTTTAAAATATTTTTTTAAATTATGTTATTCTACAATTCTAATAAGACTATTAATTTGTACCCATGTTCATATTATTTAGCATGTAAATTATAAGGATTCACCATAGAAAAAGTGGGAAATATGGATTATCAAAAGAAAGAAAATTAAAATATCTCACAATTTCTTTATCCACATATAATGTTATAACTGAACATTTTGGTGATTATTTCTCAGTCTTATTTCTAAATATTTCATATATATATATATATATGTGTGTGTGTGTGTGAATATATATATATATATATATATATATATATATATATATGCTTTTTATAAAACTGTGATTATGCCATAACTGTTGTCACTAAATTTATTTTAATACCTACTTTCCCTTCTGTATCTAGATATGGCTTCACCAAGGAAGTGATGCAAAAATATAAGGTGTGCCTGTCTTTATAAGCTAAAGTTTCTCTTCAATCAGATGAGTAAGTTATTTGAAACTTAACTTGTTGCTAATATCATTTTTTTTCAGGTGCATGGAAAGAAAATATTAAGAACTCTTCAAGATGTGTTCTGTTGGCTTCCATTGGCCACTCTGATTGATGAGAAAGTCCTGATTCTTCACGGTGGAGTATCAGACAGGACTGACCTGGAGCTTTTGGCTAAACTAGACAGGCACAAGGTACTGATTCATGAAATAATACAAATGTCACCTTAATGTGCAGTTTCACTACCAACAAAAAATAAATGTCATTTTTGCATGAGGACTCCTGGTGACTAAGAAGAGCATAAAGACTGAGAATCCATAGCTGGGATCAAGATGCGAGTATGCTATAATCAACTGGTAATGTCTACCATGGACACACGAGTGGCAGGAGGTAGCTAGTGCTACGTATTTGCCTTTCCTGATCTAGATAGTTCTAATCACTACCCTTCTATCCATTTCCCAGATAATTCATATCATCTTTAAACTCAACACATCTAGTACCTACCACATGCAGGGAAGGTGCCACTGGCAGATACATCGATGAAGATCAATTTCAATTAAACTAAAAAATATCTGTTTTACATGCTTACCATGAAAAAAAAATTGTTAGGGGAGATATCAAGATGAACCAGAGATGGTGCCTTTTGTGTTTGGAAGTGGGAGAGTGGGAGACAGATGTATTATAGCCTATTGACAACAAATGGCTATTTTCCAATTCATTTTAGCAGTGAAAACCTGGAAAGTAAAAGTTGTATTTTCTTTTAATAGTAGACTCTTATATTTGAATTATACCTTATGGCACCCATATTCCAACTGCCCATCCCACACAGGAAACTCTGCTACAACAGTCTTTTCTTTTTATTTTTTTAATTTATTCTAATTAGTTATACATGACAGCAGAATGCATTTCAACTCATTGTACACAAATGGACCAAAACTTCTCATTTCTCTGGCTGTACATCATGCAGAGTCACACCATTCATGCAATTGTACATGTACATAGGGTATTAATGTCCATCTCATTCCACCATTCTTCCCATCACCATACTCCTTCTCCTCCCCTTACTCCCCTCCATCCAATCCAAATTTCTTCCGTTTTTCCCTAGTGCCCCCCACATTATGGATCAGCATCAACATATCAGAGAAAACATCTGGCCTTTGTTTTGGGGGGGATTGGCTTATTTTGCTTAGCATGATATTGTTCAACTCTATTCATTTACATGCAAATGCCATAATTTCATTTTTCTTTAAGGCTGAGTAATATTCCACTTTGTATACATACCACATTTTCTTTATCCATTCGTCTGTTGAAGGGAATCTGGGTTGGTTCCATAGTTTAACTATTGTGACTTGAGCTGCTATAAACATTGATGTGACTGCATCATTGTAGTGTGCAGATCTTAAGTCATTTGGGTATAAACTGAGGAGTGGGATAGCTGGATCAAATGGTGGTTCCATTCCAAGTTTTCTAAGGAAACTCCATACTGCTTTCCAGAGTGGTTGCACCAATTTGCAGTCCCACCAGCAATGTTTGAGTGTACCTTTCCCCCCACATCCTCACTAACTCTTATTGTTGCTTGTATTCTTGATAATTGCCATTCTGACTGGAGTAGTTTTGATTTGCATTTCTCTAATTGCTAGAGATGTTGAACATTTTTTCATATATTTGTTGATTGCTTGTGTATCTTCTGCGAATTGTCTGTTCAGTTCCTTAGCCCATTTATTGATTGGGTTATTTGTTTCTTTTGGTGTTTTTTGAGTTCTTTATATATCCTGGAGATTAGTGCTCTATCTGAGGTGTGTATGGTAAAGATGTTCTCCCATTCTGTAGGCTTTCTGTCCATGTTATTGATTGTTTCCTTGCTGAGAAGAAGCTTTTTAGTTTGAATCCATCCCAATTATTGATTCTTGATTTTATTTCATGTGTGTTAGGAGTCATGTTAAGGAAGTCAGGTCCTAATCTGACATGATGAAGATTTGGACCTACTTTTTCTTCTATTAGGTGCAGGGTCTCTGGCTTAATTCCTAGGTCCTTGTTTCACTTGAGTTAAGTTTTGTGCATGGTGAGAGATACAGGTTTAATTTCATTTTGCTACATATGGATTTCCAATTTTCCCAGCACCATTTGTTGAAGAGGCTATCTTTTCTACAATGTATGCTTTTGGCACCTTTGTCTAATATGAGAAAACTGTATTTATATGGGTTAGTCTCTGTGTCTTCTATTCTGTACCATTGGTCTACATGTCTATTTTGGTGCCAATACCATGCTGTTTTTGTTACTATATCTCTGTATAGTATAGTTATCCATTAGTATATCCATTTAGTATAGTTTAGGGTCTGGTATTGTGGAGCCTCCTGCTTCACTCTTCTCACCAAGGATTGCTTTGTCTATTCTGAACCTCTTATTTTTCCAAATGAATTTCATGATTGCCTTTTCTTTGAAGAATGACATTGGGATTTTAACAGGAATTGCAATAAATCTGTATAACACTTTTGGTAGTATGGCCATCTTGACAATATTAATTCTGCCTATCCAAGAACATGGGAAATCTTTTCATCTTCTAAGGTCTTTTTCAATTTCTTCCTTTCGTGTTCTCACTACAACATTCTTGATGACATTTTCCTGAGCATTCCAAAAAGAGGGAACTCATCACCACACAGGCCAGGCTACTTCAACTTTGGGCAGCTCTACTGGATATGAAAGTTTCTCTGCATGACACACACATGAAAGAGTCCACCAGACTGGGTTTGAATCTTGCATTACCCAGTATGTGCCTGATATGGCAATTTTGTTCTATGAAGTTGTTCAGAGACTCAGGATTATTATGTCTCATTTCCCATCTCTAGAGTGCATCACTCAAGAAAACATTCAAATCCTAAGTAATAGGAGAGGGGAAGGAAAGGAATAAGAGTGCTCTTATCACAGTATAGAACTTGCACATCTCCCTATTCTTATCCTATTGGTCAGAATGTGAGTATGTGTCTATCCCTCACTAGAAGGGAGGCTAAAAATGCTGTCTTTTTCATGGCTGCCAATCTCCCCAGCAAAAATTGAAAAACATATTTGAGAGGAATGATAGTCTTAGCCATGTCAGAGGTGTTATCAAGATTAAATGAAAACATTTGTGGCTTACAAAAGTGAAATGACTGAAGTGACAAAAAACTTCATGAAAGACATGTTTATATCTCTCCCATGTAAACATAGGCTGGAGGAGAGCAGTCCAGGGCTGGTATTGTGATGCTACGAACTCCCAGGATTTCAGACTTCTTCTGTCTTGCTGATTCACCATGTTACATCATGACCAAAGATGGCCGCTTGAGTTCCAAGCATTATGATCACATTCTAGTCAGCAGAAATTGAAATTAAACAGAGTAAAAGAAAGACATGCTTTTTCCTTTTATATAATTGTATAATTGAATATCCAATTATAAAACAAACCTTTTCATATTTAATTGACCAGAATTTAGTCATGTGTCTACATTTAGCTGAAAGGGAAATTTGCAAGTAAAGTCTGTATTTTAGGTTGTTATGTGCCCTCATAAGAATCAGGGACTCTATTACTAAGGAAGAAGGGTAGCTAGATCTTAACACTGATTTAAGTTAGGGTAGCAACATTCTAGGTTGGTTTGTCCCCTTTGGCTCCCCAAATTCCAATGCCAGCTCTTCTTCCCACACATAGAAAGAGGCTCATCCCCTTTCCAAGGGAGACTCTCAAGAATCATCCAGTAATTGCAACCAACTCAAAGGCCAAGGGTTCTGAACTTTGGTCTTACTTATCAGGGCTGGTTGTGGCTCTTCATGGTTTGGTAACTGCGTTCTATGTCCTATCCACCCAAACTCAGTTCAAAGAAGAAAAGGATAACTCTTTGGTAGAGGTGGAGGTGAGAAGGCCTGCAACTTCCTCCAAAAATCTTGGATTTTACCAACCTTTTCTCTACCTCTGTGCAATCTCAACCCTTTTATATTCTTGAAGAGAGCAAGGAGCCTGAGAGGCCTAAAACCAGTTCTTGGTATTTCTTTTGTTAATTCTGCATGTTGCCCGGCACCTAATTATTATTATGTTTTTTTAGCTTCTACATTTTTATACCTTGGTGTTTCTTGAAAACTTTGAATTCAACCATTCTGTTAGGGTGTGTTGGCCCAAAGGCAGAGACACTAAGTCACAGTAAAACAGATCATGTCATGGAAGAATCATTTTTAATTATGAAAACAGAAGTAGGAGGAACTTTGAGGAAGAATGCTAACAGCTGACTTTCTGTGGCTAATTAAAAAATAAACTAACTTCCTAATGTTTGGTTTGCAGAGTTCTCCAAAATGGGTAATATAGTAATTTAGTAATTTGTGTGGTCTGGGGAACACTTGGGAAGGAACTACAGAGAAATATGGGCTCTGGAGTCAGAACTCTCTGGCTTCAGTCCTGGACAAGTCTTAGTATCTATGTGCCTTTGTTTTTTTTTTATCTGTACTATAAATAATGATGCTATTTCATAAGGTTGATGAAGGAGAATCAATTAACTTGTGTGAACTGCCCAGAATTGTACCTATTTGGAAAGGGCTCAATATATGAATTTGAAACATATGAAAGTTAGGAAATTCAGTAAGGATTTGACTTTCTAAAGATTTGCCCTTTTCCATCTTATCTGAAAATCATAGGTTCTTAGAGAGAAACAATGCCCTAGGTTAGTGTTTCTCAAATTATCCAGGTTTTAGAATTTCCCAATTAGTCACAGATCAATAACTTTGTAAAATACAACACATATGAATCATTAAAAAAAATTAAATACAAATGAAAAATATGAGCCCACTGATCATGTGCTTGAATGTCATGGCAATATCAAATTGCTATACACATTTTTAGGGCTTACTCTCAAAGGTCTGTACCTGTCTTGTTCTAGGCCAAGGGCCAACAGTGCACAGATTGACCAGTAATTTGTCTGTGGAGCCCAGCGTTTAGGACTGACTTGTGTGCAAAACTGCTTTTCAGAAAGGATCTACACTTTCATTATCTGTGTCTTTTGGGGACCTGTTTAGATCGTTTCCACGCTGAGGTACAAGATAAGAAAGGAAAATGACAGACAGGCAGAGGAGAAGAGTAAAGCCCACCAGACAAGCTCTGCGCAGACGCCCATCCCGTGGTTTCTTCCCCAAAGCCGCTCTCCCCCTTCTCTACCCTTTCACCTGGGCTCAGACAAGGCCCACAAAGCCAGCCTGTCCTCCAGCGTCCCCTGCGGCGCCCCGCTTGAGCGCACAGAGCTGGCCTGGCTGGGGCGGCCCTTGGTGGGCCTGGAGCTGGAGCGAGCCAGCTTCCCGGGGAACCAGGAGAAGGAGGAGCCCTTGCCCCAGACCTCGGAAGCCCACGCCGTCCCTGGAGAGCTGCCCGGGCCCACTCTGCAGGAGTGGAGGCAGGTGGGTTTCCTAGAATTGGACTGCCATCGGGTGAGACCCAGGATTTTAATAACAGCCCCAATCTCCTCCTTCCCTGTAAATTGAAGGTTATACTTTTGTGGGGTTAGAAAATGCCAGAAGAGCAATAGTATTTGCTTAATGATTCTTATGTTTTAAAGTTTCATAAAGAATGGGAAGACGTAACAGGTGAGCTCTTTTGCCTGGTTTAGTGACTTAGCATCAGTGGGTAAGAAAGTAAGCTACAATTTATTGGATGGTATTAAATGCTAGTTTGTACCTGTCAGCAAGATGGCTGCTACATCTCAAAGACAAAAGAGCTAGGCAGTAACTTCTGTCCTCTGTTATCAGGCAACTAAGACCTTTCCAAAGGCTTCAGAACTTTGTCACGTGCCCTCCTCCCCGAGCTTCAAGGGAGACTGGAAAAAGGAGTGTCTAGTTGGACTCAATGTCATCCCAGACATAATCATTTTGTTATATTGGAAGAAGAAGGAGAATGGATATCCAGTGGACACTACTCAGTTTGGCACAGTGCTTGCTAAAACCCATGAACAGGCATCCAGGTGGAGGGAACATTTCATGGGGGCAAGACTGTGGCAGCAAAGTCCCTTAAAAGACTCTTGTAGCTCAGTGGTAGAGTGCTTGCCTAGCACGTGCAAGGCCCTGCCTCGAACTGAAAGAAAGAGAGAGAGAGAGAGAGAGAGAGAGAGAGAGGGAGGGAAGGAAGGAAGGAAGGAAGGAAGGAGGAATTGTAGGAGATGATGGTGATCTTGGGCAGTAGTGTTACTGAACTACATGAACTTGCTAGTATTTAATCATTATTTTACCTACAAAACCTACCATTTCATATGGTTCACCAGTAAAGAAAAGAATTCAGAATTAAGATGTAAAATTAGCAGAACTGGCTGATTGATTGGAGGAAAGGTGGTGAGAAAGAGGAGGGGTTGCAACTGACTCTGAAGCTAGAAACCACAGAGAGAGAGAGAGGGTGAGTTTAGGTACATTCTCCCAGACATTTATCTGGGCTTCAATACTAATTTAGAATTGAAATATTAAAATTCAGGCCTTTCCTTTTGCAAAACATGACTCAATAATAATGTGCAAGTACTTATAAATCACATTCAGGTTTTGGTTTTTATTTTTTTTGTTTGTTTAGTTTTTGTTTTTTGGTACTGGGGATTGAACCCAGGGGCACTCAAACACTGTCACATCCCCAACCTTTTTAAAAATATATTTTAGTTAGAGACAGAGTCTTACTGAGTTGCTTAGGGCCTTGCTAAGTTGCTGAGGCTGGCTTTAAACTTGTGATCCTCGTGCCTCAGCCTCCCAAACTGCTGGGATTATAGGCATACGCCACTGCACCCAGCTGCAGTTTTATACTTAGAAGTACCTTTGGGATAAACAACTGAAATATACTCAATTATTTCACCTGATTAGGATGAGACTGGCAACCTCCTTCTTCTGCTTTCATGTGAATGACTCTGAATGAATACCTGTCTCTTGGTCTTCCCAGGTTGTCGATATCCTGTGGAGTGATCCCATGATGCAGGAGGGCTGCAAAGCAAATACAGTTAGAGGAGGAGGCTGTTACTTTGGGCCTGATGTGACAGAACAGTTGTTACAGAAATACAACCTGCAGTTTCTGATCCGTTCCCATGAATGCAAACCTGAAGGCTATGAGTTCTGCCACAACCGCAAAGTAGGTGAACCCACTGCAGCAGTGCTGGTTTGTGTGTCACAAAAGCGTCCCAAGAGCTCCTCCTAGGCCTGGACTGTGAAGTGCATTTGTTACCAACTTGCTCAAAGCAACTGGGCCCTTTATAGTCATTTATCCATGACTTTTATAGCCTCTTTTTCTTTACTTTCTTTTTTCTTATTCTTTTTTTTTTAAATGATACTAGGAATTGAACTCAGGACCTTGCACACACTGAGCTACATTTCAAACACTTTCTTTTTTAAATTTTTTCTTTCTTTCTTTTTTTTTTTTTTATTTGAGACAAGGTTTTGCCAAGTTGTCCATACTGGCCTTGAACTTGGGATCCTCCTGCCTTAGCCTCACAGGTAGCTGGGGTGACAGGAATAAGCCACAATGCCCAAATTCCCATCTGTATTCTTTAAAGCTTACTGTCATATGTCTCAAGCAACCTAAGAGGGTAATTAGATTTCTGCACTGTTCCAGGTGAGGATTCAGGATCATTTGTTTTCTCAGGAGCAGAATGAATCTCCTAACATCTTTGGGTATTTCCAAATCCTATAATACTTTTCTAACATAATGCCACTAGAATGGGATTCTGTCTTCCTGGGAATACTAACTTTATAGGAGAATAAGACATTTCCGTGGCAAGGGGTGTGTGAGAGATCAACTAATGGAAGAAATGTTTGCTTAAATGGTTATATATGAGTTTCTTTGTTGCAAGACTTCTGAGAGCCTTTGGTTTCCTATATTCGTTGTAAATCTCCAGGAAGAGATACCATGTCTAGCAACTTCCAAGGTATGAACAATGGAAATCTTTTTCACAGAGAATCTCAGAGGAGGCACAGAAATATGTATAGCTTTGAGGCAGCACAACAATATCATAAACTCATTTGCCTGCTAGTTTTTTCATGGCCATTCCAGCTCATCAGATCAAACCTGCCCTTAAATTAAAACAACTGACTTGTTTTCTCTGAACCATGCCATTTTTATTTGGAGTAAAAATGTGAAAACATGTTATAGGCCTCCTTTTGAAATTCAAGTGTCTATGACTTGAGTCACAATTCATGCCCTCGTTAAAAAAGAAGAACGAAAGAAAGAAGAAAAGAAGAAAGGAAAAGAAAAGGTTCATAGACCAGTGCAAAGAGGAACAGCAGCCCTGATATTGGGTTGGCCATATGGGTTTGAGGTTGAAGGGTTCTTCAATGAACATGAATGCTATCTCTCTTCTGTTTTGATTCAGGTGTTAACCATCTTTTCTGCCTCCAACTACTATGAAGTTGGCAGTAACAGAGGGGCCTATGTCAAACTGGGGCCATCCCTGAGCCCATATATTGTGCAGTATCAAGCTAACAAGGCAACCCACATGCTCACCATGAGGCAAAGGCAAGACATTTCAATGAATGGTTTTCAGAAAAAAAAAATGCAGTGTTTAGAGAACTTTGAGATGCCAAATGCAATTACATTTATCCAACTTCAATGTGAGAATTCAGAATTTAGCTATGTCAGCATACAGCTGTAGAATAGACATTATAGCCAGGGTCTTATAGAACTCCATTTTTTGTTTCTACAATGAAGTACCTGAGGTGAGAGATTTATGAAAAGAGGTTTGTTAACACATAGTTAAAAGCTGAAAGTCTAAGATCAGGCAGCCCCAATGGTTCAGCCTCTAGTAAGGGCATAATAATAGAAGGTATCATGGCGAAAATGAGGAATGAAAGATCACAAATCAAGACAGGAAACCAGAGGAAGAGGGAGGAGCCAGCTTTGCTTCTTTTATAACAACCCTCTCATAAGAATTAACTCAAGGACTCAATGAAAACTTCCTTTATCCCTTCCAAGGGCATTCCTCCAATGACCTAAGAACCTGCACAAAGCCCCACATCCCCAAGGTCCCACCAACACACTGAGGACCAGGCCTCTAACCCATGAATCTTTAGGGGACAAACCATATCCAAACCACAGCAGGTTTCCTCCTTCTCCTCCATATACTCTTAGTATCCGTATCTACCCACCATTCATGGGAACAATCCGTTTGCTTTCTGCAGAAATTCTCAATGGGTACATCTTGAGTAAGTCCATATTTTAGGCCACTAAGTCTTGCTAAGGATTATTCTTCAATTTCTCTCATCCATAAAGGTTTGGGTTATTCCCCCTCCCCCAGTAAGCCACAACAAACGTTCTTTCATTATCTGGGCATTTGGCAGATAGATTTCAGTGCACATATTTGTTAAAGATAGCCTTTCTTTCTGGCAAGGAAGTATGTAACATTACTAAATGCCATCTATTGAGATGATTCTGGATGGTAGCCTTAGATGAGAACTTACTGCCTGTTAAGTATTATAAAGAATTTATGTATATTTTCTCACAGTAAACTTATGAAGTAGATATTTTGATTAATTTCAGTTTGATAGATGAGATCACTAAGGAAAAGAGGTTAAATCAGTGGGCCAGTAGTGACCCAGGCAGTCTTGTTTCAGAAACCACCTGTTTAATGATTATGCAGCATTGCCTCCCCCGGAGCAGAGGGCCTTGGAGTATATAAGATGCGAGTAGGTACAATTTTAGTCTCCCAAACAAGCTTCTTTAATTATTCAGCCTAACTAAATTAAAAATCAAAATGGACAAAATTCGCATAAATCAAGTGGATAGAGAACACATTAATATTTAGCATTTACCTTCCATGAGTGCTGTAAAATTGGATTATTTAAAATAAGCCTTGTGTTATTAAATACAGATGGGCCCCAGCACTGGAACAGCCTCACATAAAAGGAAGTGCTTCAAAAACAGAACATCAAACAGCAAAGTAGAGGAAGTGGATCGAGGGGGTGGGCAGAGGAAAGAGAAAGGGGAAATACTAGGGAAGAAATTATGAGCAAATATGAATATGCCACAGTGAACTCCACTATAGTGTATAAATATAATGTACTAATTAAAGAAAAGAAAGTGGTGTTTAAAAATAAATTATTATTTTTTTGAGACAGAGTGTTGCCAAGTTGCTGAGGCCGTCTCTGTCTCATTCCTCCTGCCTTAGCCTCCTGAATTGCTGGGACTATAGGCATGGGCTACTGTTTAGAGAATTGATTTGATATGTAAAAATCTAAATTGATCAAGTGAGAATCAAATGTACTGTGCAGAAAAATTTTCTGTGGAGCTTTATAAAAAATCAGCAACCTGAGCCTCATCCACCCCTACCAAATCATCGTGTCCAGGGTTGGGCCCCAGCACTGGAACACCATGATTCCTTAGGTGTTGTCACCATAAGAGTCACTGCAAGGAATCCTATAAGTAGTGCATTTTAATAAGGTAGACAAAGAACTCTTTGAAATACTCATTGATTGCATTAAATAAATGCAACATTACCTATTTTCCCAGAAGTTACTTACCCAATGACACCAATTCTCTGGAGCACAGTGGTTAACTTAAAATTTATTTATTTATTTTTATAATTTTTATTATTAGTTGTTCAAAACATTACATAGTTCTTGATATCTGAGCAGCTGTAATGGATGTCTCAATGTCCATAAAGTCTCACTTTTCTTAGAGAAACCCTCATTCAGAACTCATTTACTTTTTGTTTAAATCCACTTCTCATGATAATGGCATACCCAGCCCGGAGTCCTGCTGTCAAGATGGCATAATGATAGTGCCCTACTTCAGTGGGTGTTGAGGGGTTAATAAGAGAATCCATGTAGAGTTCACAAGGGCTTCATCCATGCTGCCTGATGGCAGGGACAGAGAGCCTTGTACATCCAGATAGTTCTTTTTTTTTTTTTTTTTAAGAGAGACAGAGAGAATTTTAATATTTATTTTTAGTTTTCGGTGGACACAACATCTTTGTTTGTATGTGGTGCTGAGGATAGAACCCATGCCACACGCATGCCAGGAGAGCGCGATACTGCTTGAGCCATATCCCCAGCCCCCCCAGATAGTTCTTAAGGACATTGCCATATACTCCGTCCCTGCAGAGGTATTGATGACTACGGTTTACAGTTTCCAGGAAGCAGTTTAATTGCCTTACATAACTAGTGGTTCTTAAACTTTTTAGCGATCCCACTTCTATCAGCCTCTGATAAAACAATAAACATGCTCCAGTTAAAGTGCATATGCTCACATACCCATGAAATTTGGGATGAGTTTCAGGTGGTTCACATTTTTTTAAGGATCTATGAAGGCCATTTACCAACTGTTAATTATCTTAAATTACAATGAACATTTTCATCAAACATGATTAAAATGGTTTTTTTAAAACTTTGGTACTTAAAAACATAGATAAGCTGGTTATTATTTGTAGACTGGCTGGTCCCTCAATGAGACGCTACAAATAGAATACATTTTAATTTTTATTTCTTCTTATATTCTTATTCATTCAACTGTAAATGTCTATTGAGCACTTACTTTGGGCCAAATATGCTTCCCAGCAATATTCTATTGACCCAATGAGAATGAGAAAGCTAAATTAGTGTTATTTTATTATTCATAAATCTTGCTTTTTGACTGCTTAACATAATAAAATAGAAGGTGAACATAAAGATTATAATGGCTACCATTTGTTGAGTTATTTTGATGGGCCGGGATTTAGTGCTGTCCATGAATTTTCTCATTTAATCTTCTCAGTGATTCTATGGATAGGTACTGTACTTAGACCTGTTTTACAGATGGAGAAACCGTGGCAGAGGCTTATTAGACAACCTTACCACGGAGGTGATCTTTCTCCAGAATGGATCCAACCACTGTCCTAAACTGGGAAGGACAGCAGTCTCCCCACTCTTTCCCGTTGTACACAAATAGGGTCCCAAACTATTTGTGTACAACGGGGAAGAGTAGGAAATAGTGGGAAGAAATAAGAGAAGGAGTTCATCCCTCAAAAACAGCTCTGCCTGGCACAGTGTTGCATGCCTGTAATCCCAGTGATTCGGGAGGCTGAAGCGGGAGGAGCACAAGCTCAAGGCTATTGTGGGCAACTTAGCAAGACCCTCTCTCAAAAGGGGCTGAGTATGTAGCTCAATGGTAGAGGACCTCTGGGTTCAATCCCCAGTACCAGAAAACAAAACGAAAAACAAAAGAACCTCATACCTGAGCCCTTGGGAGGTTGCAATATTAAGATAAAGGGGAAATGTAGTAAAACCTGTAACTATTTTTTTCTATGCCAACTTTTAAAAACATTTGTCTTCATCTTCTGTCCCAGGATTAGCAGAGTAGAGGAATCAGCTCTGAGAGCTCTGCGGGAAAAGCTATTTGCTCATTCCTCAGACCTCCTTGATGAATTTAAGAAGCACGATGCAGATAAAACTGGTAAGAATAAAGTAGGAGCTTCATGGAGGAAGGAACCCAGCCAGAAAAATCTGTCTCACAATAGATAGCAAATAAGTTACATGTTGACTGACTGAAAGACCTGATCTACCCTTGACTGCTTCTTCCTCTCATTCAACTTAGTGTCTCATTTATTTTTTCCAAATTTTTAAGTTCTAAACTTTTAACACAATATGAACTTGGCCCAATAGAGATGGAGATGATGAAAATAAATAGGGTCAAGGGAAGAAAGCCAGAATTAAGAAAAAAAAAAAAACAGAGTGGAAGAAATTACAAGAGTGTGTCTAAGAGTAGCAAAAGGTCAATGACTTGCCATCTTCTTCTTGTTGAATCTGTGCTTATCTGTTCCATGTTCTGTTTTCCAACCTAGAAGTTTTGTCTATGTTCAAATCAATGGACTATCTACTCAAATTTGATTAACCACGTCTCTATCAAAAATAGCAGTAACATTTATAGATTTGTATCTTTTCATCTACACATACTCTAGCCTCCCAAGAGTTTCAGTGAATGATATATTCTAAGAAATCAAGAGATTTGAATTTTTTAACAATTAATGCTATATATGGTCAATGTTTTATGATATTGTTTTAAGAGCTAATATAGCTTCTGGTTGGGTTGCCAGATTTAATAAGTGAAAATTTAGGATGCATAAAGTTTAAACTTTAGGCAAATAGTCAAGAAATAATTTACGCAATATTTGGCTCATACTTAGAGTTTGTTGTCTGCATGAAATTCAAATTTTACTGGCCATCCTATGTTTTCTCAGGCAAGTCTGGTTTCCAGTCAGTACTGCCACAACCAACAACAAACACTGACAATACCCATTATTTCTGTTACTTACAGGTAGTACGAGAATGTCAGGATGAATAATGTATGTACATTGGGTGGGAAACGAGACTTCCAGGTGACACCTGTCACCTTCCAGGTGATAAGTCAATAAGTTAGCTCTTTCCTGTAGGTTTAATCACTCTGACTGACTGGGCAGCAGCCGTGGAGTCCGTGTTGCATCTGGGATTGCCATGGCGGATGCTGAGGCCACAGCTGGTGAACAGCTCAATGGACAACACACTGGAGTACAGGTCCTGGTTGAAGGACTTGGCCAAAGAACAGCTGAGCCGTGAGGTAATCATGGGATAATGTGGATGAGAGCGTATCGTGGACAATGAAACTAAAACCCCTTACAGAGAACTTTGAATCAGAAACAACCAACTATTTAGAACCAAAAAGGCAGGATGGATGAGAAATAAGAATAAGTATTTGCTGCATTTCTATGTCGCTTTGTGTTAAGTGGTTTACATATATTGTCTCAGTTAATCCTCAGAACCATCCAAGAGGTAGGTATTATCAGCTCTATTAGATCTATGAAGACCTACTGAAGCACAGAGGTTAAGTATTGACCTTGGGTCATAGAATTTGTAAACTAGGACTCAAACTTGGGTCTGACCAAGGTTGTAGCTGTGGTAGAGCAGGTACTTAGCCTGCCCAAAGCCCTGGGTTTGGTCCCCAGCACCAAAACAAAACAAAAACAAACTCATGGACTTGAAGATACATTTTTTTTTCCTCAATACCATGCTGCTTCCCCCATTTAAAAAAGTATGTAGTCAATGAATACTTGATGACTATATAAAGTAAATGAGGTATTATTTTAAAAATGGCTTTATCATAATAGAATTTGCACATGATGTCAATCATCCACTCAGAGTACACAATTCAATGGTTTTGAATTAAGCACAGTCGTCCCTCAGTGTCTTGGGGGTTTGGTTCCAGGATCCCCTGTAGATCCCCAAATATGTGGATACTCAAGTACCCATATGAAATGGTGTACTATTTGCACATAACCTATGAACATCTTCCTTTATATTTTAAATCATCTCTAACTTAATATAATGTGAAAACTTGCTATATTATTTAGAGAATAATGACAGTTTGTACATGTTCAGTACAGGCACAGTTCCCCCCAGTATTTTTAATCTATGGTTGGTTGAATTCATGGAGGCCGATGGTTGAATATAGAGGGTGGATTGCATTTGAAAATCTGTGAAACAATCCTACAGCCAATTTTAGAACATTGTCATAATGGGCTATGTGCTTCTTAACCACTAGATTATTTGGAAGGCTGAATGGGGTTAAGGGAGTGGTGGGATGATAAAATATCTTCAGGTTTTTGCAAGAGTGTGCAATTGTCAGAGTTTATTGTGTGTTAATTATATATCAGGACAAGCTAAAACATAAGATATAGAGGGAAAAGAGTTTTTTCTTACAGAATATACAGTCAAGTTTGCTGGAAACCCTGTATCGAAACCGGTCCAACCTGGAGACTATTTTTAGAATCATAGACAGCGACCACTCAGGTAAAAACCCTCATTATTCTTCCACTTTTGATGTACCACCAGTATTTTACCTTGAACCTTTTAGTCTCCTTCCCAATTCATTCCTGATTCATCTCCACTCAACATTTTGGGAGTAAGGTAAGTTGTATTAATATTTATAAATGATAGACACTGGAAAAGTACTTGAGCAATAGAATAAGTCTATGTAGCTATTTGGGAGGCTGAGGCAGGAAGATTGCTTGAGCCCAGGAGTTCAGGACTAGTCTGGACAGCATAGTGAGCCCTAGGAAGGAGGAAAGAGAAAGAAAAGAAGAGAGAGAGGGAGAGAGAGGGAGAGGGAGAGAGGGTAGGGGAGCTCATTTAAAAAAGAATGGAGCAGAGTAGAATGAAGACAAACTGAATGAGAGTTTCTCATAGGAAGAAGTTACTGGAAGATGTGATATCTTTTTAAAAAAATATTTATTTTTTAGGTGTAGTTGGACACAATACCTTTATTTAATTAATTTATTTTTATGTGGTGCTGAGGATCAAACCCAAGGCCTTGCACGTGCTAGGCGAGCATTCTACTGCTGGGCTACAACCCCAGCCCCATGATGTGATGTCTTTTATTGTTCCATTGAAGATTGCCACAAAGTAATGAAGAGTGCCTAGAACCTTCACCCTGATCCCCCAATGGTTCAAAGACTTTACAATACCATTACTTTTTTTTAAGTATAATTCACATACCATATTATTCATTTAAAGGGCACAGTTCCATGGTTTCTAGTATATTCACTAGGTTTTGTAACCATCACCACTATTTAATTTTAGAACATTTTCATCACCCCCCTAAAAGAAACCCTGTAGCCATTAGCAGTCACTTCCCACTCTCTATCCCTTGTCCCCCATTCCCTGGTAGCCGTTAGTCTACTTTCTGTCTTTAGGGACTTGTTTATTCTGGACATTTATTAAAAATGGAATCATATAATATATAGCTATTAGTATGATAAATGAGTTCTTTCATTTAGCATGATGTTTTCAAGGTTCATACATGTTGGAGCAGTATCAGTTCCTTTTTTATATTTGGATATACCACAATTTGTTTATTCAGTTATCAGTTTATAGACATTTGGATTATTTCCCCTTTGGGGCTATTATGAATAATACTGATACAAACATTCATGTATAACTGTTTATGTGAATGTATTTTTAGTTCTCTTGGACCTTGGAGTGCAATCATCAGGTCACCTGGCAATTCTATTTTTAAATTTTTGAGGACTGCCAAACCTTTTTTCCACAAGAGTGTAAAATGGCTGTACCATTTTACAGCCCTACCAGGAGTGTATGAGAGTTCCAATTCTCTACATCCTCTCCAACACGCATTATTTTTCATTTTTGTCTTTTAAATTTTTACTATGGTCACCCTGATAGATCTGAAGAATTACATATGGTTTTAATTGCATTTTCTTAATAATCAGTGATGTTGAACATCTTTTTATATGAATTGGCCATTGGTCTATCTCCTTTGGAGAAATGTCTATTCAAATTATTTTAATAGACAAATTTTTAATTGGGTTATTTGTCTTCTTTGAGTTATAAGAGTTATTTATGTATTCTGGATGCTAGGGCATTATTAGATATATGCTCTGTGAGTATGTACTCTGATTTTGTATATTGTCTTTTCATTTTCTTGGTTATGTCCTTTGATGCACAAAAGTTTCGAATTTTGAAAACATCTAGCTTGTCTCTTTTTTTCTTTTGTTGTCTTGTGCTTTTGGTGTCATATCTAAGAAATTTTTCATAATCCAAGGTCACAAATATTTACAACAGTGTTTTAAGAGTTTCATAGTTTGGGATCTTACATTTGAGTCCATATTGAGTTAACTCTTGTGTATAGTGAGGTAGGGCCTAACTTCATTCTTTCGCTTGTAGGTACATAATTATGTCCCCATCATTGTTGAAAAAGTGATTTTTCCCCATCAAATGATCTTGGAACCCTTATAAAATATCAATCAAGCCCAGCATAGTGGCTTAGCTCTGTAATCACAGCTCCTTGGGAGGCTGAGGCAGAAGGACCACAAGCCTCAAGGCCAACAAGGGCAGTTTAGTGAGACCCCATCTCAAAGTAAAATTTGAAAAAGGTTTAGAATATAGCTCAGTAGTAAGGGCCCTGGGTCCAATCCTCTAGTACTGGAGGGTGGGGGGTGGAATTGACCTGGTCTGGTAATGTACTTAGTGGTAGAACACTTGCCTAACATGTGATCCCCAGCACTGTAAAAACAACAAACCAGTCAACTGTAGATGTATGATAAATAGATCCAAAGTCTTTATTCCCCACCTCCTCTTTTTTTTTTTTTTTTTTTTTTTTTTGGTACTGGGGAACTCAGGGGTCTCTATCACTGGGCTAGATCCCCAGACCTTTTTGTTTTTTATTTTATGACAAGATCTTACTAGGTTGCTGAGGCTGGCCTCGAACTTGTGATCCTCCTGCCTCTCAGCCTGCTGAGCAGCTGGGATTATAGGTGTGAGCACTTGGGATTATATGTATGTGCCGCCACACCCAGCTCCTTTATTTTGACAGGATCACTTTATTTTGCACAAACTGATCTTGAGCTCCTGAGCTCAAATGATCCTCCTTCCTCAACCTCCCCTGTAGCTGGAACTACAGATGTGGGCCACCATGCCCAATTTCAGTGCTTTTTTTTTTTTTTTTTGGTGGTACCTGGGATTGATTCCAGAGGTGTTTAACCACTGAGCCACATCTCCAACTCTTTTTGTCTTGAGACAGGGTCTCTCTGAGTTGCTTAGGGCCTCATTAAGTTACTGAGGCTGGCTTTGAACTTGTGATCCTACTGCCTCAATCTCTAGAGCCACTGGGATTATAGACATGCACCACCATGCCTAGCTTTAAGGGCTCTTTTTACGAAACGTAAATCAGTATATGTTTGGGATGATTTGATGCAGGGTTTCTCTGTAATGGTACTATTGATGTTTTGGGCTGGATAAGTCTTTTTGGAGGAGTTCATCTTTTTGGAGGAGTTGTAGGATGTTTAGCAACATCTCTGGGTTTTATCTACTAGATGCCAGTAGCACCCCACTCCTACCTTGAGTTGTGACAATAAAATATGTCTCCAGACACTGCCACATGTCCCTGGTGGGGAGCAAAATTTCTCCCTGTTGAGAACCCCTCCTGATACGTGGTTTCTTGTGCTCCCCTTGGGAGAGTTTACACTAGGTACAAGGCCTTGCAGGAATGTCAGAGGAAATGAACGCTGATTGACTCACTGAAGTGATTTCTTCCCTCTGATAAGGGTTCATCTCCCTGGATGAGTTCAGGCAGACATGGAAGCTATTCAGCTCTCACATGAACATCGACATCACAGATGACTGCATCTGTGACCTTGCCCGGAGCATTGATTTCAACAAGGATGGCCACATCGACATCAATGAGTTCCTGGAGGCCTTTCGCCTTGTGGAGCAATCCTCCTCAGAGGGCCAAGCCGCAGACTGCCCACAGTCCACAAATGCTAATGACAGTGGCTGCAGTAGTTCAGGTGCCCCTTGAGAACTGGTGGACTTTATTGCCCTCAGTGCCTTCTAGGTAATGCCCAGCTTTTTGCTGTGCATAGATTTGTGGAACTTTATGCTGAGAATTTGCCTACCAATATGCATCAGAATCACCTGTGTGTTTGTGTGTGGAGGGGTAGGTATGGTGTGTGTGTGTGTGTATGTGTGTGTGTATAATAAGTATATAGTTGCCTCAGCCTGATCTCAGAATCTTCACAAAGTAGAATAAATAATTTTCATGTGTACTCCAGTTAAGAACCACTGATAGAGCTGGGGCTGGGACTCCGTGGTAGAGCACTCACCCAGCATGCATGAGGCACTGAGTTTGATCCTCAGCATCATATAAAAATAAAGATATGGTGTCCACCTAAAAAACTAAAAAATAAATATAAAAAAAAGAACCACTGATAATTCAACCCCCTTGTTGCTTTCATTTTTACACCTTTTGTTTAAAAATGTCACATTGGTAAAGGAAAGTTATTAAAAATTATATGCAGCTGGGCGTGGTGGCACCCACCTGTAATCCTAGCGGCTTGGAAGGCTGAGGCAGGAGGATCTCGAGTTCAAAGCCAGTCTCAGCAAAAGTGAGGCACTAAGCAACTCAGTGAGACCCAGACTCTAAATAAAATACAAAATAAGTCTGGGATGTGGCTCAGCAGTCGAGTGCCTCTGAGTTTAATCCCCAGTACCCGCCCCCTCCAAATTATATGCATAATTTCATGATCCAAACTTGGATGTTTTTACTACTTACTCTTTTTTACTTGTTATAATTAATGTGCTTATAAAATTTTATGTTCTGCATTTTCATAAGTTTACACTAATTGGAAATACTTTCCCATGTTGTTACCATCTTCATAATTATTAGTTCAGTGGTTGTGTAAATTTCTTTCAAATGGATGCACTTTGATCTAATAGCCTCTCCCCAATTTTTAAATATGTGTATTGTCTCTAGTTTTTCATTATTATAAGTAACACTGTGGTTAATAACTTTGTGTATATAGCTTGTTTTACAAAAATCTTTTGAAAGATGCATTTTCTTAGGATAAAATCTCAGGAATGGGATCATTTTGTTAAATAGTGTTGTATTTAATCTGGGTGCTCTAGAGAAACAGAACTAATAGATATATAGGATAGATACAAATTTACATATAGATACAGATAAAAATTAAAGACTTGTCTTCTGTGGTTATGGAGACTGAAAAATCCAGATATCTGCATTTGGCAGCTGGAGAACCAGGAAAGCTGATGGTGTAAGTTTCAGCCCAAGGCCAGACCTGGGCACTAGGAGAGCACATGGTGCAAGGTCTAGTCCACATCTGAGTAGGCAGTATCTTAGCATTTCTGTGGTGTTTTAATATATACTTCATTGATAAGTATCCCAAACTCTCTCCCCTACCTTGTTTTATTTCTGAACTAAGGAAATCGAGGTGTGGAAAGCTTGCAGGATATGTGACCCAGTTAATGACACAGCCAGAACTGGAACCCATGATTCCTGACTCCACCCAAGCTTCTTTCCAGTTATATCCAAGGAATGGAGGGAATATATCATCGTCCTCCCCATTCTATGGAATATCATGCAGCCACTAAAAAGGATAACCTGCCATTAGTCATGATTATGCTTAGTGTTGAGGGACTTTCACTTCCTATCAAAAGAAGCACCAGGAAAGATTTAAGTAAAATTCTGAAACAAATCTAATTAGAAAGGCAATTATTATTCAGTATCCTTTGAGGTTTTTCTTATGATCATGAGTTGCTTCTATAACTATTATATTTTTATTATCTGATAAATATAATAAAATAGTTATAAAAGTGACTAAGAAATATAATAAAAATACATATTTTAAAAGCAAATTCGTTTGTTGTACCTTTAAGAAAGGATAACACTACACCTCAATAAAATAAATTTTTAAAACCACTAGATGTCACTCTGAGCAAATGCTCTGTCTCTTATAGTAGCTGCTAACAGTGCAGATCTCTCAGTACCAAATAGGTCTAAGATGGCGATGTTCTAGGGTCAGAGGGAAAAGGAAAGAGCCCTATAGCTGCCTGCCTTGCTGCCCCCTTAGAGGTGCAAATCAGGAAGACACCCAAACGCTCAGAAGTGGAGGCAGGGTCATCTGACAGAGGGAGGGTAAACCTGGACTGGACTTAGAAAAGAGATCCTCTAGCAGACCCTGGGCACATCCTGGCCATGGTCATGTAGGTCACTCCTTAATTTTAGACCATAAATTTATATGTATTTAGAGTACATTTTGTTCCCCAAATTCCTAAACTTTATACTTTTGTTTTCTAATAGCACCTTGGGAGTTCTGAAAAAAAATTAACCCAAATCAAATCTGGCTTCTGGACCTGTCAAGTTACAAGTTATACGACCTGAGGAATGTGTTAAATGACACCAGGAAGTTTCAGTCATGAAAATCCAGAGGGAGGGGACCAATGACCTGGTCTCTTCATCAAATACATTACAGGGAGATTAAATGAGGGACGAAGGAGAAAACTACATTAAAAAAGGGACATAGCAACCCATTATAATTTATAGAACTTATTTGATTCCTAATCAAAGAAACTATTTTTTTAAGAGTGTTAGAGATGTGTGAATAATGACATCATTTTTGGCAATAGTAAGGAATTATTGCTCATTTTTTAGGTATGGAAATGAAATTGAGGTTATTTTAAATCCCCTATAGATGTATACCAAAATATTTACTGGGATTAGTTTCAAAATAGAAGCCAGTGGATGGGGGTATGAACCAAACCTGGCTGACCCTGAGCTGGTGATTGTTGAAGCTGGGTGACGACTTCGTGAGGGTCTATTGTAGTATTTTCTCACTTTTTCAATTTGAATTTTTCTATAATTCTTATTTTTAAAAATTGGACTCTAGTATAAGGTGTGGGGGTGGGAATAAATGACATGCTCACCAAAGCAAGCAGCCAGGCAAACTTTCTCAGGGCATGACTAGAACCAGCCCAGTCACTAAATTCATGAGTATGCAAGAGTTAATAGAATCCATTTGTTAGTTTTGTTGAACTCGAAGGGGAAAAAAAATCACTTAATCTCATTAAATCTGAGCTTCCTCAACTGTAAAATAGACATTATACAACAATATTTTCCAGGAAGTCATGAGACTCCATGAAGATAAATTACAAAGGAGACAAGTTCCAAATAATCCCTGGAGCAGACACAGCCAGTTAGTCCTCACGAGAGACCTATCCTTGCTTCATCTGCAAATACTCGCAGAACTTGAGCTGTTTCTTGCAAAAGTCTATATTGAAGAAAAACAACTTAAGCTCAACCAGAAACAGCCAACAAACATACTAATGTAACTAGAGACTTTCTAGCAGCATGTCCTTTGTGCATTCTGGAATGGAGCCCTTGAACTACTTCTGGTTGGAGCTGCCTGATTTAAGAATCACTATTTGCTCAAAAAGACTTTCAAATTTTTAGTGTGCCTCAGTTTACCTTTGTAACAGACTTAAGTAAGAGAAGAACACACAAAAGTATTCTGAAACCCCTAAAGTTTGACCCATGTGCTAATAGTTGCATGCCCGGATGACACTAGCCCAATTATTCACCCTTATATTCTATAGATATTAGGGAGTACCTGAGTGCCCGAAGCTCAACATGTATTTTTAAGCCACATTTTAAAATATCAGGCCTAGAGCAGTTAACCCAAAATCTCTGGACATGTGTCTTGGACTTGGTAATTTTTAAATAAGTCTTCACAGGTCATTGATTCTACCATGTAAGCAAAGTTGAGAACTATTTGCCTAATTGATCTTCTATCAGGGAGTAGTTCTGAGACAATCATTAAGATAAACCTTAGTTTATGTATTTCTCAAGCAACTTTTATGGACCAGAGATCCCCTCTTGGTGTTCAATTCCTGGAAGGACAGGACTTGTTCAACTGTGCATGCTTGGTGGACACCTGGTCATAGCTGACCTCCCAGTTGTTGACTCAAAAGTCAGGCGCCTTCAGTTATCTGCTCATGAGTGGAGTTTTCCAGTGTGGTTCTCTTCCTTATAGGGGATCTATCCTTTCAATTACACAAGGTTTGGGGTTTTTCTCAACTTCCTAGTTTCAGATCTGAGTAAGGAAGAACAGCCAGAGTTCCTGAGTCACATTCCAGATCAGATCTTCTGGAGTTTGTATCCCTGAGTCACACCAAGCCCTGGACCTTGGGGTTTTAGGTCAGAGAGAGGTGAGCCTGGCCACACCACTGCATCCAGCACAGAACTCCCTGGCAGCAGCTTCCTGACTGATCTCCCTGTTCCAGACAGATCTGAAAAGAGAGCAATAGAGTCAGTTGAAATGCCTAAAAAGGACAGGATGTCTCATTCCAGAGACTAATATTTCTGAAGAGACAAAATAAAATAAAACTCCTTTCTCTGTGACTGCAGAGTCTCAGATTCTCCAGATCTAGTAGATCTAGATGCGCGAGCCGTGGAAAGCCACAGAAATATTTATTTGCAGTGGGGATCTTATTTTACTTCTTCCCTCAAAGTACTCAGCCATCTTCCTTCCTCAATGCACATTCTCACATACAAGACACCCATATGGGTTCTTTCTGGGCATAGAGGAAATTCAAAGAGGTAAAGCATGCACGTTGAAATCACAGACCCAGATGAGGCCGCAACTCCACCTCTTACCAGCTGTGCAATCGTGAGTAAAATGCTTACCGATTTCCCCTGCTGTATGGTGGAGTTCAGGTGCTGGAAGACTAGGTGAGAGGAGGCATGCAGAATACTTAGCACAGTGTCTGACACATAATAAGTTATGGTTACCTTTACTGTGCCCAGAAGTCCCCTAACCCAGAACTTCCCAGCTTTAACATGCATACTAATTGCTTGGAGGTCTTGCTTCAAACTACACTTGTTTCACTGTGGGTAAGTAAACAAGTTCTGGAGATGAAGTGAGGTGGCACAACTGTGAATGTACTTAA
The DNA here is from genome assembly GCF_048772815.1 of Callospermophilus lateralis. Classification (NCBI taxonomy): domain Eukaryota; kingdom Metazoa; phylum Chordata; class Mammalia; order Rodentia; family Sciuridae; genus Callospermophilus; species Callospermophilus lateralis. The sequence goes on along the minus strand of NC_135312.1, from coordinate 57,637,788 downwards.
TGCCATTGAACTGTACATTTAAAAATGATAAATTTTATGAGATATATATATATATATATATATAATCCAATAAAAAAATTTAAGGTACATTCAGTAGTATTTCTAGCAAGCTTCTAGGTGAGGCTGATGATACTAGTTAGAAAACCACACTTTAAGCCCTTGGCTTTTCTGTTGGTTCCAGCTAAGCCTAGGTCCTCCATAGGCCTCAGTAGGGAGCTTTTGCTTGGCCCATTACATATTGCTTTCCTCCCAATCTGGAAGCGGGTAGGATATCCCTAGGCCAGCCATTTTCCTCTGTATTTACCACCTTTACCGATGCAGTACATTGAAAATTGTCAAGGGCGGGACAGATGGCAGTGTTGAGATTCTAGTGTTCTTTGTTTGGGTGTCATCACAGCCTGTCAAAGTGAAAACAGAACTGAAAGATCCCAACCACTTTGTGTCGCATGGTCAATACTGAAGGGTTATGGAAAATCATATTCCTACAAGACAGTCCCTGGGAAAAATGGAAAGACAGTGTAGCTCTGGAGGAGGGAGGGAAATTAGCCAAACATGAAACCTCTCCCAATAAAGCCTTTTCCAGGAACAATGGGCCCTAAAGGAAAGAGGCGGATACTGAATGCTGGGCCCTAAAAATTTTGACCTTTCACCATTACTAATCAGTCCTGAGCCGCACACTAAACAGTGAAACGCTGGGAAACAATGAATCTCAGAAGAAGAAGAAAAGCAATGGGCAGGACCTGAGCTCCTATCTCCTTTTAGTAACAATGAGTTTCAAACTTCTCCCAACTGCCTTTCTGAGTTAAAATTTTAACCTGCACAACTAGTTCCCTGACTGTCTGATAGGCATGTCCACAGTTTCCAGTCATTAAACCACCCTCATTGTACCCTATAAAACTCAAACCCATCTATAACCAATGGCCATTTTTCTATCCAGAAAATGAGCCCCTTCAGTGCCTGAGTGATTGAGTCCACGAATGAATAAATAAACGGCTTGGCTGAATCTGTTGAGATCTGCGTCTATAAGTTTGCACTTACAAATACCTCCTCCAAAACAACAGTTCTCAAAGTGTGTCCTGCTTAAGCTAACGGGTGATTATCCTTCCCAAGAGAGCAACAAATAGGACCCTCATTAATACATCTGCTAACAGCTGTTTCCTGTATCAGACGTTCATGCAAATTTAGATTCTGGGCTGTCTGTATTATACATCTTTCCTCAGAGTAATCTGCAATCATCCTGCAGTAAGTGTACATTTTCTGAGCTTTTGGAAATAAGTACAAGGCCCCTGGGCCAGCCTTACTCAGGAGAGTAAAATGTCCTATCAGCTTTCTGATTTGTAAAAGGAACCGTATTGTTGAGACCAAATTTTCTGCCACTGGCTCCTACAATAATAGGACAACCTAGCAACCATCAGTGGCAGGAATTCTGAGGGGTATCACACTTCAAAGATTGTAGGAGATGGACTGGCCACCCCAGGATGCCAGTCCTTAAAAACAGTGGTTCTCCCATTAGGATCATCTGAGGAGGTGAGAGTCTTAAAAAAATACTGATGATCAATTAAATTAGAGTGTCTGAGGACAGGAGTTGGGCATGAACAATTAGCTTTAAAAGTCAGTCTAATGTGCAGTTACGTTGAAAAGTTCTACCTCAGAGGGTTTTTTGTTTGGTTTTGTATTTTGTTTTATTTTCATCAGGCAAAAATTGTAGTTGGAGACAAAGAGGCTGTAGTTATTATCATCACAAAACATCATAAGACTCCAAGGTTTTGATTACAAAATGGGAATACTTGTTTCTAAGCTGAGCAGCAGTTTTAACCACTGTAATTATGCTATGTGTTTGTTCCCAAAGGGAGCATAATTTGATGTTATGTATGAGCACAGAACCAAGCGCCAGCTGTCACCCTGGTGTCAGCTCCTGTGTAGCTGACTTGCCCCTGGGAGGTATCTGGAGGGAAGCAGTTGGATGCACCTCCCTCATGGGTAATGCTCACAATACTAGCTGGATGCATTGAATTTGGAAATAAGGAGGACTTTTTAACTATAAAGAAAAATTTGTAAGAGAACCTCTTTACCAGAGAGGTATGTTTAGAATCAACTATTCCTGAAGTAGAAGGTAAACATACAGAGAATTTTGCAAAGTGATGAAACCAAATTCATGTGAAATGATTATGATTAAGACTTGATTTCTGGAACTCCTGGTCACTTTGTCATACTTATATTCCCTTTGTCCAGGGGTGCCGGGTTTCTGGTCGCGACTAAAAGGCTCAGGGTTCACTCCAGGTAAACTGGGCTGACTGGACTGCGCAAAATAACCACACAAGAGACACAAATACCTTTTTCTTTGGGGTCACTGTGGCGGCTCCTCTGACCTTAAGGGTCCCTAGAAAGAGCGAGAGAGCATGTGCTGACCCCTTTTATTGAGGAGAAGCTATTCAAATGAGGTAAGGGGTCAGGTTTCAGGGGACTGAGTCTATCTTCATGATGTCCACTGTCAGCAGGTTGACTGACACCTGGGCAGGCCACACCCAAGGGCACAGTAAGAGGAGGGGACACACACAAGGCACTTCCATGGAAGATTCTATCCTAAACAGGGCAAGGGGTAATATTACAAAGGAACAAGTGAGCGTAGCTCCACCCATGGTGCTGTAGGAAGCCACGCCCAGGCACCAAGAGACAGTCACTCGAACCCTAGAAGAGCAGGGCAGTCTAGCAGCATGGGTGCCTGAAGCCATATCACCCAGCAGGAGAGTTAACTCAGTTACGTGCCAGGTTGTTCTCCCACACGGGGGCAGTATTTGCACAACACACTTCAGAAAAATGAGATGAAGTAAACACTTTAAATCCACTCTTGAATGTATTTAAAGCCATTTTCTAAGCAGGGCTCTCCAAAGTTGGACAACTAAACAAAACAACAATAAAAAGGCCAAATCAGAATCACTCAGAATGAGGCTCTAGATATTGTCAATGGCATATCTATTTTTTCTGCTATAAGACATCAGCACAATTTAGGGATTTAAACCAACACAAATGTGCTAATTTACCCTTCTGGATGTTAGAAGTCCCAGTTTTCACTGGACTAAAATCAAGCTGTCAGTGGGCTGCATTTCTTTCTGGAGGCTCAAGGAGAGAATTCCTGTTTCTGTTCTTTTCCAACTTCTAGGTTGCCCACATTCCTTGGCTTGTGACCCCTTCCTCCATCTTCAAAGCCAGCAAAGGCTGGTTGCTTCTTTCTTGTATCACCTCACTCTGACCTCCTCTTCTTCTTCTCTTTTCTGGTTTTAAGGATCCTGGTGATTACATTGGGCCCCCTGGGTAATCTAGGAAAATCTCACCATCTCCAAGTCTTTAGCTTAATCACACCTGCACTATGTAAGGTGACACAGTCAGAGGTTCCAGGGTTTAGGAGCTGGACCTCCTTATGGAAAACCATCATTGTAACCAACTCCCCTCCTCTGAGGGTCAGAACCCCCAGGATAAATCTGAGGCACTTGTTCAAGGACTGTTACCCAGGAACCATTGCTGGGTGACAAAGGCTTTCTCCATCCCAGCTCTCCCGCCCAGCCTAGATGTCTCTTACAATGACATTCTCATGGCTCTGTCCCCATATTCATCATCATTCTTATCACCACCCTTCTCTGTGAAGTGGGAGACCTCAGATGATTTCATTTATTCTCTCATAAATTTTATTGAGCATCTCTATTTTCCACTTTCTTATTGTACTTAGAAAACAGTTTGTTTATAACCTAAATCCTTACTAATCAATAAATGTCTTCTTAGATAAAATTCAGCTGGAGACTCGTTAATGCAAAAAATATATTCACTCCAGTCTCAGAAAAAACACATGATTAGGAACCTAGATAAGTTAAACTATCAGTTTTTAAAAATATCTTTCTTTTTACATTTAGGTCTTGTGGAAAGGAACTAATTCTTGTTAAGTAAGGGGTTGGGGACAAAGTGTAGTAGTTTGATATCATTCACTTTGGAATTGGCAAGAGAATGATCTAGATCTTTAAAGTGGTCTCAATAATACTCAACAAATTTTCTCACTTTGTGGGTCCAACAGTCTTGTAATATCTACTACATTCACACATAACTACTGAAATATATATTTTAATATGTCTAAAATCCCCCAAAATGTCAAAATACATATAACTATATTATAAAGTTTGTATTCTTCCAGAGATAAATCATTATTAACAGATTGTATCTTCCTCCAGAGTGTCTAAATGTACATGTGGGCATATCAGTATATACCTCTTTTTAAATATTTATTTATTTACTTTAGTTTTACAATATCTTCATTTTATTTTTATATGGTGCTGAGGATTGAACCCTGTGCCTCACGTGTGAGGCAAGTGCTCTACCTCTGAGCCACAACCACAGCCCGGTATATACCTTTTTTGAAGCACATGTGTTGTTATATGATTTGTTTCTTGCTTTTTTAACTAACAATATACATTGCTATTTCTTCACATTCTTACATGTAAATCTACTTTATTCTTTTAAATAACTAATTTAGTGCATTACATTATGTGAATTGCCATAATTATTTTTAGTGCTGGTGACCAAGCCCAGGGCCTTGGGCATGCCACTTGCTCCACCCCTAACCTTCTATAATTTATTTTACTAGTCCTTAGCTGATAAGAGAATTTGAAAACTGATTTTTTTTTATAATTATAAGTATCAATGCAATCAAACTTCTTCTCCATTGTTCTGTCTCCTTGTATGATTATATTGACTTGGCAAATTTCTAGATGTAGAATTGCTGGGTGAAAGTGTATGTTTATTTTAACATGTTGTCAATTTGCAATCCATTTTTATTCCTTCTCCTTTGAACAGGTTATTCTTGTTCTTAGTCTACTTTTCTATGAAGTTATTTATCATTTTAATTTATTTTGAGAGTGCCTTATGCATGAAGTTAGTAATTTGACATTTGAAATGAGATCCTTTCCATTTAGACATTTTTATTTTGACTCTATTAACCATAAGTCATCTCTGCTGTAAGGCAGACATGACAACTACTTCCTTGAATGTTTTTCTGACTTTGGAATCACCCAACTTGTCAGACTTCTTAGAACATCACTGAAGGTACTGACTTCGGCTACTTCCTGCCTCATCACCTTCAACAAGAGTAAATTCTTGGTGATTTTACAAAATCACCCTATTAAATTTCTTACTTCCTGCATTTTTCATGCTGTCCCCTCTGCCCGACATACCTTTTCCACCCTTCCACTAAACCTAGGTAAAAGTTGTTCATCACTAAGATTCAGTGGAATCATCTTTTCCTCCTGGAAGACTTTGGAGTGAGGTTCTTCTTCCATATCCCGTAACACCCCAACACACCTGTGTGGCTGCATGTAGGGCACTGTGCTTTAACCATTTGAGAGACTGGATTTGCTGTTAGACTGATTTCCTCAAAGACAGAAAATCTATTTTATCCATTTTTGTATTCCCAGTGCCATATATGTGGTAGGTTCAAAATAACTATTTGTTAAACAAAGGAGGGAAGAAAAAGAGGAAGGAATGAAGAAAGGAGGAAAGGAAGAAAGACATTTAAGGAAAGTCCACTTACTGATCTCTGCCTTCTGTTTTCTTACCTCTGTGGCTTATCCTTCATGAACCAGAATAGCATTTGAAAGTTATCACCTAATGTTCCAAGTCATCCTCTGAACCTTCAGGGTGGCATGATCCAAAGAAATAAGATTGTCTTTCAATCTCTATTTCTCTTTTTTTAAAGGCTAAATTATAGTATTTACTCAAGCAAAATATTTCTTAGGCTTTATTTTGGATCAATCATAAATTTATTTGCTTTTTTTTTTAGATGACTCTCATTATGTTGCCCAGGCTAGTTTTGAACACTTGAGCTCAAGTGAATCTATTACCTCAGCCTCCCACACATTATTTATTGTATCTCCTGACTTTAATGTATTTCAAGTCTCTTTCATATAAATATTAGTTGATCCTCACACAATTCTGTGCGGTAACTAGAACTGATGAAACACCATTTCATGGATGGAGAAACTGAGGCTTGAAGATAGAGAGAGAGAGAGAGAGAGAGAGAGAGAGAGAGAGAGAGAGAGATTTTCTTTATTTTCTTTTTGGTACATTTTTGTAGGTAACAGTTATTATCTGTGGAACCAGGACTGAAACTCAGGCCTTCTGACTAAATCCAGTGCTCTTTCTTCTCTTCTATTTTGCTTCTTCATATCCTAGTGAAAGTTTGATTTTGATTGTATGGCTGTTTTAATAATGTGTTTCAGCATACCTGGGCAAGTGCATCTGCATTTGTGTCTGTTACATATTTCAAACTCCAGGAATGATCCAGTATAAGAGTAGTTTCTATTAGCTACTTTTTAGCAACACCTCCTCCATCAAAAGAATCTGACCAGATGGGCAAACTGTGGCCTCTGCAGCAGGCAAAGTAATTAATTTCTCTGGGTCCTTTGGCTGCTGTATTCCAGCTGCCCTTTCTTCTTTTCTCTCATTCTCATCTGTCAGTCAATAAACTCTTAGGCATCTATAAAAATTGTGTTTATAAAGAGTTTATAGTTACATAAATCGCCATATTAGTTTTTTTCCAAAGTAAGACTTTACTAAATAATTTCAGCAACATAAATAATATGCTAAAGAAAAAAAAGGAGGAAAAGCATTGAAAAGTCATCAGTGATTATTTCTCTGTGTTGGGATTATGAGTGGTTCATATTTTCTTTTCCATTCATGTGTGTATGTGTGTGTGGGTGTGTGTGAATGTGACATTTTTCTATAAAAATGTTACTGAACTATAATTGGCAATCCATAAAGTTGAGTGGTCTTTAAAACATCTGCAGAGCTGTGAATCCTACTTTACTAATTCCAAGATATTTCCACCACTCAAAAAGAAGCGCCTTGCTCATTAGTAGTCACTCTCCATTTCCCTCCTCTACCCAGACTCTATCAACTACCAATCTACTTTGTGCCTTTATGGATTTGCTTATTCTGAATATTTCATATAAATAGAATCATATGACGCGTGATGTTTTGTGTTTGGCTTCTTTTTGTTTTTGTATAATGTCTTCAAAGTGCATCCATATTGTAGCATTCATAGGTACTTTGTTAATTTTTATTACTGAATAATATCCCGTTGTCTAGATATATCTTATTTGCTTACCCATTCATCAGTTGAAGAACATTTGAGTTGTCTCTACTTTTGGGTTATTATGAAAAAATGCTGTTATGAACTTTTTGAAAATATGTATTTTCAATTCTCTTGGATATACATAGGAGTGGAATTACTAAATTGTAGCTCTTAAATTTTCAAAAATGGCATGTGTGTGTTATAAAATATACTAGTTAAGAAAATAAAAATGAATTTTGTTCAAAAATTAACTTTACTTATATCTTTTTATTTTGAAGGGGATGTAGATTAGCAATAAGACTAACTTCTTGACTTACTCATATCTACTAAGCCTCAAGAAAACCAACCTTTCTGCCAGTTCCAGCAAGTAAGCATCTAGTGGTTTAGACACCAGTCTAAATCTTGTAAAGTACACAAAGAGAAAACCCACGAAGAGTCTGAGCAGTTTGTATGTCTCTTGATGGATTTTCAAGTGTTAGGGGAAAACTGAAAAATTCATTCATTCAAGATCTTAGTTACACTGATTACATCAACCTGCCTCTTAGAGGGGATATAAAGAAGGTTCTGCATTGTTTGGCTGTCTTAACCAAGTTAATCAGAGGCTCCCCACTCTTAGTCCTGGGTCCAGTCATGTTTCTGCATGGCTAAGCAGTGGCTGAGCCTGGATTACAGCCTCCCAATCTAGTGCTTCCTCCCAGCCTACAGAGAGCCTCTGAGGGAAGGGGAAATAAGATTCCTGTGCAAGTCTGTGATTCACGCAAGTTTCGATGGATTTAAGACTTCAAAGTTGAAAATCTCAAGATAAATCTCCTACCTACTACTGCTGGGACATCATGATATTTTCCTGGTTGTTGCAATTCTTACAGTCCATTTGCAAAACCCTCAGGTCTCCTGAAAGAATTATTCGTGTCTCATGAATAACCACAAAAATGTGTTATAATCAAACAGGAACAAGGGCCTTAGCCCCACAAAAATTGAGGTGTTGACCTGCCAGGGAAACCCCTGTTTCATCATATGTAAATGAGGGTTATCATAAGTCATTTTTTTAATGTGCTGATATTACACATCATTAGTATCCACACATATAAATATCTTTCGACTATCTGGATCATCTACAAAGGAGGATTCAAAGAAGTTCTTACAGATACTGGGCAGTTCATTCTTCCTGGTGGTACAAGGTACGTCCTTTGAATTATAAATAATTTCATTTTATAAAAGATATGGACAACTAAAATATTGCAAATTGAAGAATTCCTTAACACATTGAAAAAGCATTTTAATTCACTTTTATAGTTACAGCATATATTTTTATTTGGCACTTTAAATATTATCTTCTACGCTTATATGTGTATGCTTATATTTATTTATTTTGGTATATATATTTTTAATATTTTACTCTGATGTTTGTTGTAGGTTATATTAGGGTTTTAAGACAATTAATGTCTAAAAACAAATTATAGAAAAAGAACACACAAAAATTCTACAGATGTGGATTTTTAAAAGTTAATTTGGAAATGTACAACCCCCTTTCCTTCCTACATATTTTTAGAAACATGAGAAAAAAGGGAACAACATTTACAGGTAAAAGGAGAGAACATGAAGAATGTTAGCATTCCTAGTTGACAATGTGTTTACATAAAATGTTTTCTTTACTCTCTTGGAGCTCTCTTAAGTCTCCCTTCCCATGTCAAATATTATTTCACATGATTTTTTAATCAGCTGTTGACAGTTTGGGTACAGAATATATTCTTATGGCATTTCATAATGTAAGAGAATTGGATATGTGCTGTTATTTTCTGTTTTAAAATAATATTTATATCTCTCCTTATAAAACATACTTCAAATGGCAGAATTAATTTTTGTTTGTTTGTAGGGGCTCAAATCCAGATTCTTGCTCATGCTAATCAGACACTCTACCACTGAGCTACACCTCCAGCTTCAGAGATAATTTTTATGGTAAACATTAGCTATGAATTATATCACTTATTCATGAAAATGAATCAGTACACTTGATGAAAATTATAGTATTCTGCTTATGGAGAAATACAACATTATATTTATGTTCAAAATGCTTCATCTCCCTTCTCTTACTTCAAAACAATAAAAAAGACATTTTATATATTATTTTAGACATTTTTATAATAGCAACACGTCTAAATTTTTCTTTTATATCTGCAAAATGAACATATCAGGACTGGGGTTATGGCTTGGTTGGTAGAGTGCTTGCCTTGCATGCACAAGGCCCTGGGTTCAATCCCCAGTACCACACACCAAAATAAATAAATAAATAAAAATAAAACTTGCCACAATAGAAAACAGAAAACTTTGTACCAATGTGGATTTACTAATATATCAAATAGTTTATATCATATAAAGAACTAACAGAACAAATTCCTACTCTAAGTGGATATCATACTAAAGTTATCTGTCCATCAAGGTCATCATTCTAATAAATGAAAAAAGAAATATGAAAAAGCATGTTTTCAAAAATAATTACTAGAAATGAGTGATAGTGTTCTATTAAATGCATTGAGAAAATATTACTAATAAGCATTAAATGTTTTATGCTATACATAATAGTAGAGATCCTGAATTATGGGTACACATTATTCTGAAGGCATTTGAATCACAATCTACATTCCAATAATTTAATGTCCTCCAGCATCTCTAAATCTCTAATCTATACACCCTTTGGTTCCTAGGAGAATAGCTTTCTGCCCAGCTACTACTGGCTCCTGAGCCACACTGTGGACTGTGAACAGGAAAGGGCCCCATATTTCCCAAGTTAAGAAATAACTGTTGTGGCTCAGCAGTAGAGCTCTCGCCTAGCACATGCAAGGCCCTGGGTTTGATCCTCAGCACCACATAGAGATAAATAAATAAAATAAAGATACTGTGTTCAACTACAACTAAAAAATAAATATTAAAAAAAGAAATAATACTCTTGTTTTACTTGTAGATAGAGTTGAAAGATGAAAGTGGTGATTATGCTCACTGCTCTTTTGCTCACAGCTGATTGCCTACCGGTAAGTAACCTCTTAATGCCTATTTCTACAAATAGTCTTGGTTCATACATTCTGACTTTTAGTGACACCCAATCCTGGCAACAACAAAAAAATAATTATGGAAGAAAAATCCACCATTTCCATTTTAAGAGTTCCTTTGGACCTGAAAGCTGCTATTTCTATCTATTTTAAAAATCCTTGTTAGAAAAACAAGAGATTTGAATCATGGGGAATGGAGGCGCCTGGCCTCAGAGCACAGCAGTAGTTCTCAATCTTTATTGTCCTTTGGAATCATTTGGGAAACTTTTAGAAGCCCTAATGTCTGGGTGCCACGCCCCAAAATCTGACTTGTTGTTCTAGAGTTTGATCCAGGTATGGGTAGTTTACTTACAAACTACCGAGATGATTATTTCAGTGGGCAGCCAACGTTGAGACCCACTGCAGTGAGGGAGTGACCCCGGCAGGGGGAGCTGATTGCTCTGGAGTAGCTGGACTCAGAGACAGCAGACAGAGGTAGTGGGTGGAGCAGGACTACAGCTCAAGTTGTTATTATGAACAAAGGGGAGAGTAGTATCCCTGAGAGGATGACCTGAGGTAATATGTCCCAGTCTTGAAAAGGATCAGTGACTGTGGTTAGCATATACAAGATTCATCCACTCATTCTGAAGACCAAACTTGATTGAATATCTGCAAGTCAGGCAATTGTGTCAGGTGCCAGGATAGCACATAAAACAAAACACAGATCACCCGTTCAAAGATTTAGAGATTACATTTAGAGATTACATTTCCTAGTCAATTACTGTGATTATCATTACTGCAAATTTCCTCCATCTCCATATTTTCTGTCTCTCAATTTTCACAGGAAATACGTTTTCATCCTGGAATTCAACAGTATCCTTTCTTAAGCTGGAAGGTAATTCTTTGCTTTCTCATTCTTTCCATTTAATACTTCAATTGAGGATGTTTACTGTCTCCTTGGAAGATATGATTTAGGGAGAAAACATTTGACATTTTCAAAGTTATATTTTCAGGAACATACAATGTGATTAGGGTGGGAGCAATGGTGCTCACCTGTAATCCTAGCTACTCAGGCGGCTGAGGTAGGAAGATCACAAGTTCAAGGCCAGCCTGGGCAATTTAGCTAGATGATATCTCAAAATAAAAAAATAAAAAGAGCTGGGGATGTAGCTCAGTAGTAGAGAACCCTGGGTTAATTGCTGGCATGAAAAACCAAACCGAGGGGCTGGGGTTGTAGCTCAGTGGTAGAGCGCTTGCTAGCATGTATGAGGCACCGGGTTTGATCTTCAGCACTACATAAAAATAAATAAATAAAATAAAGGTATCATGTCCATCTACAACTAAAAAAAAATTTAAAAAAAACAAAGCAAACAAACAAACAAACAAAAAGTAAAAATGGAAGGTTTTCTGTAAGGTAAAGATTAAAAACCTAAGACAAAAAGCATAGGAAACAGTCTGAATGTAGGAGATGGAAATTCTGCCAGTTAGGGAATATCATCAGAAAAACCTCTCGGGACCTGCAAGGACTATTAACACACACCCTGTGTCACCACTCATCAACTTGTTTAGCTACTTCTCTTTTGCAAATAAGTGGACAACATAATCATGAAATATCACTTATGAGCAAAGTTTGAAATACAAATCAAAGGGTTTTAAGAGCCCCACCACAAAGAAATGATAAATGTTTAAGGAGATGGAGATGCTACTGACTCTAATTTGATCATACTCATTGTATACATGTTTTGAATTATCCTATACTTCATAAATATGCACAATTTTTGTGTCAAAAATAAAAATAAAAAATAAATGGAATTCAAGTGAGTAATCAGAAACCACTAAGATTATTTTGGTTTTGTAAATTAATGTCTTTACTTTTCAGAGAGTCTATCGAAGAGTGACTACACATTGATTATTGATGTTTCACATTGTAAACCTGTAAATACATATATTATTCAAAATTCCTCCTAAAAAGTTATATGTATTTATTTGAGATAAATTTGGCAATTTATCTCAATTGCCAAATTTTTGCTTTTTTTTTTTTGGCCATCATCCTTAACACAGATGTAGATCTGCAGCTTGTGGCCTCTTTGCTGCTTTGCATCTTCTTGAAGTTGCTTGGAGTACCTTTGAAAGCTCAAGTTTCTGCTCAGAACAGCTTGTAGCCCTTCTGCACCTGGTTTTCTGCCTTCTTCCTTTATAGACTGAATAGCTTGGTAGAGATAAATCACTATATTCCTAACACTCCGTGTTGTTTTTCCTGGTAGAATTAATATTTGGAAATGTTTTTGTACTGCTATTCATCTCAATTAATCCCTAACTCCCTTCTCTTCTATATGACTGCCAAGTTACATTGCAGCAAGCTTCTATACTTACCATGGACCTTAAAGCAATTTTTGTAATTTCTTCTTTTAAGTATTGTATTATTTTCTTCAGGACATTTAAAAATATATTTAAACTTAGATGAAGTTGTTTAAAAGTTAAATGACACATAACTATATTTTCCTCCTTTTTCTTGCAGCGCTGTCAGAGGTTATGTGAACAATTGAATTACTGTGTAAGTTTTTATTCTTGTTTTTCTGTTTGTTTGTTTATTATGAATACTTGGAAGAAGAGTGAGGGCTCAGGAAAATAAAGGGAAGGACACAGAAATGTGAAAGTCTTGATGTTTGTTATCACTTAAATCCATAGAATTTTGATTTTTAAAAGGTCTTTAAAATGATTTTTTAAAAAAAACAATGTGTTTAGTTTTACTTAAAGTGCAATTGTTTGTATTTCTCTTGCTTGGGGTCCACAGTGCTTCCTGAATCTTCTGAAGAATAACTTTCATCATTTTTGGAAAATTATTACTTATTATCTTATCAAATATTACTTCTTCCCTATTCCCTTTCTAGTCTTTTCGAATTACAAATATACATTTGACCTTGACATTGTTTATGTCCTTTATTATAATTTCCATTCTTTTGTTTCAGTATACTTCAGTCTTATTATTTTCTTCTGATTTATCTTTCAGTTCACTAATTCTGTCTTCAGCTGTACTTAACATGATATTAAACCAATTGATTGAATTTTCATTTTAGCTATCATATTTTTCAGTTTTTTTCCAGTCCTGGTTATTGAACCCAGGGGTGCTGTACCACTGAGCTATATCCCCAGCCCTTTTTATGTTTTATTTTGAGACAGGTTCTTGCTAAGTTGTCAAGGCTGGCCTTGAACTTATAATCCTTCTGCCTCAGCATCTGAGTTTCGGGAATTCTGTTTTTCAGTTCTAAATGTCATTTGATACCAAAAGCTGCCATTTAAGTATTTAATCTCTCGAGCAGCTTAGTCATAGTTATTTTACAATCAGTGTGTAATGCCTCTTTGGGGGTCTCTGAAGGATCTGCTATTGTCTCTTTTTTCTTTTATTTTTCACTGGAGCAAAAAAAAAAAAATGTTTTTAACCTCCCATTTTGGAATTTCTTCAGGAGGAATGATTCGTTTTTATTAAATGGGAAACATGGCTTATGAAAACTGTAGAAATAACTTGAGGGTCTGGATGAAGTTGTCTCCCACCAGAGAAGATTTACTTTGGTTTCTGTTGTGGTGTGACATTTGGCCATGACATTCACAATTTACCTTGGTCTAATAAGAGACTGAGAAGATTAGAACACGTCCTTCTGGTTCACCCTTCACTCCTAAGGGGAGGTCCTTGGGCTTCTATTTAAAAGCCTGGTTACTCACCACGACCTTTTCTCTCTGGTAGCTCTTGGATGGGAACTTTCATTCCTCAGCCCTGGAGTTTATCAAAAGCTCTACTCTGCTTCTTAGCACTACTTTTGGAATTGCCATTTACCTTGAGGGGAAAAGTAAAACAAAATGCCTCCCTGGGATTCTTGCCCTGTTACATTCGTGGGTTCATAAAACTTTCCAGTCTTAGATCTGGACATGCTTTAAAAGAATTATTTTTGTTCAAGTCTTCTAGTTCTCCAGAAGGATAGGCTGAAAGCAAGGTTGAAAACAGAATGTTCAATTTTCTTTTTAAAGAAATAAAGTACTTTACATTTTATTTATTACCTATCATATATATTCCAATAAATAGGACTTGGTTATAAGTTAATGAAACTAAAAAAAATGGTATTGGTTGAAAATACTTCCCTTCCTACACATGTAACTTAAAAATATTATTATTGTGTAGATACTCAGTATGTGGCTTTTCCATGTCAAGTATTTATAAACGCATTTTTGTCTTGATTTTTGTTTTATCAGAAGAAGCCACCAATAGACGGAAGAACTACCATAGCCCCATCCTTACCACCAAGAATAGAAATTGATCGTTTTGTGACTTTTGATCCTCTAATCCCTCTTGACGACAGGCGGGGAGATTCATGATGAATGAAGTTCTTCAAGAATGTCATAACCTAAAGCAGCATCTTCCTCCAATCAGTATTTAGTACCACAGCTGAAGGTCAAAGATCTTATCTCACTGCTCCTTGTGCTATAGCATACCCTTTTCAGTGCAATGCTTCAATAAAAACTTCATATCATTATTTTATTCCTAGTGGAATGTCTTTTCCCATCATTATTGGCATTATAAAGAGCGACCAGGAAAATGACCGTAGGAATCTAGGAAATAAGATCTCTTTCCCCCTGGAAAGTTATATGCCTATCACAGAATGAGGGATTATATAACAAAGGAAAAGAGGGATAACACTATGAGGAGGGGCAACCTGTAGTCTCTGTGGTGGGTGACAGAAGGATTCTCTACCCCCCACATTTAGTGCCTCAAAGAGATTACTTGGGGAGTTTCTAGCAAAAAGAAAGGGAATTATAAACCTTTTAATTGAGATAGAAAATTATGAAGCCATGGGGTGAATAAAAACTTAAAATTTCCTTTTGCCTTAGTTTTGAGGGAAATTTATAAATTTCTCCCTAATCTGTCTATAGAGATTGTTAAGGTTTAGATCTTTCAAAGGCTTATGAGTTGAAGGCATGGTCCCTAATTCAGCAATACTCAGAGTATGGATTTGGGTAAGGGCTCTGATCTATCAGTGGATTAATCCATTGAGGGATTCAAAGCTGAATGGACTATTGGGAGGTAGTGGAAACTTAGTTGAAAGGAGTGGGTTCTTGGAGATGTGCCCTTGGGATCTTTATCTTGTTCCCCATCTCTTCTTATTTCGCTCTGCTTTCTGGATGTTATGAGGTGAGCAACTTTGCTCTACCATGTCTTTCTGCAATCAGACTGCCTCACTACCAGAAACCATGGACCCAGCCAACCATATATTGAAATCTGAACCATGAACCAACATAAATCTTTCCTCCTTTAAGATATTTTTCCCAGGTATTTTGTCACAGTGATGAAAAGCTGACCAACACAGAGATTGCACAAAACAAAAAGATCAAGAAAGACTTTGCAGATGTTACTCATTGCCATCTTTACAAAAATATAGCCTGTTCTCCAGGAATAAGAACAATAACCCAGGCACATCTTCATTACCAACAATGATCACAGTCTAGTAGTCCTTCTGTTCCTCTGTGATGGGAAAGTCAGTGCATGGCATTCATAGGGGACTGTGGCCTTCTTTGGGAAGTTTTCTGAAGGTCTTTCCTCACAGCTTCTTGTAACAGGGTCACATTTGGAAGCCAAAGGGAATAGAGTTAGTGTAGGAGACATGCAACTATTTCATAGAAACATGAAAAAGATCTACATGTAAAGAGTCTTAAAAGCCCACTGAATCAACAACACCTGGGAGCTAGTCGGAAATGCAGAGGAAACCAGGCTCTGCTGCAGACCTAGGAAGCAGTGTCTGTATTTAAACAAGATGTCCCGTGCTCCTTAGTATCAGCATCAGTATACTGACATCTGTGAGAATACTTCTAGCAACAGGGAATTCACTCTGTGCCGAATATCCCATTTCATATTCATTCTTTGGCTAGTTTTGAACTTGAAAACTCGTTATTCTTTATGTAAAGTTAAAATGTGATCCTAGTCCAACTCTTTGAGGTCTCATTAAATAAATCTAATCTATTTTCCCAATGATCCTTCTAATAATATTATCACTCCCAGTTAAAATTTATCAGTCCAACTATTCTCTTTGACACATGGTTTGATGTCCCCTACTATCCTAGGAATCTTCTCCAAACACTCTTCAGTTTTTATGTAGTCCTTGCCCCCCGTCATGGTTTTTCAGAATAGCACATAATGCCACAGAAAGGATCAGAAAAATGATGAAAGTGAAACAATTATTTCTTATATTCCAGATTCTGTCTATTCTGATTGAGGGCTCTAACTATCATTTTAACCACTAAGTCTTTTTCATGTTTTGCTGAAAACATGTCTGAGCTCATCTGTGGACTTCTTGAACCTAAGAAGGGCCTTGCATTACCCTCTGTTATTTATCTGGTTGGACTCAGTTCAGCGGTCTCACATGGAGATGTTTTTAATCTAGATTCTATCACTGAACATATTTCAGTTTACTAGTACAACATAGTCTCAAGTTTCTCTGTTCATTCATCTACCTATTCACCAGGTTATTTTATTTAAATATTTATTTTTTTAGTTGCAGTTGGACACAATATCTTTATTTATGCTGAGGATTCAACCCAGGGCCTCACACATGCTAGGTGAACGCTCTACCACTGAGCCACAACCTCAGCCCTTCACCAAGTTATTTTTAAATACATTTTGGTCCAAGGCACTTGGAAGACAGAAAAGAAAAAGACAAGCTGGGCTTCTATCCTGATGGGTGTCTCCTTGTTTCCAGGCACTATTTCATGTAGCTAGGAAGGTTCTATAAAAATAATAAAATATATTTGAATGTGTGGCAGATTCCCTTAAGGGTTATGAATTACAGTTTCATGATAAAAGCCTGGAGAACAGCTACAATACTCAAGCACATCCTTACGTGGCTAATTGACACAGTTGTATTCATCCTGACAACCAGGGGCCTGCAGGGAAAGGCAGAGCTTCCCAGAGCTTCCCAGCCCTGGCTCCACGTGAGGGTCATCCGAAACTTTTTCCTACTATGGTACTGCTGCCCTATCCCAGACCAATGAAGCTGACATTTCTGATTGTGGAAGGAATCAGGGAATCAACATTTTAAAACTGCTTTAGGGAATTTTAATGTGCAACTAGATTTGAGGATTATTATCCTACCTGGATTCTCATAAGCGAAGCTCTGGGACTTTTCTGACTCCCATGGTGGTCAGTGTAGCTGGCAGTCCCTTAAATCTGCTCTGGCTTGAATATCCCTACCAAAATTTCTGTTGAAATTTAATTCTGAAAGATTAAAAGGTGGAACCCTTAAAGGGGATTAGGTCATAAAGGCTCTATCTTCATGAGTGGATTAATCCATGCATGGATAAGAGGGTTGTTTCTAGTGGAGCTGTTATAAAGCCAGTTTGGACTCTATTGCTGGTATGAACTGATCTTGCCATATGATGCCCTACACCATCTCTGGACTCTGCAGAGAGTCTCCACCAGTGAGAAGGCCCTCCTAAGAGGTGACACCTGACCTTGGGCTTCCCAGAATCCAGAACCATGAGTTGGATAAAACTTTATTCATTATAAATTACCCAGTCTGTAGTGTTCCGTGATAGCAACAGAAAAATGAACCAAGACATAACCACAGTTGGGTGAAGAGGTTCTGTAGCTGTGGGGGTGGGGTGAAAACATTCATGGACCCCCATGAAAAGCAGCACTCCTAAAGATTAAGGGAATAAAAGCTGGGAGGGGAATGAGACAGCCAGGCCCTCCTGCAAAGGGCAAATACACTCCAGGAATCTTAACTCTTAACTTGTTTGCATGGTATGTGGTCTCTCCTACTTTCCTACACTTAACTCATGGCTTCTTAGCTATTCTGTACCTTTCACTCTCCTACTCCCACTATTCTCAGTCTCATCGACCTCAGAAACAAAATGCATGATTAAAGCCAGGATACCATCCATGACTCTCCAAGGATAAACAACATCAAAGTACAAACTGTTGAGGAATCACTAAAACAGCAAATTCCCAGGATGTTTAACCTGATTACTCTTATGACTGTATTTCCTCCCCTGTCCATAATTTATGATCTGTATGCTCTCTTCACAGATGTAGCAACTCATTTGCATCCCAAGTATCTCAAGGCAAAGATGATCCTACCAGGAGAGAAGTACTTGGCTCAGGGCTGACCACCTCTCCCTCAAGGTTGAAGTGCTCACACAGGACCTGCAAAATCAACACCTTAGGGAATGTTCTCAAAGCCACCCCTGAAAGCAGCTCTTTCACTTTAATAAAACTAGCTTTATCCTTTGTCCAGAGAACCTGCTTGACACACTTTCTTGTGTCTCCCTTCTGCTCTAGCAAGAAGTCCTAATAAAATCTTGTTCAGGTCAGAGTTAATCCTTTAACTGTTTCCTTTGATGGACAGCACAAGAACCCACAGTAAAAGAGCCCACCCAGAAGTAACAGGATGGGATGGGAGCAGGAAGAGGGGCACTGTAGCACTCCTTGGTTGTCACGGCATGTGTTAGCATGTGCTCAAAACTCAGCTGGAGTAAGAAAGGCAGGTTTTCCCAGCTTCCTCTGCTATATCAAGAAAATTCTCAGACACATTTGTGCTGGGTGCAATTTTGCTTTTTAGAAAGCTCTATTTGATGAATTTCCCCCATAGGATGTGTTTTTAACATCTACATTGGCCAAATTTTGACACTTTGTCTTTCCCTGTCAATTGTTGGAAGCAACATAGGAAATAAGGAGAAGAAGCATTGTTTATCTCCAAGAGTAGAACTTTCATGATTAAAACCATCCGGATTCTAAATCTCTGCATCTGGGGCAAACAAAACAAAACAGAACAAAACAAAACAAAATAATGGTCAAAAGATGAGATATAGCTTAGGTTCATTTAATTATAATATGATGTCTGTGTTATATTTTTCTCTGACCATAATTGTGAGTTTTCAATCAGTTGATTAAAAAATAAATAAATATGCAACAACCAAAAAAAAAAAAAACCCCAAAGCTGATACACACAGAATTTCCAATGTTGCTTGTCTACAGGATTTGGTTCTGCTTGTTTTGAGGGGCCCTCTGGTGAGATTCTCAGATATATCTACAGTAGGTCTGAGCCTGCCTTAACTGTGCAATGCCTGTGCACTTCCTGTGCAGGGGAAGTGTCACTCTTTGTCATTATGTACCATGAGAGGTGCTGTGGCTGGCTGCAAAGTCAGGGGTAAGCAAGTTTTCGAAAAAAAAAAACAAAAACAAATTCTGCAGACAGACAGTCACTCCCTATCTGACATCATGTTTGTGTAAGGCCTATTGTCTAAAAACACACAAAGCCACAGAATTCTTTGCCAGGATATTTTGTGGGGTTAAGAGAATGCCTTGTTGGCATTGCTCCCTGATGGAATCTCCTCTTTGTCTGAGTGCACTTCATCAGCAGCCCAGGGAGTCTTAAGTTTGGTTTGTTCTGAGCTCAGTGAAACTTCAGGCCTCAGACGGAGTCAGTGCTCCTGCTGTTGAACGCGGCAACATGGGAAGGTCACTGGAGTGGCCTGTGTGCATGTGGTGGGTAGGCAACAGACTATCGGTGTAGAAATAGATTTTAGAATTTTTATATTTTTAAATTCCAGATGTTTACACTTAATTTTCAGTGAGTTCCATAAAGCACATACTATGCATACTATGTAAGCAGTAGAACATGGATATAACTGGAAAAATAATTGAGATGCACAAAATTTTATGTGATATATGTGTGTGTGTGTGTATATATATACACACACACACACACATATTATAGGTATATGCTCAACTTTTTTGTGTGAGTGATAAGCAGGGTAAAATAAAACAAAAGTCCCACGAGTAGAATCCTGAGGTAAGTGACCCTGCTGATCAGCCCACTGAGGTTTCCATTTCTTTTAACTCCTATGTTTCTCCTTGTAGTGCCTCTGAAGGAAGAAAACAATGACAGAATCAAGGAAGTTTGTGACTGTGGAAGACCTTTCTTTACCTTTCTTTGTTGCTCAATTAGAAGTGATAAGACTATAGTCATAATATGTTTTTTCCATTCCTAGACTTCTAGAAACATAGTATAAGAGCCAAAACAAAACAAAACAAACTAACCCCAAGTCTAAAGGATCTATTTTTAGAAAATTAAAGTCTATTGAAAAAAGAAATGAAGGGAGGAAGAAAGGTAAGTTGAGGATATAGCTCAGGTAGTAGAGTACCTGTCTGTCATATGCAAGGCCCTGATTTGATCCCCAGGAGTAGAGAAAATTAGGATCTATATTGGCTGGGCACAGTGACACATGCCTGTAATCCCAGCAACGAGGGAGGCTGAAGCCAAGGCAGAAAAATCACAAGTTTGAGGCTAGCCTCAGCAATTTAGTGAGACCCTCAGCGACTTAGCAAGACCCTCTCTCAAAATAAAAAAAATAATAAATAAAAAGGACTGAGTTGGATTGGATATTGTGAAAGTCAGCAACTTAAGTCAAAGGTACAACTCAGTGGGAAAGCACCCTGGGTTCAAGCCCCAGTACAACCTCCTTTCCACCCCGCCAATTTACTTACTGTAGACTTGTTGTTGTTGTTGTTTTGTGTGGGTGGTGCTGGACACTGAACCAGAAGTGCTGAGCTACATCCTTTTTGTTTTGAGACAGGATTTCACTGAGTTGCTGAGGCTGGTCTTGAACTTGTCATCCTTCTGCTTCACCTTCCTGAGCAGCTGGGATTATGGGTATGCACCAGGGTAACTGGCTTTACTATAAGTTCTCTAAAGTCATTCTAGTCATTTTTTTTTTTTTTTTTTTAGTTAACAAAGCAGGTAATTTAAACATTTACTGGCGCTTAGACCCTATTTTGTAGAATTATTGTGGAGATCAATTTAGGTAGCATACTCCTTTGCCTAAGAAGAGAGCTTATTAGTTATTGGTTTTATTATGATTGTTTTATTATTATTTTTTTTTTAGTTTTGCTTTTAGTCTCATATATGCCATCCCATTTGACCTGACTTTTTTGAGGTGTTTCCCAGATTTCTGGAGTCATCTGGTGTTGCCCCCGACCTGCGCAGGCAGCTGAACTTAAGGTCGCTCGTGTGGATTTCCAGAGACACCAAATAAAAACACAGACACACACTTTACCTTTAAACAAGCTTCAGGAACAGTTTCTCTGCTCACAGTCTCAGGCTCCCCAAATGGGGGAGCAAGAGAAAGTCATAAGAGGCTGGCCAGAGACAGCCAGCGAGCACGTTCGGAAGTGGGCTTATACTAGGGGGACACTTATTCATAGAAAGTTCCATCCAAAAAAGGCCAGAAGGGGCAGGGTTACAAGGGACAGGTGAGTGTAATTCAACCCAAGGGGCAACACTACATCTGAAGACATGCCCTCAACTTCCTGAACCCAGACAACGCCCAGATCACTACGAAATGCAGTGAAGGTCGAAGCCTCTTACTTCAGGATGAAAGTTGGGAGTCATTCCGAGTGGCTCCTCACAGTCTGGAACTCTGGGAAACTGATTCTCTCTGAGCCCCTCTCCAGGAAGGCTTAATCTCACTTTCCATTGCCTGTGACCAAACATGGATAACATAGATGCTTAATTGTCCTGTGATATGGAACATTCTTACAGCTCAGGCCTGTTTTAAAGTGGCCAGGATGCTTTTGCTCCAGAAGGGACCCGACAAGTTTTCAGCATAAAAGGTGGTATCTTTCATATCTTTCATCTTGGTATCCCTGCCACCTAACACAGTGTCTGAGGAATATTCATTGAGTCGAATTGGATACTGTGAAAGGCAGCATTTTAAGTCAAAGTACGACTCTGTGAGTGTGGAATATCAAACAATACAATGGGGACAGAGGGAGACAGTCTCTGGGGTTAATGTTCCTCAGACAGCACCACATGAATTGCAGCCCAATCTGTCTACATAAAGTCAGTCTTAGTTGTCTTCTTTTATCAGCACAGGAGAAAGAGTAGTAGGTGGACAATGGCCCAAGGTAGGGGGTGATGGACAGGGGTAGGCCAGAGGGACACACTGGATCTCATGGGAAGTTGGTTCCCAGTGCAAAGGTGCCCAACAGCTGGAAGTCCATCCTGTACAGAACTAAGGGGCCTGGGGCACCTCTGAGGGACAGTACAGTGGGCCTGTGTTGTAGACAGCTCAGGCTGCCTTAAAAACAGACACTATTTTCTCATAGCAGTAGAGGCTGGCAAATCTGACCTAAGGTTGCCAGCCTGGTCAGGTTCTGGTAAGGCTGCTTTCTTGCTGTTCCTTATATGGAAGAGAGACTGGGAGAGAAAAAACGAGTCTACTTTTTTTTTTCTCATAAGGGCACTAATTCCATTAGGAGGACCTCACCCTCATGATTTCATCTGAACCTAATTACCTCCCAAAGCCCACCCCTCCTAATAACGTAAATTCTGGGAAACATGATTCAGTCCGTAACAGCCTGGGCAGCTGGGTTAGAATCTGTATTAGTCAGGGTTCTCTAGAGGAACAGAATCAATAGAAGGTATGATTACAAAAAGGGATTTATAATTTGGCTTACACGACCAGAAGCTGGATAGTCCACAGTGGCCCTCTGCAGGCTGGAGAGCTGGAGGAACCAGTAGCTGCTCAGTCTAAGATGCTGACACCTCAGAACAAGAGGGATCAACAGTGCTACCCCGGTCTAAGACCAAAGGCTTCTGGAAACTCCCTAGAGAATCACTGCCAGAGTCCCCTTTGGAAGCATGAAGAAGCAAGAGTCTGATGTCCTCAGGAGATTGCAACAGCAACCAAGAATCTGTTCAAAAAGAATGAAGCTTCCATCTGGTGTTGCTTCCTCATTCTTCCAACTTTTATTCCATCCAAGCCACCGTCCTATTGGATGGTGCTGCCCATGCTTATGGAGGGTCTCTACTTCAGTTCACTATCCCACATGCTGATAGACCCAACCTGATCTTTTCTTAAAATTGGGAGCCATCTCGCCACAAGCCATGAAAAGATAATTTCGGCTTTACTATAAATTACTGCAAATTCTGAACCTGCTTGGAATGCCTGCCCGTGCCTTGAACTCAACCGCGCCTGGCTCTCTGACCAGATAGCAGCCCTCTCTGAAACTTTAATGACGCCTCACAAATCTTGGCCTTCCCTGGCCAGATAACGACCTTCTCTGAGGCTCTAATGACCTTCATAAATTCTGATGTCGGGGCCAGCAAAAATGTAAACTACCATTAGTGTGATGCTTGTCAGAGTTCTGTTATCTGTAACCCCCCTTTGTGTAACTTTCTGGGCTATAAAGCTGGGCTGCAGGAAAGCTGTTGCGGCTGTCTTGTTCCCGTGGTTTTGGGTGGGAGAGGCAGCCCGGCTGGTGGAAATAATAAGCGTGCTTTAATTTGATTTTAATTGGAGTCAGTGGTCTTTTCTTGCGTCTGGGTCTAACAATGCCAATCATTTCTAGACACACTCTCACTGACACACCCAGAAGCTTCTTTGGAATCTCTTGATCTAATCAAGTTGACAATTCAAATTAACCATTATAGAATCCTTATCTTTTCATAGACAGGCCTTGGATAAAGTACTCAACCCTCAACCTGTGTCTCAGTTTTCTCATCTTCAAAATGAAAATAGAAATAGTTTCTACCTCAGGGTGCTTGTGTGAACAGTGAGGAAATCAAAGAACTTGGAAGAGCATCTGTAGAGTGGTAAGAGTGAGATACAGTGTAAGTTATTAGTATTAGCTATTGTTGCTCAGGGTGGTGGGGGAAGACAAGGCACTTAGGTAGAAGCCAACTCTGCATTTGAGTCCAGGATTTTACCTTATCCAGATCAACATGTTCCACTGGGCTCAGGAGTTGGCTTCAAATGACCTGGAACCAGCCCAGGGGCCCTGTCAACATTCAGCTTCTTGTGCAGAAGATTGGGCTCCTCTTCCTGCCTGGTATTTAAAAAAAAATTTTTAAATTTTATTTATTCTAATTTGTTATATTTGACAGCAATGCAATTCAATTCATATTACACAAATAGAGCACAATTTTTCACATCTCTCGTTGAACACAGTAGAGTCACACCATTCGTGTTTTCATACATGTACTTAGAATAATGATGTCTCATTCCACCATCTTTCCTACTCCCATGCCCACTCCCTTCCTCTCCCTCTCCTTTGCCCTATCTAAAATTCGTCTATTCCTCCTGTGCTCCCCCCACCACCCGCCATCCCCATTATGAATCAGCATCCTTATATCAGAGAAAACATCAGCATT
This sequence comes from Callospermophilus lateralis, assembly GCF_048772815.1. Classification (NCBI taxonomy): domain Eukaryota; kingdom Metazoa; phylum Chordata; class Mammalia; order Rodentia; family Sciuridae; genus Callospermophilus; species Callospermophilus lateralis. The sequence continues at coordinate 57,613,453 of NC_135312.1, read as the reverse complement.
TGGTTCAGCATTTGGTTTTTTGGGATTGGATTATTTTACTTATCATAATATAAGTAAAATAATGATATTTTACTTTTCATAATATAAAATGCCATGATTTTATTCTCTTTTAATGCTGAGTAATATTCCATTTCGTATATGTACCACACTTTCTTTATCCATTCATCTACTGAAGGGTATCTAGGTTGTATCCACAATTTAGCTATTGTGAATTGTGCTGTTTAAACAATGATGTAGCTGAGTCCCTGTAGTATGCTGTCTTTCAGTCCTTTGGGTATAAACCAAGGAGTGGGATAGCTAGGTCAAATAGTGGTTCCAGTTTTCCAAAGAATCTCCATACTGCTTTCCAGATTGCTTGCACTAATTTTCAGTCCCACCAGCAATGAAGAGTGTGCCCTTTTCCCAACTTCTTCACACACACACACACACACACACACACACACACACAAAATAATAATAATAATAATCCAATCAATAAATGGGCCAAGGAACTAAACAGACATTTCTCAGAAGATGATATACAATCAATCAATAAATATATGAAAAAATGCCTGGTACTCTTGCAGGAAGAATACCAATCACTGCTCCTTCTCTCAACATCATTATTTTTCATTTTCTCATTTTTCAGGGAAAAACCTGTAAGGCTTATGGACAGTCATTTTTCAGTGGCTGGAAAACTGTGCTGTCAGGGGCTGACACTCATCCCAGATCTTCCTGTGATTCAGTCCCAATGCAGGTATGGCAGAAAGGCCACCCAAACAGGAAATTTCCAGAGAGAGGATACAGGGCAGATGTCTCGACAACATTATGGTCTTTTTAAGCCCCCAGATACCATTTAGCTTGGTTCTTCCTCTTTCCAGGCCTGTGGTTCTCAGCCTGATCAGAACCCTCCAACCTTTTTTTTCTTTTTTCTGATTCTGGGGATTGAACCAAGGGGTACTCAATTATTGAGCTATGTTCCTTTATTTATTTATTTATTTTTAAATGCTGAGACAGGGTCTCACTCAGTTGTCCGGTCTGGCCTTGAACTTGCAATCCTTCTGCCTCAGTCTCCCAAGTTGCTGGGATTATAGGTGTGTGCCACTGGTCAGGCTGCAACCCCCACTTTTAAGTACAAATCTTTTATAATGGTCAGGTGAGTTTCCAGTAATGAAGTGTACAGGTAAAACAACTTGCCTATACATTTATGTTCAAAAAATTAATAGAATTCTCTAACTATATTATTAAGGCAATAATGAAAAAAAGAATAATTTATAATAAAGCAATAGGTATTTCAGCATGTAGATGCTCAGACATGACTCTTTTAGGAGATGTTTCTCAGGCCTTTGTGCTTCTCAGCAGTGTAAGAGCCACAAATGCCAATAGTACCAAGTGGCCATTGGTGAAGGGGTTTTCCAAAATGATGGACATTTTCTGGGAAAGTTCCAGATAAACCCAAGTGAAATATTGCCTGGATTTACCTAAGAACTACTGGTAAAATATTCACACATGCCCATTCTTTTCCAAACCCGAAGAGCCAAATGTGAGACAGAAGCCTGGCAGTCTAGATCACTGAAAGGGTCAACTGGAGTCAGATAGCCATTCAGATTCCAACCTGTCAATCTATCTTGAGACCTTGGGAAGTTATTAACCTTTCTAAACTTTCACTTCCTCACCTGTAATGCAGACACAAAAATACCCACCTGATGCAGTTATTGTGAGAATTAAATGAAATTATGTGTAAAAAGCACTGTACTCAGAGATGGACCTGTAGAAAGTTCTCAAGGAAGGACTTGAGGGGTAGGGGAAGGCAGGAGAACGTTAACAAATATCTACATTGGGGCTCTTTAGGTGGTTCCTGTTTCCAGAGGTGAAACCCATGACCTGCAGTCCCTCCTTGCACTGGGAGGGAGCTGAGCCCAGAAGGGAGCATCCCCAGGAAAGCTGAGCTGCCAGCTCACTGACTCACAGGGTGCAAGTTGGTTCCCCAGGTGGCTTTTGTGGAAGCTACTGAGTCACTGGCCTCCCTTCAGGGCCTGCAGTGTGGACAGGAAGATATCTCAAGGGTGAGCAGATAGTGAATGAAGTGTGTTCACTGTCCATGGTAGGGCTAGGGTGATGCAGGTTCTAGAAGCAGCCAGGGCCTTGGTGGTGTCCAGTGCTTAATCAGAGCCTGTTTTTCTAGGGTCCTTAAGGCCACTAGTTATTTCTGCTTTAGGTATTTCTTTGCTTTTGAAAGTTCCATCTTCTGACATAGCTGTGCAGGAAGTTGTTTAGTTCAAATGCAACCAAAGTTGCCTTCTGTTGATGTATCAGCAAATATTGACTATGTAACCACTGTAGGAATATACTTAAGCCCAGAAGGCAGAAATCTACTCTTTTTATTTAATCTCCTAAACAGACTATAAATTCCTTGACAGCCAGGCCTTTATTTATTTCTGTGTCTACTTGGTGTCCAATTCAGAGCATGCTAGTCAAAATAAAAGCTAGAAACATGAGGAAAATTGCTTATGTTCTAGGCACTATCTGAAGGGCGTCATGTGCTCTGATTAAATTTCAAATTTTTCCCAAGTCACGCAGCTAGCAAGTATCAGAGTCAGGACGCCAAAGGAGGCTGTGTGATTCCTAGCCTGCTGTAACCACTGTGTATATTGTTTTCATGGTAAACAATAGGTATTAAATAAACAAAGGCTGAACAATAAAGACATCATCTATGTGCATACAGATATTTATTTTACAAATAAAAATGTGTCACTTGTGCTTTTAGCAGCTCAGCATGGTTCATTTATATGTTCATATACATATTCATATATGTATTCAAATCTATGCATATATATTTATTTATATATACCTATTTATTTATATATATACACCAATGTAAGCATAAGCCCAACCAAAAACCTATTTATATATGAAATCATGTATATTTATGTTTCCATTTATAATTTCCCACATTTATAATTTCATATATATATTCATATATCTTGATATGGATACTCATTCCCTAAACCTAAGCTTAACCCTACCACTAAATTGAATACAAAGCATAAAAATACTGTTAAACCTATACACACTTGCATATGAAACCATATATTTTGATATGAATATTCATATATATTGACATATATATTTATATATTCACATATATATTCATATATGTATTCATAATATACATATAAATTCATTTATATGTGCATCCTTTTTTCAATTTTTTATTTGTTATTTTAAGTTATACATGGCAGTAGAGGGTATTTTGACATATTATAAATACATGGAGTATAACTTCCTGTATTTGTATTTGTACATGATGTGGAGTTACACTGGTCTTGTATTCATATATGAACATAAGGAAAATTATTTCCAATTCATTCTACTGTCTTTCCTATTCCCTTTCCTGTTCTCTACCTGTTCCCCTTTGTTTAATCCAAAGTACTTCTATATCCACCCCCTTATTGTGTGGTAGCATCCACATATTGGAAAAAAAAATTTGGCCTTTGGTTTTTGGGGGATTGGCTTATTTCACTTAGCATGACAGTCACCAGTTCCATCCAGTTGCTAGCAAATGGCATAATTCATTCTTCTTTATGACTGAGTAATTCCATCGTGTGTGTGTGTGTGTGTGTGTGTGTGTGTATGTATATATATATATATATATATATATATATATATATATATATATGGATAGGTTATGGTTAGGCATATGGTTACATTTGTCTTAAAGACAGGGCAAGCATGGCCTGGGATTGTAGCTCAGTAGTAGAGTGCTTGCCTAGTATGTGTGAGGCACTGGGTTCAATCCTCAGCACCACATTAAAATAATTAAGCAAGATAAAGGTGTTGTGTCCATCTATAATCAAAAGAAAATTTAAATAAAGATTGGGTAAGCACATAAAAATCAAAATATAAATATATTTGAATATATATGTAAATACATGTCCAAATAGATATAAAAATTCATATAAATATTTATCAGTATGTAAGTATAGCTTTAGTGGTATGTTAAGGTTTAGAATTAGATTATGGTTAGAGTTAGGGATAGGGAATGAACTTATACATCAAGATATGTGAATATATAAATGAATGTATGTGTGAAAACATGATATATGAAAACAAAAATATATAAAGAGATTTATTGTTGGGTGTATGGTTACAAGGGCTTTAAAGGTTGGGTAAGTACATATAAATAAATGTATGTCTATTATAAATACATATATGGTTGTGTACATGAATGTGAAGATCTGTCCAAATATATATGAATATTTAATAATAAATATGTATGCATTTTTATATATGTGGCTCTAATTTTTGAGGTTATGTTAGGATTTGAAATTAAACTAGGGATACTTTTAAGGTTAGGGTTAAGGAATGAACATATATATGATGACAAATGAATACATACATGAATATATGTGTGAAATGATATATGAAAACATACAACTATGTATAAGACTTTATTTATGAATTGGTTAATGATTAGGTGTATGCTTATGTTGGTTTTAAAGACAGATTTAGTATATATAAAGGAATATATATGTATATTATGAATACATGTATGAGTATATATGTGACTATATAAATGTATATGTCAAAGGATATATGAATATTCATATAAATATATATGGTATCATACATAAGAAAGTAAGTTTTAAGGTTTGTAGTAAGATTAAAGTTAGGCTTAAGGTTAGGATAAGTGCATGAACAATCATATCAAAAAATATATATATATATATATATATATATATATATATATATATATATGTAAAATTATATGTGAAAATGTATATGAATATATGTGATTTCATATATGGCTAGGTTTAGGGTAAGTCATATTCTTACATTGATTTTAAAGAAAGGGTAAGTAGATATAAGTAGATATAAATCAATACATATTTTATTGTAAATACATATATAGATATGTACATGAAATTATAAATCCATGTCATATATATGTATATTCACATAGATACATATGATTTCATATATAATGGGTATAGATTTAGTTGTAGTTTAGGGTTTATGCTAAGATTAAGAGTTGGGTTAGGGTTAGAGAATGACAATACATATCAATAAATATGAATATATTTATGAATATATGTGTAAAATGATATATGAAAACATAAATACCTATAATTTTATATAAGGATAGGATTATGGTTAGGTGTGTTGTTACATTGGTTTAAAAATAAGTTAACTATATATAAATGAATATTAATGTATATTATGAGTATATATGGAATATATAAATATATATGTCAGAATATGTATGAATATTTATATAAATATATATGGTTTCATATATAATTGCTATAGGAGTAGCTGTAGTATTAGCACATCTACTAAAATTAGGGGTAGAGTGAGGGTAATAATTAGTGAATAAACATACATAACAATATATATAAATGTATATGTGAATAACTATGTGAAATTATATATAAATATATACATACTTATATATTAAATTATATATTAAAACAAATATAAATATATTTGACTTCATATATAGGTAGGTTTATTTTTATGCATATGCTTACTTTGATTTTAAAGGTAGTATAAGTATATATAAATGAATATATATGTACATTATGACTACATAATAAATACATATGTGAATATAAGAATACACATGTCAAAATATGTAAATATCTATATAAATATATATGGTTTCAAATATAAATGTGTATAGGTATAGCTGTAGTTTTAGGGTTTATAATAAAGTTAAACGTAGGTTTAGGAATAGGGTTAGGGAATGAATATATGTAACAATATATATATAAATATATGAATTAATAACTAAAATTAATATAATATATATAAATATATATAATTTTATATATGGATAAGTTTGTTTATGCATATTCTTAGTTTAGTTTTTTAAAATGTATGTATAAGTATGCATAAATAAATATATATATATATTGTAAATACATATGTGAATATATGTGTGAAATTATAAATATCTATGTCAAAATATATATGAATATTCATATGTTTATATGATTTCATAAATAATGGGTATAAGTTTAGCTGTAGTTTTAGGGATTCTACTAAGTATGAGGGTAATGATAGTGTTAAGATTAGAGAACAAGGGGGCTGGGGCTATATTGCTCAGTGGTAGAACACTTGCCTTGTACTTGTGAGGCATTGGGTTTAATCCTTAGCACCACATGAATATAAATAAATAAAAATATTGTGTCCATCTACAAATAAAATAATTTTAAAAAGTTATGGAATGACCATTCATATCAAGATATATGAATATATGAATATATATATGTAAAATTATATTTGAAAACATATAATGTATTTGATTTCATCTGTAGATAGGTTTATTAAGTGCATGCTTACTTTGATTTCAAAGACAGTGTAAATATATACAAATGAATACGTATATTATGAGTACATATATGAATATATATGAATATATAAATACATAGGTCAAAATATATATGAATATTCATATACACACATAAGTTTCGTATAAAACTGGTTAGGTTTAGCTGTGGTTGTAGTGTTGGTAATAAAGTTCGAGGTAAAGTTAGTGTTAGGGTTAGGCAATAAACATACATATTATATTATATGAATATATATATGAATAACTGAAATTGTATGTGAAAATATATATAAATATCTATAATTTCATATGTGGATAGGTTTATGGTTAGGTGTATGCTTATGTTAATTTTAAAGAGAGGGTAAGTATATATGAATGAATATATTTGTATATTAGGAATACATATATGAATATATGTGTATAACTAACATATATGTCAAAATGTATATAAATTTTTATATAAATGTATATGTTTTTATATATAATGTCTATAGGTTTAATGTGGTTTTAGGGTTTGTACTAAGATTAGGTGTAGGGTTAGAATTAGGTAGGGTTAGGGAATAAACATGTATATCAAGCTATATGTATATATGAAAATATATATAAAAGCCTGTATAAATACATATACTTTCATATATGAATAGTTTTAGGGTTAAGCATAGGTTCATGGTTTGTTTTAAAGATTGTGTAAGTATATAGAAATGAATATATTTAAATATATATATAATACATACATATATGGATGGATATATGAAATATAAGTATATGTCTATATATTAATATTTATGTAAATATATATGATATATATAAGTAGGTACAGGTTTAGCTGTAATGATACAGTTTGGAGTAAGATTAGGATAGGGTTAGGTTAGGGTTATGGAATGAATATATATACAGAGATAGATAGATAGATAGATAGATATAGATATATAATGACATATGTGAATATATAAATATATGTCATAATACATATTAGTATTCATATAAATATATATGGTTTTATACATATGTAGGTTTAAATTATCAGTAGTTTTAGTGATTGCACTGTTTTGAAGTAAGGTCAGAGTCAATGTTAGGAAATGAACATACATATCAATATATATGAATATACATGAATATATGTATGTATATATATATATAAATGTATATATATATGATTTCATATATGGGTAACTTTTGATTTAAGCAGATGTTTATGATTTGTTTAAAGACTGGGTAAGTATATATAAGTGAATATATAACTATTTATGTATATATGTATATATGTGGATATATAAATGTATAAGTCAAAGCATATATAAATTTTAATGAATATATATAGTTTCATATATAAATAGTAGTAAATTTTAGTGGTGGAGTTTGAACTAAGATTATGGTTAAGGTTAGGTTTAGGGTTAGAGAATGATCATATATTTTAAGATATATACATATGTATATGAATATGTGTGTGAAATTATATATGGAAAATATTAATATACATGATTTCATACATGGATATATTTATGGTTAGTCTTATGCTTATGTTGGTTTTACAGATTGGGTAATTATATATAAATGAATGTACATGATATATATGTATATATGTGTGAGTATATAAATATATATGTAAAATGTATATGAATATTCACATAAATATATATGGTTATCTATATAAATAGGCTTTGGTTTAGCTTTAGTGTTAGTGTTTAGACTAAGAATAAGAGTAGACGTAGGGTTAGTGTAAAAGAACAAACATATATATCAAGATATATGCATATATTATAAATATACTTGTGAAAATATACATAAAAACATATATAAACATACAATGATTCCATATAAGAATAGCTTATGTTTATGATTTGTTGTAATATTGGGTAAGTATATTAATAAACAGATGAATATATATATGAATATATGTGTGAAATTATATATGACAACATATATAAATATCTGTGACTTCATGTATGGATAGATATATGATTAGGCATATGGTTACATTGCTTTTAAGATTGGATAGAATACACAAATGAATATGTATTAATACATATATGAATATATGTAAATATATAAATATACATGTCTATATATATATAACTATTTATATAACTATATATGGTTTTATATATAAGTAGGTACTGGTCTAGCTTCATTGTTAGGGTTTAGACTAATATTTGAGGTAGAGGTATGGAATGAACATATATATCAAGATATATTAATATATTTATGAACATTTTTCTGAGATTACATATGAAAATATATTTAATATATAAAATTTCATATGTGGATAAGTTTATGATTAGGAGTATGCTTATGTTTATTTTAAAGATTGGCTAAGTATATATAAATGAATATATGTATATGTATGTGAGAATCTGTGTAAACATATATGGTTTTATATATGTATAAATTTATGTCTTGATGTATTACTACAGTTAGGTTTACAGATATGGTATGAATATATTAATGAATATATATGTATATATATATAAAATTTGTATGTGAATATGTAGAAAATATATGTGACTATTAGTAAAAATACATGCAGTTTTGTATATAAATAGTTTGATGGTTACAGGCAGTGTTAGGTTTCAGACTGTGTTCAGGGGTAGGGTTAAGGATAGGGTTAAGTTAGAACATATATCTTAATATATATGAATGTATATATAAATACATTTGTAAAAATATATAGAAAAACCTAAATAAATATATGTTTTATATAAGAATAAATTTAGTTTTAGGCTGTGGTTACAGTTTGGTAGAGTATGAATATGTGAATAAACATATGATTATATATAATATATATTAATGAGTTTATATGTGAATATATAAATAATATATAAAAATATATGTAAAAATTCTATAAATATGCATTATTTTACATATGAATAATTTTAAGGCTAGTGGTAGTCTTAGGTTTAGAACTAAGTTTATACATAGATTATATGAATATTTTTACATATTTTGACATATTTATATATTTACATATAAATTTGTTAATATATTCATTCATATTCATTTGATATCTTTAAACCAATTCATAACCATATACCTAATTCTGAATGTATTGACATAAAAACCATATATATTTATATTTCATGTATATTTTCAAATATATATTCAAGTAGATGACCATATATAATTTAACCCTATCCTAACCCTAAACCTACACCTAATCTTAGTTCTAAACCTACACTGCTCCTCCCATAAAACTATTTATATATAAAATCATATATATTTTATATGAATATTGACATATATTTTGATATGTATATATTTACATATAAATTCATTTGTATATTCACACATATTCAGTAATATATTCATACCCTATCTTCAACCCAAACCATAATAATAAACTCATCCCTAAATTAATCCATATATAAAACATACATATTTATATAGTTTTTCACATAAGAGTTCATATATATTTATATACAGATATATATGTTCTAAAGTTTTTTTTAATATGTCCTAAACTTAACCTTAACCCTGAACCTACCCCCAAACTTAGTTATAAACCTAACACTATCCCTAATCATTAAAAATTTTGTCAGGGCTGGGGTTGTGGCTCAAGCGGTAGCATGCTGGCCTGGCATGTGTGCAGCCCAGGTTCGAACCTCAGCACCACATACAAAGATGTTGTGTCTGCTGATAACTAAAAAAAATAAATATTAAAATTCTCTCTTTCTAAAAAAAAAAAATTGTATATAAACTGTGTATATTTATATTTTCATATATTTTGACATTTTTATGAATTCACATATGCATTCATATATTTGCATATACATTTTTTATGTATTTATATCTTATCTTTAAACCAAAGCACAGCCATTCACTATACCTTACATTTATTCATATGTAAAATCATATGTATTTATGTTTTTGCATATATTTTCACACATATATATTTATATACATTTATACTGCTATATATGTTCTAAATCTAACTGTAACAATACACTTAACAATAAATCTATCCATATATAAAACCATATTTATTTTCACATATATTTATATATATTCATATATTTTGACATATGTTCATACCTTAGCCCTAACCCTAACACTTTTTCTAAACTTAGTCCTCACCTGACACTATTTAACCATAAAACTATTTATTAAAAATGATATATATTTATATGAATGTACATTTTTTACTTACATGTTTATATATTCATATATTAATCCACATATACACTCATATATATTCATTGTATATTTACACCCTATCTTTAAAACAAATAATAAGCATACACTTAACACTAAATCTATCCATGTATAAAACCTCACATATTTCTATAGTTTTTCATATATATTCATATATATATGTTCATGTATATTGATATATATATATTCTAACCCTAACCCTAATCTTAATCCTAAACCTAAAGAATACACTTAACCACAAAATATATATAATGACAAATATATTTGTCACAGACCAGCCCCGGGCTGTGTGTGAGCTATGAGCATTTGAGCCTGTGGGAGGACTGGCCTGGTGTTGCGTGCTCTTTGGGCTGTGCAGTACACATGGGCACTTTCCTCCCGCTCTGCCTGTGTTCCCACACAGCACCTGACCTGAGTGTGACTTGCCAAGATGTCAACCAATCTACTGACCACAAGACATCATGAAGCTAGACTCAAGCCCCTGAAACCTGACCCTTTGCCTTATTTGGAAAGAACATTCCATCGAACCTCCCTCTGTGTTTCCCTCTATAAAAATAAAGAATCCAGGTGCATATGCAACAAAATGAAACTGATTCCCTTTCTCTCGCCATGCACAAAAGTTAACTCAAAGTGGATCAAGGAACTTGATATCAAATCAGAGACATGGCGTCTGATAGAAGAAAAAGTTGGCTATGATCTACATACTGTGGGGTCGGGCTCCAAATTCCTCAATAGGACACCCATAGCACAAGTGTTAATAACTAGAATCAACAAATGGGACTTACTCAAACTAAAAAGTTTTTTCTCAGCAAAAGAAACAATAAGAGAGGTAAATAGGGAGCCTACGTCCTGGGAACAAATCTTTACTCCTCACACTTCAGACAGAGCCCTAATATCCAGAATATACAAAGAACTAAAAAAATTAGACAATGAGATAACGAATAACCCAATCAACAAATGGGCCAAGGACCTGAACAGAAATTTCTCAGAGGAGGACATACAATCAATCAACAAGTATATGAAAAAATGCTCACCATCTCTAGCAGTCAGAGAAATGCAAATCAAAACCACCCTAAGATACCATCTCACTCCAGTAAGATTGGCAGCCATTAGGAAGTCAAACAGCAACAAGTGCTGGCGAGGATGTGGGGAAAAGGGTACTCTTGTACATTGCTGGTGGGACTGCAAATTGGTGCGGCCAATTTGGAAAGCAGTATGGAGATTTCTTGGAAAGCTCGGAATGGAACCACCATTTGATCCAGCTATTCCCCTACTCGGTCTATTCCCTAAAGACCTAAAAAGAGCACACTATAGGGACACTGCTACATCCATGTTCATAGCAGCACAATTCACAATAGCTAGACTGTGGAACCAACCTAGATGCCCTTCAATAGACGAATGGATAAAAAAAATGTGGCATTTATACACAATGGAGTATTACTCTGCATTAAGAAATGACAAAATCATAGAATTTGGAGGGAAATGGATGGCATTAGAGCAGATTATGCTAAGTGAAGCTAGCCAATCCCTTAAAAACAAATGCCAAATGTCTTCTTTGATATAAGGAGAGCAACTAAGAACAGAGTAGGGACGAAGAGCATGAGAAGATTAACATTAAACAGGGATGAGAGATGGGAGGGAAAGGGAGAGAGAAGGGAAATTGCATGTAAATGGAAGGAGACCCTCAGGGGTATACAAAATTACATACAAGAGGAAGTGAGGGGAAAGGAGGAAAAATATAAGGGGGAGAAATGAATTACAGTAGAGGGGGTAGAGAGAGAAGAGGGGAGGGGAGGGGGGAGGGGGGATAGGAAAGGCAGCAGAATACAACAGACACCAGAATGGCAATATGTAAATCAATGGTTGTGCAACTGATGTGATTCTGCAATCTGTATATGGGGTAAAAATGGGAGTTCATATCCCACTTGAATCAAAGTGTGAAATATGATATATCAAGAACTATGTAATGTTTTGAACAACCTACAATAAAAATTAATTAAAAAAAAAAGAATCCAGGTGCAAGCTCTCTCTTTCCAATGGACCCCTAAGGTTGAGAACTGTCACTAGACCCTGGGAAAAAGGTACTTTCTATGTCTGTGTAAATTATTTCAGGCCAACCCAAACTCACCTGGAGTGACTCTGAATAATATAGTCGCATCTCATGGCATATATTTATTTGAATATTCATACATATTTTAGCATATATATTTATATGCTCACATATAATTTTTATATATTCATATATGTTCATTTATATATTTATCCTCTATTTTTAAAACAAATAGTAATGATACACCTAACCCTACATTATCCATATATAAAACCATATATTTTTTATAGGTATTCATATATTTTCACATAAATATTATATATATATTGATAAATATTTTGCACTCCTAAACGTACCCCTAACCATTCCACTAAACCTAGTCCTAAACTTAATGTTGCCCCTAACAATAAAACTATGTATATATTAAACTGTTTGTAGTTAAAGAACTATTCACATTTATTTTGACATACATTTTATAGGTTCATGTTTAAATTCATATGTATTCATTTATATGTTTATACTATATCTTTAAATCAAATCATAACAATACCCCTAACCCTAATTTTATCTATTTGTAAAATGTATGGTTAAACCATATATTTCATATAGGTTCACATACATTTGTTTATGTTCTAAAGTTAATGCTAACTCTAACCCTACCCTTAAACTTAGTCATAAGCCTAAAACTACCCCCTGAGTATAAATCTATTTATAATGAAACCATCTATATTTATATAATTTTTACATATATTTTGATATGCTATATATTCACATTTAAATTTATATATATTCATTTCTATCTTTAAGCCAAACTGTAACTTTACATCTAACCATAAATTCATTTATATGTGAAACCGTATATATTCATATAGATTTTTACATATATTTTCATATTATTGATATATTTGTTCTAACCTTAACCCTAACCCTCATCTTTGTCCTAAACCTAACACAACCCTAATCATAAAGCTACTTATATATAAAACTGTACATATTTATATAAATAGTCACATATGTATTGACATATTATTTGTACATTCATACATATTCATTCACTACCTTTACACCAAACTATAACCATACCTCTAACTCTAAATGTATCCACATATAAAAACCTATGTTTGTATAAATACATTGGTTTTCATATATATATATATATTCACACATATTATTTATATATTCATAGGTGTTCATTTATATATTCATACCTATCTTTAAATCAAACTGTAACCAAACATCTAACACTAAATTTATCCAAATATGAAACCACATGTATTTATATAGGTTTTCTTTTTTTGTTTCCATTTTTAAATTTTTTAGTTGTAGTTGGACACAATACCTTTATTTTAATGTGGTGCTAAGAATTGAACCCAGGGCCTTGCACGTGCTAGGTGAGTGCTCTACAACTGAGCCACAACCCCAGCTATATAGGTTTTCATATATATCTTCACATATATAATCATATATATATTCATACATATTGATATATTTGTTATAACCCTAACCTTACCCCTAAACATAACACTATTTATATATTATTTATATATTCACATGTAAATTCATATATATTCATGTATATATTCTACCCTATATTTAAACCATAACAATGCACCTAACCCTAAATTTATCCATATATAAAACCATATATATTTACATATTTTTTCATATATATTTTCAAATATATGTTCACATGTATATTCCTATATTTGGTATATATGTTCAAACCCTAATCCTAACCCTAGCATGACTTTTAACCTTTGCTCTAAACTTAACACTACCCTGAACCATAAAACTATTTATATATAAACCTATATATACAAATATTCACCTATACTTTAACATATTTATATATTCACATATAAATTCATATATATTCACATATATTTATTTATTTATTCATTCCCTAACTTAAAACCAACCCATAACCATATATCTAACACTGAATTTATTAATATATGAAACCTATATAAATATGTAGGTTATCTCATATATATTTATATATTCATTTATATTGATATATATTCTAACTTTTTTTCAATATTATGACCCCCCCACCTGGTCTGGCACAGTGTAAGTGCTCAGTAAATATTTGAAGAATGAACAAATGTTGAACAATAAATGCTCCCCCATTTATGTATTTGTTTTCTGGAATTTTGTAAGTGTGAATCCTTTTCTTGTGCCTCAGCCAGCCTTAAGAACATCAGCATTTCGAGGCACATCAGCATAGCTGAAATTGGACCTCTGGAATGCTGGGCCTGGGTGCAAGTCCCCAGTCATCACTGACTGTGTCGCCTTGGATAAGCCTCTGGGGAGAAGGAGAAAAATGTTTCCACTATGCCACCAGGTTCAGTGCCTGACACTTTGGAATTTATCTGACAAAAGACAGATTAAAAAGGAAGCTTTATTTTAGAAAGGAAACGAAAATCTCCCAAAGTGGTTAGGTCTTGGAATTCATATACCATTTTAACAAAGAGCAATAACTTGTGAAGAAGTGACAACACAGAGGAAAAGGAATTTAGGCTTGCAGAAGCAGTAAATTGTGAGATGGTTAGCATCTGGGAGAGCTAATGGAGAATGAGGATTACTGAGTAAGCTTTGTTAATGATCTCAGTGAAGGGTTTTTCCCTTCTATTCATATAGGGAGTGGGGAGGAGGAAGGGATATCTGAACAAAGGGAGATTTATGTCCTGATTTTAAACACAAATCGGGAAGGCAGAGAGTTCCTCCTATATTTATTGTTTTTCAATTTCTTCCACTCAGAAAAACCCTATGTCAAAGCAGCATATTTTAGGGTGGCATCTTCTGATCTCGTTCACCTTCAAGTCTCATCGTTTATAAAGTGCGTTGTTGTAAAAATCAAATGTGTTAGTATATAAGGAAGTGCCCAGTGCACTCCAGGTACCTTGTAAGGACTGCTCTTTGGGGGATTCTTTTTTTTTGCAGTTTTGGGGATAGAACCCAGGGCTGCACACATGCTAGGCAAGCACTCTACCACTGAGCCACACCCAACCCTTTATGGGGGTTCTGAATGGCATGAACCAAGGCCCACTGAACGATTAAGGCTCCCAGAGTAGAATCCATGTAGGGTGGAAGGTAGGTAAGTCCTGGGGTGGTAACAAAGAGTCTTGTCAACACCTCCCAAATCACACCAAATTGGTGGCCACTAACATCTAAGCTTTGTCTCAAAGTAAACATCCTAAGGAAAAAGAAACTGTAAAGAAAAATTATGAAAGATGGAAATTTCTTGGCTTATGCACCTTCTCTGTTCTCTCCACTTTTGTCTTTTCCTATTTTAGAACTCTGTAATAAAAGTTAACATATACAAAAATGATAGTAATGTAATTAAATCTTGTGCTTAGAAATGCAACTTGTGCCTTGTAAGATGCAATTATCACCTTGTGGATATTACAAATAGCTTTGCACTATTTGTAAACTCATTTCAACATTCCTTATCTGAGTATAAATGTGAGGAACTCTTTGAGTTCTATTTGTAAACTCTTGTAACAGCTTGCCGGTTCTATCATTAATTATTGAGATAAAAATATTCTTTGATAATTCTTCCTGTATGTTTGTATAAGAATCAAGATTATATTCTCTTTTTAAAATATCCTTTGACAAAAAGTGATGCACTAAGCAACTCCGTGAGACCCTGTCTCTAAATAAAATACAAAAATAGGGCTGGTGATGTGGCTCAGTGGTTGAGTGCCCCTGAGTTCAATCCCTGGTACCTGTTCCCCTAAACACACAAAAGAAATCCTTTAGCCGCATAGAGAAAAATAAAATACAGATCCCTCTTCTCTTTCTAATAGAAGAAATAAAGAATAAGTAGTAGAAAAGTTAGAATTGGCTACTTCGGTATTTCCTGTTTCTTAGATTCACTCAGTAAACCCTCAAGATTTCAGCAGGGTCACCGCCCCGATGAAGGTTCTAGGGGAGAATCCTTCCTTGCCTCTTCCTTCTGGGGTCCTCAGGGTTCCTTGGCTTGTGGCCTAGTCACTCCAGTCCTGGGTATAGTCCTATCTATACATGGCCTTTCCCCTGCTTCTCTGGGTCTCAGATCTCCCTTATGGGTAAAATCTCAGAGGGTCTCATCTCAAAATCCTCAATTATATCTACAAATACCCTATATCCAAACAAGGTCACACACACGGGTACCCGCTGGAAGTTAGGGTTGTACATCTGTTTTGGGGGAACAAAATCCAACCTACTATCCTGAAAAAGTTATGTTTAAGTCATTTTATGTATTATACCACCCTAGCCATGTCTCATAGACTGGGTGGGTCCAGCTACAAGACAAACATGATACATTTTCTGAGGCTATCCGTTTTCTAGAACACTTTAAAAATTTTTTTTAGATGTTGATGGACCTTTATTTTATTAATTTATTTACATGCAGTGTAGAGAATTGAACACAGTGACTCACACATGCTAGACAAGTGCTCTACCACTGAGCTACAAACTCAGCCCTCTGAAACTTTTTTTTTTAAGAAAAATTTTAAAAATTTAACTGGTCATTTAAAACATGTTTATATTATAATAAACATTTTATTGTGGCATAGAAAGCAAAATTCACATGAATTTTTAAGATGAAATGTGAGATTCTAGCTTATTTTTTAGCTAGGCATCAGCTTTATTACAAGGCTTCTAGGAAAACAGGCTTTGCTCTTTGACTGATAGGGTACCTCAGGGTGAAAGTCCAAGATTTATCATCACCATGCTTATCATCCACAAGCAACCTGTAAGGTTGACATGTCAAGGAGCACCTTTTAATCACATGTTGCTGAAAGCTCTTTCTGGGAACAGATTGTTTGCTTAGTGAGTCTGGTTGACCATCCAGTTAGGACTCTGGGCTCAGCAACATTATTTTCTGACTCCCATTAATTCCATGGCAGATATGATTAAATACAGGGTCATGTGTGAACTTTAGAATTTATAAAAGTGATTCATTGAACTTGTATTTATTGGCCAATGGTATGGGGATACAGGACTGAACCCAAAAGGAACTGACTCTTGCTTTTTCCGGGGTAGGGGGTTCAACTATCTCCATTTAGACAATTCTATATCTAGAATTCATGGAAAATTTTTGTTGTATATGTCACCACTGCTCATTCGCTTGCTCAGGATAGGTGTTGCCAACTGATCTTGTTGCTCTTTCATGTTGAGTCAATTAGGGCTTCAGGAATAAATGATGACTGCACTTCCTGTATACCTTCTTTATAGGCGTGGTATTAGAAACAAGAGTGTATTGCTGCTGGGTGTGGTGGCATACACTTGTAATTCCAGAGACTTGGGAGGATCATGAGTTCAAAGCAAGCCTTAGCAACTTAGCAAGACTTAGTTTTCAGAAAAAGAAAATTAAAAAGAATTGGGGATGTAGCTCAGTGGTTAAATGCCCCTGGGATCAATCCCTGGTGCCAAAAAAAATAAAGAGTATATTTCTTTTTTTTTCTTTTTTTTTTTTAACATTTTTTAGTTGACCATAGACCTCTATTTTATTTCTTTATTTACATGTGGTGCTGAGAGTAGAACTCAGTGCCTCACACATGCTAGGCAAGCACTCTACCACTGAGCCACAACTCCGCCCCACAAACAGTATATTTCTTTAACCACTGATTTTGATCAGAGTAATGCTTTCTGTTTATAAAAAAAGGTCTGTTGGTTTATTTTCATGCAATACTTTTGGTATCTTTGTTCTCTTGAATTTATCCAAGGAACTGAAAATATTCTGGAATATTACAAGATGTTACAATGGGTCCCACTTTGAAGACCAAAGTGGAAATTCCATGAAGTGTGACAAAGAAAATATCAGGCAATATACACACATGGGTGACAAGATGTGCATGTTAAGGGGGAAGGAAATAAAAGTCAATCTGGAAACCAGGTTCTTTTGCAAGATAAGGCTTATTCCTCAAGTCCTGGCTTGGTCTTGAGGTAAGTGTCTGGTGATTTTGCCCATGGGCTTATAGGCCACCTTGTACTGTCTCCTGGATCCCAGAAGAGAAAGGGGCTAGATAAGCAGTCTCAGGCTGGCACCAGCCACAGATCTGAGACACACAGACACAAGGAAAGACAGGATGTGGGGGCCCTTGACTGTGGTAGAAAGGAAGGATGACAGCAGAAACAGTCTGTGACCCTTGTCTTGCCCAAGGCTCTGCAGGCTCTGGTTTATCCAAAACATTCCATATCTCTTTGCCAAAGCCACTTAGTGCAATGTTTTTTGTTTTTGTTTTTTAAGCTCTTATCCGAGTTTTGAGTAATATGTATCCATTTGGAAAAGAAGCAACCAATTGGAAAAAAGTGGGACATCTAAGAACTTCATTCTTCTGTTTATTGAAAGGGGTGCTTGCTTTGTCAGCCAGGAGCAGTGACAGCAGCTCAGGATACAGAAACAGCTACTTCAGAAACAGCTGTTTCAGATGCTGGTAAATCAAGAGCATGTTGCCTTTCCTAAAAAACTGAAGTTATTTCAGATCCAGGTTGCTCAACAGTGGCATTTTTGTGGTGGAAAGGAAGGATGACAGCAGGAACAGTCAGTCTGTAACCCTTGTCTTGCCCAAGGCTCTGCAGGGTCTGGTTTGTTTGGGTTGTTGTTGGGTTGCCCGAGATATTGTAGGACATTTAACATTCCTGGCCTGTACCAACTGTGCCTCTACCTCCTAGGTATGACAACTAGGGACATTTCTAGACACTGTCAGATGGAGGGTGAGGAGGCACATGCAAAATTGCATCCAGTTCCTTGTTTGGGGAAAGGAAGTTTATATTTTAGTTGTAAAAAGCGAGTAATATTTGAGGGACTAGAAACACTTGAATGAGTCTGAATTATTCAAACTTCATATGAACTACAATTCAAATAGAAATGTTTAGATTTCATAAGAACATTTTTTTTTCCTGGCATACTTCTGCCATACTAGAAAAATTCAGTATTGGGCTAAGTTTAGAAGTTACAAAGTTGAAACTAACCATTTTAATTCCAATATCATCTTTAAGAAAACTTAAAATGAAAATAGCATCCACCATGTTCCTTCCCAGGGCTGCAAATGCCCCAAGAATACTGTTTATTGATCCCAAAGAAAGAATCTGGAGGACTCCACAGGGACATTTTTGGACATTTTGTCACTAATTCATTGCTCAGCAGCTGGGTACAATGTAGGACCACACCATATCTGCAAGCAGGGCAATATATTGGATAGTCTTATGCCATTGCGTGGGTAGATTTCTTAAGTGAGTCTATTCTTTTATTTTATTTGCTTCTCCAAGAGAAGACTGGAAATAAGGGAAGTGGCCAACTCCCCCTCTCCATCTCCTTTCTTATCACATTCTTTAGAGTTCTTATCTACTGCAAATTTTCCTAGGCACTGATTAGTGTGGAACCCAACACACCGCCAACCAAAACAGTCATATTTTAACATTATATAAAAAATTATCATTTAGAGTACAATGTTTAGGATGTTTATAAATTTCCTTTCCTTAAAAGCTCAGTGATTCCCTCAGCAAGATCACCAGAATTTGGGCCCAAGAAAAACTCTGATCACATTTGCTTATGGCAATTAACTATTCTAATAAGAAATTGGTGATGATGAATAGGTCAACAGAGACAACAAGGATCTAAAAATACTGAGCCTAATGAAAGAACATTAAGTGCTGGGCAGTAATTGTTGTGCCAGAAGATATCTTCCTTGAAAATACTCTAGCATTGTGCCACATTGATAACCAGTAATAAAATAGAAGAAAAAAAAAATCTAGTCAAAGCACCCAGTATGGAAACTGCTCAAGTGGTGGCTGACAGCAACCAGGAGACAGCAGGAGTTGAAGTACACATCAGGCTCTTTCTACTTGGATACACTGATATGGACCCATCCTTATGACTGGTTTCCCCAGGCATTAGTATCTGGGACAACCGATGGCATTCAAAATATAGGCAAATCGGGTCTAAGAAAGACCAGGATCACCAGTTAGCCCAGCCTCAACTACACCTACCTGTTGGAAGCCATCTCAGTCTCAGGCTGCCCTTTATCTTTTGTAGGACTCCTTTCTGTGACCTTACCCCAACCCAAGATCTTTCAGGTCAAGATTCTGTCAGTTAGCATGGAGCCACCTGTATATTCCAGTCAGGAAGTGTTTCCTCTAACTAGTTCTCTGTCCTTCTACCTTAACAGCCAATTCAAAGATTGAAAGGGAAACCAGAGAACACTTTTGAGAGGAAAGCAGTAGACGTGCTACCTAGGCGGACTCTGGTGTTCTTGGAGTGCCAGACATAGTTGAACCCACTGTCAATATGGTTGTATGCCTCCAGTTTCAGCCAGTGCCCATCATTCCTGGACAAAATCCATCCACTCTAGCTTCTCCCTGGTTGGGAGCACAGCTCTGAGAAGCCAGGCCAAATACCAGACAGAAATGGACATGCCTCTGCACCTGGGAATGTGGGAACTAGCTTTAGTAGGCCAGTCAGATGTTCCCTGAAACCTCAAGTTCCGACTCCTCCAGGTCAGTCTATTCCCCCACGGGGGATACATGATGTGTTCCTCACTTTCCCCACATCTATAGATACATGAGCTGAAGTGTTCGGTGGCCCTTGCTCTTGGGGGGAGCTCCAAACCTGCGTCTGCTTATGGGGCTGTTTGGGTGTAGACAGCAAATTTCAAGGGAAGTGTTCAAATTCAAAGCTCAGGTGTTCCCAGGCAACGTGAGCTGCAGGCCATGGCCTATCAGCCTGGTGCGGTTTCCTGTGAACCTACATATTTTGTTATGGGGCCACCTGGATTATCAATTCCTCTAAAAATGAAGTTCCTCTATAAAGAAGCTTCACAAACCTAAGAAAGTGAGGTTAGCATGTGCCCTGTGACTCTTAAGCAATTTCTCACTGTTACCTAAAAATAAAACAGCATAACTGCTAAATCATCTCTGAACTGTTTAAATTTTTAAAAAGCAAGTTTCAGACAAAATTGAGAAGTCATAGGTATTTGCCATTTCTGTGTCCCATCCTGTTCTTTTTTTTTTTTTTTTTTAATTTCCTTTTGGGTTCTCCTAGTCTCAAACCATTTGTACCACATCAGGAAAGGTTTTGATACTGGTCATTTGCCCTTTGAATTCCTATAACACTTGGCACATTACTGAAGTAACACTGATGTTACTGATTTCCAACACTTGGGCTGTGGCCTCCAGCGGGAAAGATAGCCCACATTGTAACAAACAGAGTAATTCTACATTGGCAAATTCTTAGGAAAAAAAAAAAAAAAAAAAAGACTCAGAAAGGGACTGTTTTGGAAAAAAAAAAAATTAAAATACAACAATTTTGTTCACAGGTTATCAGATTCTCCGAGTAGAAATAGCTGCAGTGATAAAGATCTTCAGAGAGTGATGTGGTAGATGATAATGAAAGGGTGAGCTAATTAGAAATTAGCAACTCAATTAGAAACAAATTAGAAACTAAAACTACAGCCAACCAGGCAAACTACTGTTACTGAAAAAAAAAATCAGTGACTACTCAATTGATTCCAGTAGGACTGACAGAGATTCACTCCAAGATTTTCATGGTGTTTTGCGCATAGCAAATGAAATGACTCAAAGGGCTAAATTGACAGGGCTTACTCAAAAAGAGGAAGCTGACTGGCCTAAAGCAATAAGTTGATCTACTCTTAAAGTGAGAATTAATGGAGATCAACTGTCCCAAAAGGACAGAGCATATGACTTGATGGGGACTTTTCAATGCCCTGGTTGCCCACATCTTGAAACTGGAAGGAAAAAGGCTACGGATACTTGTTAGGCACAGCAGAATGCTTACCAAAGCATGATGAGGGCCTCAGAGCAGGTGTGCTGGTAAATGTTTAACAATGGGCTCTCCTGGAGACAAAGCCTGGATTTGTAGTTTTTGCAATAATATTGCTAAACGGAGTTGGGACATGTGATGGGACACATGATTAGATATTGTTTCTTCCATTCAGATAGACCAATAGATATAAATACCCCCAAGAGCACAAATACTGATGTACTGAAATACCTTAGAAGTGATGAATTTTGAGTACTTATTATCTTTTCGGTTTGTTTTTGTTGTTTTTAACCCTCTGCTCTGCCCAGCCTGACACTAGAGCTCCTGAGCTGACTCAGCTCCTACCCCTATGCTGCTGGTGCCACCACTTACCTTTGTTTTTAATATAATTTATTTAGTTGCAACTTATATAGTTCAATTTTTAATAATGACTGGGCTTAAACAACCATTTCAGAGAGTTTTGGAAAAAAATTAACTGGCTGCACTAGTTACAAAGACACCGCTAGTCATAAAGACGAAATCAAAAGACAAAGAGAAACAGACTGAGGGAGCCTAGCAGTGCCATATGAACATATCATTGTATTTCTAGACAGCGCAGAAACCTCAAGAAAAGTTGTGAAATGAAAGAAGTAGAAGAAATCCTGGTAGTTGCAATTATAAAGTATCACTGGGATATTTCTGTGCTATACTTCACATAGAAAAACATGTGCATTAATAAAGAATCCAGAAGAAAGAAAAAGGAAATACCCAGAGTGGGCTGTCACCACTGAAGCATATGCTAGAATGAGATGAAGAAATGGGAGGAAAGGGACAAAAACATGCAGCTGGGCAAAAACAAAACAGCCTCAGAGATTTAATATCATGCTTCTCTGGTTGGGAAATAATTGTATTTCAGAGCCTCAGATATTAAAGACTTGTTGAAAGAAGGAAATTTAAAAATGCAAATTTGTTAATTTGATCTATAAACATTGCTGACTTCCAAGGACTCAGACAGAGAACACATTTTCACAATCATGGGGAAAGAAACTGGGGAAACAAATTACTCTTACTTTTTTCTTACACTGCAATTTTTCTACTCTGACACATGGGATGGCATTGAAGGTAACTCAGTGGTTTTCAAAGGTGGCCCAAAGGCTCTCCTGTGCTTACTGATGGCAAATGCATAGCCCATCACCCACATCCAATCTCCTTCCCATGGCAATTATCACTAATGGACCTCAACACCTTGGCACCCTGAGCAAAATGTGATCTGAGGATCTCAGTCAAATTGCACCAGCGAACAGAGCTTCAGGCACGCAAACTTCTAAGCAATTTTGGCCAAGACAAGTCACACACAAAAAAAAAACCCACCCAGGATGAAGATCTGCTAAAAAAATAAAATAAAAAAATTTTTGATGTTAGGAAAAAAAACACACTAAAACCACCTAATCTACCACTACAGAAAGTACCACTATGGAAAAGGACTTGGCTGCTTAAGTCAAATGTAGGGCTGCAGAGACTTCAAAACTATAAGCCACTGCTGCACTAATAGCAAAAAAAATTTCATCTAACAATTAAGGGCTTGGAAAGGATCCTAATGGTTATTTTATCTCCATTAAGGACAACTGGATATGTAGGCCATTAACTGTAGGCTCAGCTGTGCTTGTGCCCAACTGGAAACATTTACATTTCAAGTTTTAAAAACAATTACCATCATTTAGGCATAGTCAATAGACAGTTGGTGAGACTTTAATGCAGTAAAAATGCCAAATAAACAAACCTTCTCTTATTGTACTTCCTCTATAATAGAGAGAGCTCTGTGTGTAGATATCTAACACAACAATATTCCAAGGTCATTCTCTGACATCCTTTGACAATGACTAAGACTTTTAAATTTATGTACATATAGAATTCTCTCACAACTTGATTTTAACTTAATCAGCTTGGGAAATGTTGATTATGTAAAGTAGGAAAGATAGAAAATAGAAACCAAGGCTCAAAACTTTCAAGGTATTTTTCAGTGCAAAGAATGATAAAAACAATCAGATTGTTGGAATAACAACTCAATTGATGTGTCATAAATTGTAGTAAAATATGACTAACAATAAGTCTGTTTCACCCAAGTTCCTTCTTAGCATGTTTTCAAATCAGTTTGAATAAAGGTGATCTCCTTTTTTAAAAAGAGAGAGAGAGAGAGAGAGAGACAAAGAAAATATATAAAATCATCACAGAAGCATAGGCATTATCACACCAATATAAAACAAATGAACATCAGAAAGAATAAGAAAAAATTACGTAGAGCACAACTCAGAAAAATTGTCATGAAAGAGGATTAAAGGCCTGGTGTGGTAGTGAAAGTCTATAATCCCAGCAGCTCAGGAGGCAGAGGCAGGAGGATTGTGAGTTCAAAGTCATTCCCAACAACTTAGGCCCTAAGCGACTTACCAAGATCCTGTCTCTAAATAAAATAAGAAAAAGGGCTGGGGATGTGTGTCAGTGGTTAATTGTTCCTGGGTTCAGTCCCTGGTACAAAAAAAAAAAAAAAAAAGATCTTAAGGTCAATATTTCTTTGCCCAAGTGTGTTGTTAGCCTTTTGTCACTGTGACAAAATACCTGAGAAAAATCAACTTAAGGAGGAAAGATTTATTTTGATGCATGGTTTCAGAGGTTTCAGTTCATGGTCACTTGGCTGCATTTTTTCCAGGCCTGTGATGAGGCAGATCATGACAGGGAGTGAGTGTGTAACAAAGGTGCTCGATTCAGGGTGTCCAGAAGGAGACAGTGTATGAAAGGAGCCAGGGTGCCAGTATACCATCAAGGGCCTACCCTCAGTGACTTATTGCCTTCATCTGGGCATCACTTCCTAAAGTTGCCACCACTTCCCAGTAGCACCACCAGCTGGGAGCCGAGCCTTCAACACATGAGCCTTTGGGGGACACTGCAGATCCAAATCATAATGAGAACATGTGAATACAGTGGGACTTAAACCAAAGACCCTTGGTTTTGTAGCGAAGGAGGACTAACCCGTGGTTACCCCAGGTTCTGTGCCTTAAGAGTTCATCATTACAGACAAGTCCTGTATAAAACCAATTCAAGGTCAAAAGCATTTAGAAAACATTGTCAAAGAACCTGCTGCATCATTTGAAAATGATTTCTCTAAAAAAAAAGAATACCCCCCCCAAAAAAAATGATTTATCTATATCCTTAAGACAGATGGATAGTCAGGTGTCCAAGTGAGTGCACACACACTGGGGAAATGACCTCAAAAAACGGGAAACGCCGGAAGCAAATGTACATAATAAATAAGCATGCTTTAAAAACTGGAGAAGTGCTTAAGTTTACAAAATGGCGTTTTTGCCTACAGAAAAATTCCTCATTCAGAGGAAGGCAAACAAAATTAATAGGCAGCAAACAAAAATGAGCTATGCAACTCTATTTTGCTCCTGAACTATAATGAGAAATGACTTATCTCTGTAGTGCCAAAGATGAAGTACCTAACCAGAGAAAAATGCTCATTATGATCAAGGGAGATTTATCATGAACAAGCACTTGGTGGAGAATAGAAAAAATTCAATTCATTACTATAAGTTGCACAAAATGCCTATGTCAATTGGCTGCATACGAAGGGCATTCCTTTGAAAATTTTGGGACTAAAAGTAATTTGAAGGAAACTTCCTCTGGATAATTAATGTTTCCTATGAGTTACAAGAAAGCCAAGCAATTACAGGTGTCTGATATGCATATTTAAGACAGGAACCAGCCATGCTAACCCCAATCCTTTTCTTAAGGGCTCATCACAACCCAAAAGTACTGTTAGGAGAAATCATCCCAGTCACTCTGCAAGGTGGCTGGTGACACTGCAGACCTTGTTAGTTATTAGCCAACATGAAGGGAAGGTCTGATAAAATCCATTCCATGGAATTCAGGCACTTTTCTTTCTTTTTTTTTTTTAAGTCTCAATCTTCAAAATTAATCACATAAAATTATTATTTGGTCAATGTTCCCAATTCTGTCAAAGGTGTAGTAACTCAAAGCAGGTATCAAGGTCTTTAAGACAACAGGATAGATGCTCTCAGATTTTTAATTTGGTTCTGGAGGGGTTCAGAATATTCGACCCTGAAATAAAGCTCTTCGGCATGTTGAGTGTTTTAAGCTGAAGGAAAGAGAAATAGCAGGTGCAGGCAGAAGACTCATGAAGTAGGTGCCCTCCCTGTACCTGGAGGACAGGATCGTCCTTGTCTTTGAAGATGTTATGCTGAGAGAAATCTGAATAAGTTCTCTCAAGTTCATTATTCTTAGTTCACACTTTGTTTTGTCTTATTGTGTTTTCCCATAATTTTTGGTTCTTTATCAAACCTAGTATAAAAATATTCAGGTTTAACCATTTCCTTTGGTCTTAATTTCCTGAGGGAGGTTTCTGTATCATGAAAATAAAAAGTATTCAAATATATGCTTTTTTCTTGTTATTAGCCTAATTTACGGGTGCCCCAGCCAATGATTTTAAGATGGGTAGAAAGCAATGATTTTTCTTATTCCCCTTCGATTATTAACAAGTGAATAGGATTGATTTGTTTTTCCATCTAGTAATTATAGAGTGCCCGCTATATCTCAAGCCTTGATGGGATTCAGTAGAGAGCAAGATATATTTCCCCTAGCCCATCAACTATGGCCAACAGAGAAATATTTAGAAAATGGCTGGGCATGGTGCTATGCACCTATAATTCTAGCAACTGGGGAGGTCAAGGGAGGAGAATCATAATTTTGAGGCCATCCCTGGCATCTTAGTGAGACCCTGACTCCAAATAAAAAAAAAATAGTATGGACTGGGGATGTAGCTCAGTGGTAGAGAGTACCCTTGGGTTTAATTCCCAGTGGCAGAAAAGAAAATTGGAAAAGGAAAGATAAAGTTACAAAGAGAAGGTGAGTCAGACTTCAAAAGAACAGGCTTTCCAAACTAGAAAATAAACAGGCGTTTATGGCATTTCCCAGCTTTGTTACGTTATCAGTCTGCTCTTGGTAGGAAAGCAGTACATTTTCCCCCATGAGTATCAGTTTTGCAAAGGCTCTGATGTGTCTTCAGACATTAGCTTAGCAAAAATCTGGGATAAAATCATTTTGGTTAGGGCCTCTGAATTTATAAGAAACAGTTGGGTTTTTATTATTTTGGAGATCAGAACCAGTCGAGATGACTCCAATCCTTTTGGTTTATATCAGTGTGTAAAGTGTCCTTGTCCCTGAATTTGATATGTAAAGTACTCCATCATCTTGGAAGCTGAGCAATGTATTAGTTTTTGCATCTCCAAGTCCTGAGGTACAAACCCAGCTGCCAGGGCTGGTTGCTCTGCAGTGGGAGGATCTAACACAAAGTGCTTTTCACTCCCTGGACAGAAGCCTGGGGAAGTCTAATTACATACCATGGAAGTCAGCCTTGAGGTTCCTGAGTCTTTATTTTGACCAGTACTATCTGAAGCACTTTCATACCAATTCATAGTCAGTCCTCAAAACCCTGTGAGAAAAATCACTTGTTACAGTTATTATTATAATTAATGCTTCTTCAGCACTTCCACTGCGTGCCACGGGCCTTGGCTAAGCACCAGGTGCCGTTCTAACAACTTGACATCCATCCACTCACTTCATTCCCATAATGCTCCTGTGAACATAAGGTACAACTATTACCCTGTCCTAGAGATAATGAAAGCGAGGTACTCAGCGGTTAAGTAATTTGCTTAAAGACCCAGAGCCTGAAAGGGATACAGTTAGGATCTGATCCCAGTGGTCCTGCTGCAGAATTGGTGCGTTTAACCACTGCCAGATAGGGGGCCTTTTCAGAAATGAGTGTTCTTTCAATTTTACCGATCAAAGGTCAAGGTCATTATTAGAAATAACAACACCTAGATTTTGAATTAATTATGTCTTTTGACTTCAAGTCAGACTTCTTTCAATAGTAACAAGAGCAGCAGCAGGGACAGCAGTCAACACTGTGATGAGGCTTACTGTGAGCCCTGCACTGTTCCAAACACCTGTGACAGATTAGCTCATTGAATCCATAGCATTAAGGCATAGATACTATTATTGATCCTATCTTATAGATGAAGAATTGAGGCACAGAAAGGTTAAATAACTTGCCCAGGGTCACACAGCTGAAAAAAATGGCAGTTTGGCTTTGAACTTAGACACTTCCAGAATCTCCACTCTAGACCCTGTATGCGCTGCACTCCCCAGCACGGGGGAAGAGGTAAAGAAGGGAAGGGCACTAACATTTATTGGTCATGCTTTTAGATGCTGTGATAGATTGTAGGATTATCAAAATATTCAGTGCCCCTCCCTCTCACCTATTTTGGGCCTGTCCCTATAGAAGGATGACACTCAGCATTGACAGCTTGGCCATGCCTGGCTTTGTCCATGACACGAATGGAATTGGTGCCGCTTCTAAGCAGAAGTTGTAGGAGTCTCTGTGAAATTCTGGCACCTCTCTTTTCCCTCCTATGTGGGATCTGCCTGTCCAAGACAGAAGCTGCTTTGGTCTTGGGAGGAATAGATTGTGAGCTGCTTGTCCAGGATGTGAATGCAAACAGTAAGTACCCTTGGGTGTTGTGAGGCCTGAAATTTCAGGCCCATTTGTTTCCATAGCATAACAGCTTAAACAGATAAATATCTTTTAATTATTTAATCTTCACAACAAACCTATTAGGTAGTTAATGGGTAGCTCCAGGAAGAAACTAAGATTCATAGAGGTTTAGTAATTTGCTCAGAGATTTCAAAGTGTAGGAGCGAGGGTTTGCGGCTCTTTCCATTGCTTTATCATCTTTACTTGCTCATCTGCATTCAATGCCTAGGATGAATGGGAATATTAATTGACAGTAGTGGCTGCCAGCTGTGGCACATGATGGTTCTAAGGAGCTGAGTCTGCTGGTAAGTCACTGCTTGCTGAGAAAGAACCAACGAATAAAAAGTAAATTGTTTAGAAAGACATGGATGAGATGGAAGAATTTTTCATGCATCTTTAGACATTGGCAATTTCACAGTGCTCCAAACATGATAGGCACCACGAAAATTATGTTAGATGAAATTTCATTTGATATGAATGGAATTTCATCCAAGAGTGAAAATTATATTAGAAAATTGGAAAATTGGTTGCTTTAGTGCTTGAGCTTCATATCTGGTCTGTGATATGATCCTTCTCTTACATGAAAGAATCAACTAGTTAGTAGAACTTTCTGACACCAATCCCTGTGTCTCAGCAAAAGGCTATGACCACCTGAGAGCTGTTCCATTTTATCCTGTGCCCATGCCTTTTATATTCCCAGCAGGTCCCCCCTGGTTGCCTACCCAGGATCCTTTCCCTGCCAGCCTGGCCTTTCTCACTAACATAACCCTTGCTTTGTTCACATATTGCCCACCCCTACAGAGCTGTGAATCTTAGGAGGTGCTGGAGAAGGAACTGCAATTAGTCAAGGCAACCAAGCAGGTCTCACTTTCTCTGACAGTGATTGGTTTGCCAGTGTGTGGGTCTGTGAGCCTATCCTGGGCATGAAACAGGAAGATACAAATTGCATTGCAGATTTGAAATCCAGTCCTGCTTTAAACACAATTCTATGTCATATCAGCAGCGGTTGTAGGTTTTGATGGTGAAACTCATATGATACAATAGATTTTATTCTAATTCTTTCTAACTTTATAGAGAGACACAAGACAGGAATACTGAGTACCTGCAGACATCCAAGAGGCTACCATGCATACAGCTTATTGTTTCCTATCACCCCTCCTGAGCCTGTGCAGCTGCTTAGGATAATCAGGGTACATAGGCGCACTTGATCACTCTGTCACCAGTCTTCCATCTGGGTGCCACGTCAGCTCTCCTAGATCACATTCAAATCCACAATCAGGGATTTACCAGCAAACAAGGAAACCATTCCTCATCTAAGTTAACTTGGTAGTTGTTAAGGAAACAGTGCCCTGAGAAGGCAGAACCAAGGTCATTTTCCCAGGTAGGCCTGAAAGTGTTAGAAGACTCAGGACGGACGTTAACCTTTATAGGAAGTTGTCAGGGGACTTAAGGAAAGATTTCTAGGTTCTTAATAGGAGACACTGGGTTTGTGAGTGCACACGAGCACATACACAGAATAGAGAGAGAAAAAAAAGAAAAAGAAAGAGGAGAGATGTTACATGGATTCTCATCCTTTGGACATTTTTGTGTCTGGAGTTGATGTTTGAAACTATATTTTCCTGGTCCATTCAACTCCCCACACTCCACTTCAAGATGTCTTTTTATAACTTCCCCACTTTCCTCAAACTTCTTCCCCAATTCTTACTTTCAGTGGACATCTTGCTTCCTACTTATCTGAGAAAATGTGAACAATAAGTAAACTTTAACACATTCCCACCACCACTTACCAAATGATTTCCTTTTTATCCATATCCTCTGTCTTCCGTCCTTTTCCCATAGGTCTATTTATTCTCCAAGCCAAGGTCATCTCTGCTGCTCATGCCTTGGATCTTATCCCCATTCCTCTCTTCAAGGACATCACCCTAGCACTATTCTCCTGTTTGATCATTTCCATCAGCATATATCCTTTGGTATTTCCTATTTTTAAAAAAGCCTTTCACTTGACCCCACATCCTATTCAAGCTACTGGCCCATTACAGCAAACATCTCAAAGGAGTTCGCTGTTTTCTGATTCTTCTGGTCTCATTTATTTGGAGTTGGGTTTTCTTTTACTTGTAGCCTAAATTACCTTGAATATTCTCATCTCATGAACTCAAAAATTTTTTCCACTGAATACTGGTTGTTACTATGACTCAAGATTATTAAATTGGGAGAAAGTGTGTTTCAATATGAGAAACTATCACTGAAATAGCAGCATATCGTGTAACACCTTTCAAATATAAACAAACTGAATAAGAAAATGCTCATGTATTTTCTTAAAGAAGTTACTCCTTTGAATCTACTATCTGCATAATCTTTTCATAGTTTATTCATTTGCTTTTTTTTTTTTTAGAAAGAGAGTTTCATTTAATGCTCTAAATTAAAAGCTAGAAACCGTTGGTTATTTGACATTTCCTGTAAAAATTTTTTTGTTTGCAGACAACATGGTCTTATATATTTACCTGTCTTAGTTTGGGAAATTTTTGAGAGATTATGATTCAAGACAAACTAAAATAGTATCTTGGCAACTCAAGTACAAGCTTTGTTATTATTGTTGTTTTTTGGGGGAGCATCTTTTGTAAATCACTAGATGCTTTTTTTTTTTTTTTTTTTTGTGTGTGTGTGTGTGTGTGTGTGTGTGTGCTGGGGATTGAACTCAGGGCCTTTTGCATATGAGGCAAATACTCTGGGCTACATCCCCAGCCCTCACTAGAAGCTTTATAAGTATTTATTAACAAAAAAATATCTAGTATACAAGATTAGAACATTTTAAAGTTATTTAGATATGTGATACATTAAATGAAGTTCAAAATTCTATTATCTCTATTACATATATTTATTAGATGTCTAATAGCTCATTTACTCAATAAACAATCTTAATTATATAACGTGTTATAATATTTTCTAACTAAAAAATAAATTTGACATTTTGTGATGTTCTCCCATGCATGAACACATGAAACTGTGGCAATAATCTGGTAAGATCAGTAGGGTAAACAATTACCCCCACCCTTTTTAAGAGGTGGTAAAAATGAAGTGTTTATGATAAAAATCAGAATACAAAAAAATACTCTGAAAGGCCATAGCATGCCGAGAACCTCACAAGTTGAAATTTAATATAAAGAATCTTGTCCTTGGGAGTTCAAAAGAACAAATGCACAAACAAAATGGCTTACTTTAGTATTTGTTGCAAGCAATCAAGAACGTGAGTTTGCCATATTACATCTCCTAAACAGCTACTAAGGTCTTGAATTGCATTGAAAACACTTTTTTAACTGCCAACATTTACTGGAGCTGTCAGACAAGAAACAGACTCAATCTTGTAGCTGAGTGGAGCCACAGATAGTTCTTACTGAAGTAAGCATACGTGTCAAGGAAGCCTAGGGGTCCGGGATCATTAGGAGCTGAGGGTGGGCTTCAGTCAACAGTCAGAAAAATACAGGAGCCTCAGCTGTACTACTGCAGGAAAATTAGTTCTGCCAGCAAGCTGAGTGAGCCTGGAAAGCAGATTCTCCCCCAGTTGAACCAGCACAGCCTCACTAACTTATTGATTGCAGCCTCTGACAGAAGACCCACTTAAGCTGTGCCTTGACTCCTGACCCACAGAAATTAAAATAACAAATGTGTTGTTTTGAACTGCTAAATTCACAATAATGTGTAACAAAATATGGAAAACTATTTGTGTGTGTGTGTGTGTGTGTGTGTGTGTGTGTGTGTGTTTTCTCTTTTTTTGGTCAGTGAGGGTAAGGGTTTGTCAATTTTGTTTATATTTCCAAAGACCCAACTCCTGACTTCATTGATTTTTTTTTATTAGTTGCTCATGACAATACAATGATCTTGACATATCATACATTTGAATCAAATGGGGTATGAATTCTCATTTTTCCAAGTGTACAGGTTGCAGAATCACCTTGGTTATACGGCCACTTATATACATACAGCGATACTAGTGTCTATTTTATTCTGCTGCCCTTCCTAGTAATACTTATTCAGCTTACCTACTTTTAAGCAATGTAACATTTTTGCTGCCAAATAGTTGCCTACATTTCTTTGTTTTACAGGCTTTACTTATTCAATCTTTTTGTGGGTCAGGAACACTAGAGTAAAAAAGAAATGGAAGATTGACCCATGCTTCCCATAGCAACCACTTGTATCTCACCTTTTCTGTTGTAAGAGGCAAAAATTGTCTCGCAGAGGCACTAGAGATATAAAGGTCAAAGATATGCCTTTGGATCTTATCCCCACTCCTGATGGAGAACAAGGACTTTGGGTCATTTTCTCCCAACTTTGCCCTTTCAGCAGGAAATAACTAGAACTTTGTTAAGAGAAATGAGTCACAAGAGCCACACAATGGCAAGCTCTACCACTACAGATATCCCACTAGATATACAGAATAATAGATATATTTAAATAAATCTATAATGAAAATTCAGAGATGGAAAAAGACTAGAAAATCAGGTATTAGAAACTTTATATTCTCATAGGGGGAAAAATTTAATTACCAAGTGGTCTTATGTTTTTATAATTAGAAAAATCAAAAGTAATATATAACTGTAGCAAAGTCGATGTGTAAAGCTTTATTTTTTAAATGAAAAAAACCAGTCATGAGTGCTTAAAGTAGAAATGAAAACAAACAAACAAAAAATACTATTTCTAAAAACAACAACAACAACAACAACAAAAACAGTTAATTTGCCAGGAAAGAAAATCAAAATGGAAACTCCTTCCAGAAGAGCTCCCAATTCCATTATATATTAATTTGTTGTTGTTTAGAATGTAAGTTACATGAGTGAATGGACTTTTGTCTTTTCCTGCTATATCTCCAGTGTCTATAGTTGAATGAACTAATGTAGTTTGCTTTGTTGGTGAAGATTACCAGTTCTGATGAGAAGTATGAGGCTCTTATCTCGTTGCAACAAAGCTGTGAAATTTAAGGGTTTGTTTTTCTATCAGCATAATTTCAGACCAGTTAAAAGGTGAGCTCTCCCAGGGGCAGGTCGAATGCCTATAATCCCAGCAGCTTTGGAAGCTGCAGCAGGAGGATCCGGAATTCAAAGCCAGCCTCAGCAATTTATTGAGGCCCTAATCAACTCAATGAATCTTGTCTCTAAACAAAATACCAAAAAGGGTTGGACATATGGCTCAGTGTGGTTTAGTGCCCCTTGGTTCAATCCCAGGTACTGGAAAAAAAGAAAAAGAAAAAAGAGAAGAAAAAGTGAGCTCTCCCTTCACCTCTTATAGTAAGTAACTCTGGGTGGTTATTCTTTTCTTCTGGAAATGCTAGAGGTGTAAACTACCCTTGAATGTTTCAAATCATCAGGATGAATGTTTTATGCTTTATCATTATTGCTCTACTGTTGTAGCAGCCTTCAATACATGGAAACCATCTTTAAAGTACAGCTTTGCTAATGTTTCTAAAGCTTAACTGGCCTCTACTCAGAGAGCATGTGGATCCCACCTAAAGCTTTAATGGTTACCATCTTCATGGTTTTCAGAGACCAGCTGATAATACTGATTGCTTTCATGCTAATTGCTTGCAAAAAAACAAGGCTTTGCTGTCTTATTGTTGTCTTGGCGTGATCCCTGCCCTATGTAAACCTCATCCAATCACCCACTGACTACCACCATGGACCTCTGGACTGTCCTGTTACTAACTATCCTTAACTCTCCAAGTCACACCTGATGGAGAACAAGGACTTTGGGTCACTTTTCCCTAACTTTGCCCTTTCAGCAGGAAATAACGAGAATATGTTGGTGTCCAAATACCCTAAAATAATTTAGGGCCTAAAGTCCTTGAGGGGGGAGTGTTAGGGAAGAGACAGATGAGGATAGTGGGAACATGAGGTTAAGAGAATAATTTTATAAAATGGGCCCACTGTGCTGACCCCCACATGCTTTCTTTTCCAAGAAGTGATTTACCTGCAGCCCTGCTTAGCCTAAGTGGACAGGATATGTCATATTCCTCAGCAAACTACCTGTTAACTGCAGGAGAAATGCAGGCCCAAGATCATGTCAATGGGAGGAAACCAAGAGAATTTTGTGACCAGATCCTGAAACTCTGGGAGATAAGAATAGTTACTCCCAACCATACAATCTGTAAGAATGTATGGTAAGATTCCAATAAGAACCAGTCAGCATGGGCTGTGACCCAAAGTTGCCATGACAGTGGGGACTTGAAGGTAAAATGTCACCTGGCTGAAACTCAGAAGTTAAGAAGTGGACCTGAGCAGGACTCTGAAAACATTTCTGGAATCCCCAATAAAACCCGAGTGCAGGAGAGGCATGTGGTCCCTCTCCTCTCTCAGATGACCCACTCTTTTCCTTGAGAGTGTCCCCTTTCCCTTTTCCTGTCCTTTCAATTAACTCATTCCTGTTACTCTGAGCAACATGTCTGAAATCTTTCTGACCTGATCACAAGAATCAGGGGCTTAAAAGGGGGTCTTCACCCTACCTTGGTTTCTCAGAAAGCCCCAGCTTCACAAAAGGGTTCACAAACAAGCAGAGGAAACAGCATGTGTAGAAGTCCAGACAGACAGGAGAGTACAGAATACATACTCTCTGTTTTAGTCCATTTGGGCTGCTGTAACAAAATACCATAGATCACATGGCTTATGAACAGCAGAAATTCATGTCTCACAATTCTGGAGGCTGCAAAGTCCAAGACCAAGGTGCCAGCAGATTTTGCTGTCTTCTTCATAGACAGTTATCTTTTTACTCTAACATTAATTTAGCGGAGAGATCTCTCTCAGGCCTCTTTTATAGGAGGAACACTGATTCCAATCATGAGGGTCTGTACCCCCATGACCTAGTCACCTCCCAAGGATCCCACGTAATATCATCACTTTGGAGATGAGCATTTCAACATCAGAATGGGGGGAGGGGTGTTGTAGGGACAGACAAGGCAGGGCACCAAAGATAGCAGGAAAGAATTTTATTTGGCTGCAGCCAGGTTCAGAGGGCACAGCTTTTGCTGTAAGCAATCAGTTCAGGTAGTTTCAGGATTTTATACCCAGCATGTAGGGGGAGGGGCTCAGAAGTTCACATAAAAGCAGCTTTTTCTTTCACTGTTCTGGGCAAGTT
Source organism: Callospermophilus lateralis (assembly GCF_048772815.1). NCBI lineage: Eukaryota > Metazoa > Chordata > Mammalia > Rodentia > Sciuridae > Callospermophilus > Callospermophilus lateralis. The sequence goes on along the minus strand of NC_135312.1, from coordinate 57,577,473 downwards.
AACCCTTCAAAGACAACATCTGAGAAGGGGAGAGCGTCTTCTCCCCTTTCTCACCTCCCTCTGCCAGCTGTTACCATGGAGCCCAACTGGTAACTTCTCTTATCTTAGAAATACAGACAAATCAGTGAAGCCCCAGCTCAAGATCAGAGGCCTTGTTTACACATAAACTACTATACTGGATACATGTTTGTAAAAAGCTAGTAAGGGGGTGTCCAGCACCTGGAGTGCTGATTTCTCCCCATTCAGTGGCCAAGTAAGATAGGGCAATACAAAAATAGGAAGTTTATATACACTGAACTCTTTCGTAGAGACTCTTTTGCTGACAGTCCTAAATCAGTTATAGTGAAGATTTCCGGAGAAGCCCAGTTAAGACTTTTCTGTGGAGAAAGGGGGGTGCCACTACAGGGGTACATACACATTCAGACCGTAGCAACCAGGAATAGCAAATCTTTTTTTTGCATAATATTTTAATTTTATGCTATAATAATCAGAAATAGTTTATCTTTGGAAGGAATTCATATATAGAGGGATCACCTAGAGTTAGAAAATAATCATGTCCAAGGATTAAATGGATAAAATACAGAATAGAGAGGAATTTTAATTGGGATTCAAATTAACTAAAACAATAAAATTATAGAAAAATGTTAATTATTTTGTGACATAGAAGTAATGAAATTAACTTGTTTACATTGAAAGTAAGTTCTAAATTATATTTGAAATATACACCCTACATAAAAAGCATGTATAATTTTCAGTAAAGCACCAGGTACTTCTAACAAACTCATAGTTCTAGAAAAAATTAAGAACTTTGAAGCTGCATATGGTGGTATACACTTGTAATCCTAGTAGCACAAAAAACTGAGGCAGGAGGATTGCAAATTCAAAGCCAGCTTTAGCAACTTAGCCAGGCCCTTGGTAATTTAGTGAGATCTTGCCTTAAAATAAAAAATAAAGAGCTGGGGATGTGGCTCTGTGGTTAAGTAGCTCTGGGTTCAATCCCTAATACCAAACAAATAAACAAAAGGAAATGTGCTAGATGATTACTGATATTTTTAAACTCTACAGGTAAAATTTCATACAAATAAAAATGTACATTTTTCTTTTAGTATTAACATTTTTTTATAATACTAGGGATTGAACCCTATCACTGAACTATATCCCTAGCTCTTATTTTAGGTCTCAGTAAATTGCCAGGCTGGCCTTGAACATAGAATCCTCCTGGCTCAATCTTCCAAGTTGCTGGGATTATCTGGTCCAAGTAAATTCTTAACATTGTCACAAATTTTCATCCCAACATATAGGCATATAGACCCCTTCTCCATACTTAATGGGAAACTATAGGCAAACTCAGTTGTTGCCAGGAAGTGGCCTTAAAAAACATTTCTTGGATAGAAGGAGAACTTCATTGTTATACAGAATACATATATGATGTTGTGATAAGAAAAAGAAAAAAAAAGTGTGTCACATTAGATTGGATAGAAAGAAAGGATGGGAGAGGAGGGGAGGAGTAGGGAGGATAGGAAGGGCAGCAGAATAGAATAGACAATATGATTGATGTATCTACATTCCATGTATGTATTATATGTCAAAATACATTCTGCTGTCATGTATGACTAAAAAAAATGAAAATAAATCGTATGGTTAAAAAAAAAAAAACATTTCTTAATACTTTTACAGGCAACTTTCTCAGCATGCTTTCAGGGCCATAGTTTATACTGGTGTTTCATTAACTCATCTCTATGGAAAGTCCTGATAACCATAAAGCTAAAATAGGTTCACTTATTATTCTGATATCCTAACTGAACAATTCTTTCTGGAGTATCTTGGTTAAACAACACTGTTGAAACTCTCCTTTGTCAGGCCCTATCTTTTCACTCATACTCATTTTTTTTTTTTTTTTTTTAGAGAGTGGAGGGAGGGAGGGAGGGGGAGAGAGAGAGAGAGAGAGAGAGAGAGAGAGAGAGAGAGAGAGAGAGAGAGAGAGAATGAGAGAATTTTTAATATTTATTTTTTAGTTTTCGGCAGACACAACATCTTTGTTTGTATGTGGTGCTGAGGATCGAACCCGGGCCGCACGCATGCCAGGCGAGCGCGCTACCGCTTGAGCCACATCCCCAGCCCCACTCATACTCATTTTTAAAAAAAGAGTTTAAAAATTTTTTTCCTGATAAACTTAAATTTTTTTTAGCTGTAAATGGACACAATACCTTTATTTATTTTTATGTGATGCTGAGGATCAAACCCAGTGCTTCACACATGCTAGGCACGCACTCTATGACTGAGCCACAACCCGAGCCCACTCATACTTTTAAAATATACCTGCTGCTACCAGTTTGGGGTTTTGTATTTCAATTTACTTTGGAATGATTTAATGGCATTGAATTATTCCACTTATATTTTTACATAACTATAATAGCATATTTTAATATGACTATTATCAATACCCACACATAAGAGTGACTTTTACCAATTTTATGGTGATAGGGTCATTTAACAGTTTACTCATCACAGTTGACAAGGTGTCAAAAATAGCCTTATTAAATATAACAATATTATTAATTATCAACAGCAATTATAATGATGAATAGCTCCTTTACTAGTTATTGAGGATGTACCAGTTCTGAATGCTTGTCTCTCAATTTCTGGTAGAGCAGCCAAACATTCTTTTTTAACGCCCTCAGCGTGGCATTTCTAATATTGAATTTAGAAAACCCCAAAACTACAGACCTGATTGATTTGAACAAGAATATAAATGACATGTAGTAATTACCAGTGACAGAACAACATTAGGGTTAAGATATGAATTTTGAAGTTAGACTTGCTGGGTTCCAAGTCCTTATACAGAAGTGAGTAGTTTTGGGTTGCCAGATGTAGCAAACTATGATAGCCAGTTAAATTTGAATTTCATTTAACAGAAATATTTAGTGTAAGTATGTCCCAAATATTGCATAAGATAAACTAAAATTTTTAATTATCTTAATTTCAAATTTAACTGAGCATCCTGCATTTTATCTGGCAACCATTATTTAACCTCTGTAAACTTCAATTTTCTTATTAGTTGAATGGGGATAATAGTAGTACCAACTTGATAAGGTTGTTGTGAAGACTGACTTAAAATATGTAAAATACTAACGACCCTTAAATAGAACATCTCAATAAATGTTAACTACTGTTATTGTAATAGTTTTATGGTAGTGTTATAAATACTTACTGGAGGTTATTTTTGGAGCTTCTGCTATCAGCTATGATGATTAGCTGGTAACAGACTGATTCTATTGCCACCAACAACAATTAAACTGGTTCAAATGCATTGAAAGTGTTTTTTTTTTTTTTTTAATAGATTAAGTGATTGGCAGTACAAGACTGCAATTCCCTAGAGTGAAAACAAATGAAATCAATCTTTCATCTTCCCATTTTCTGACCAGAGGTACTTTAAGACTGGACAGCAAAGAAAGAAAACCCACACAAACACGGCAATTTGTTGTTAGTGAATTAGTTTGGGGAAGCTGAGATTGCTGAATTTGTGGGTTTCTGTACTGTAGTGACAGGTGCAAAGTGGAGAACACTTCCAGAAACCCACAAGTCACCATGAGTCTTTGAGTAAACTATAAACTCTGCATGCAGAGTGAGGTTCCAAGAGGCTGGACAGAGAATGACATGACAGTTCTTTGTCCCTGAGGAATATGCCTGGCTTAGCATTTCTGCTTAATCATTTATTGGCTGAGAAGCCTGTGGGAAGAAAATCCTCAATGCAGATGCAGTAGCGGATTCTATCCAGGCAAAAAATCATGGCTGGGGCCATGGGGTAAAGAAGATGCCCCTTTTGGTTCCAGGATGAACTGTGCAGCTGAGACTTCCTCTTTCCACTCCAGGACAATCTGAGGGCTAAGTTGCACATACCACCAGCACTGATTTTGTAGATGTTTCTTTCTGAAGGTCTTTGGTGGTGGTGGGGCACAGGAAAGCATTCATTGGCTCTTTGTAACACAGTCATCTTCTTTTTTGAGACAGGTGAAGAATACTTCTCTTTCAAAAGTTTGTGCCCCTTGGTGAACTGCTCAAACTATTCCCAAACCCAGAAGGCAGATGATAAATCACCTAGCAGCCCAGGCTATGTTGCCTTTGAATCCATTTCTTTAAAAGAGAATCATTACTAAGAATTCTAATGCTGAATGTAGAAGCAGACAAACCCTTCTCAAATTTCTTCCCCCACTCCTGTAGTTTCTACAACTAGTTTCTTCCCATCTTATGGAATCCTAGTTGTTAGTTTGAAATAAGATTGCTTTTAATGTTCAGTCATAGTAATGTACAACTAGTAACAAAAGTCTTTCCATTTACATTGAGCTCACCCTTTATTAAGAATAAAACAGGCAATGGGAATAGGAAGACAGAATGAATCAGACATAACTGATTGCATATATGAATGTGCATATATGAATACATGACCAGTGAAACTCTACATCATTTATAACCACAAGAATGGGATCCTAATTAGGATAAGTTGTACTCTATGTAGATGTATACACTCTATTGTCATGTATATCTAAAAAGAACAACAAAAGAATAAAACAGTTTTACTCAAAGTTTAAAAAATAAGGAACCATGACCATGGATTAAGTGAACATAATATCTATTTTTATTACGAAAACATTAAATTTTGACAAATTGCTTCATCTGCTTTTTAAAAATCTATTATCTGACTTAAACCTACTCAGCAAAAATGCCAATAAATTATATAAATCATAGTTTGGGTCTTTTTAAAACTAGGAACATATCATTTATAATAACCAAACAATACTAAACTGAATTGTATGAGCTATTAACTTGTAATTTATTTTCCATATTTAGCTTAAAATAAAAAGAAAACCAACTGTATTAATACACTGCTGCAAAAGTTTATCACAACCTCCCTCCACATCACTGTGTCAGTATCCTTCTTTCTTCAGAGGTACAAAATACAGCCACATCAGGTGTCAAAGCACTCATTCTCAATTGCCCTCTCCTGCTCATCTTGGGAGTCACATGCCACCAAGGGCTGATAACACGTGCCCAGACTATTTTGCCTTTAAATAAATTTCCCTTCTATAAAAGGAAATCATTAGCTAAGAGCTCAAATGCTGAATTTAGAAACAATGATTCCAATCCAATACATAAAAATCAAATGTGTTAGTATTTAAAAGCCACAAATTCTGAAAAGTAAACAACCAATGAACTAATAAGGCCAATAGCATTGCCACCACATGCCTTCAAATGGTTTTGTGTGCGCGCGAGCATTTGTCTTCATAAATTATATTTTGGGACAGATTAGATGAATTTAAATAAAATGGGTGTTCTGTAGAGAGTTTTAGGGTTTTCAACATGGGTGGCAAAATTAAAAAATACATCACTAGTCTTATTAGTGAATGTTTTCCACTTGGTTTCTAAATCTTTATTTCCTGTGGAGGCAAACCAAAACACTCTTAAGATTCCATCTTCAAAATTACAATATAATGTCTATTATTCCTAGAGATTTTAGAGTTAGATATGATCCTGGTCCTTGATACCATCTTCATTTTCATCATCCTCATCGTCTTGATCTCCAGATTCAAGTTCATCCTCTTCTTCAATCTAAAGGGAAAATATAAATTTAATACTCTGGAAATCTGTTCAAACTCAGATATAATATACATGATAAATGTATACATGTATTCTGTTTTAGTAATTATAGTAGAATATACACCATCTGATGTCCTTGATTTAATGCTCAAGGTTCCCTGTCATTTTTAACACAAATGAGATATATCAGTTAACTTTACTAATAAATTACATCTCCACATGCAAATCTGAACCAAACATGACAAAGATGATGGTCCACTTGGGTGCTCAGAGTCTTGTTATCACAGGAGTTATCAAATCAATTCACTTTTTAGGTCATGGTCCAAAAGAAAATAGTCTAAAGTGCTGGAAAATAAATTTAATCTGTGTCTTAAGCCAACTCACTGAATAGTGAAAGAAATGTAGATAATACCTTATTCATAAATCCACATAACAATACCTATAATAAAGGAACAATTTTTTTCCATGCTGTGTTAAAATTTTTTTAAATGTTCACAAAGAAATATAATACAAATCATTTCTGGAAACATTTCTATCTTACTGGATGACCAAGATCCTTGAGTTTATTCTTCAATGACAATATTTTCTGATCTTGATCGGCCAACAGCACCAAGAGATCATCTTGTTCTTTTTTAGAATCTGTAACTTCCAACTGTAGTTTGTCTTTCTCATTTTGTAAAATGGCAATTGTGCTGTTTGATGAATCCAGCTGCTCTTTAATGGAAGTTCTTTCCTCAGACAGAGCTTTAACTTCATTCTAGAAAAAGGTGAAAGTCAATAATCTGAAGTCAGTATTTGCTGTGCTAGATTTTTAACAAATAGTTTCTTCCTATGACAAATCACTACGCTTGTCCAATCTGAGGCATTTAGGGGTGGGAGTTGAAGATACATGAGGCTTAAAACATATACATCCAGTAACATGAGAATTTTTAGACTATCCATTGAAGATGGTTACTGTGAAAAATAGATTAATATTGAAAATGTAGTTAGCTATTCCTCAAAAAATCCTAATAAAAAAAGCAATACCATGTTAGATAATCAGAGGAATAAACAAAGAAACAAAATATTTCACAGCAGAAGTCTGGTTACGATCAGAATTAGAACCAAAAACTCAAGTTAAAAAAAAAAAAAAAAAGTTGCCAGGTGCGGTGCACGCCTGTAATCCCAGTGGCTTAGAAGACTGATGCAGGAGGACGGGGAGTTCAAACAGTGAGACCCTGTTTCTAAATAAAATACAAAATAGGGCTGGGGATGTGGCTCAGTGGTTGAGTGCCCCTTAGTTAAATCCCCAGTGCCCAAAAAAGTTCACATCATAGAATTAAATGAGAAAGAATAATAGTTAAAATAAAATCCATGGTTTAAAAATAAAACAATATGATCACAATCCAAAAAGCATAATTATACTTTATTTTTCTTTTTGTATTTTTTCCCTTCATACCTTTTATTTTTTATCAGTCACCTTATTCCTTTCTGCATTTATTTATTCTGAAGTCTCTGTAACAGACTATCAGAATTTAATGTTCCTGTGTTCTTCAGCCTGAATTTGGCTTGTGTATTAGCCAAGCTTGTATTCCTTACTTTGTTATTGTGATTAGATATTGATATTGACAAGAAACTTAAATATTTTCAATGAATTTTACTTTTGTAGTACATGTACATAAACTCCTATTTCAAGTACTCAATACCATCATTTGAAACAGCATTAAAAAATCTTTATGACATCTTTAGTTATCAAAATATGAATGGTAATGTTATGATAAAATTACATCTCATCAGCTTTCTTCATAAACCTAAGGATCTGAGATTAAGTGAAATAAAATCAAATGTTCTAATGTTCATATCATACTAAACATAATAAATAAGTTTTACCAAAAACCAACCTTCAATTCTTTAGTTTCTTGTAGTAATGCTGATAGTCTTCCCTCTACATCAGTAGTTTTAGAAGCTATTATAGACTCATTTTCTCCTTGTACAGGAATGGATTTTGTCTGAAAGTAGAAATTGGAAAAAAAAAAACAACAACTGTTTTTTGGAAGTTATAAACAATAAAAACTCTCAAAGTGGTAATTTAATCTTGTTGTTTTGAAATTTTATTTCCAACTACAGAAAATATAACTCTTCATATATTTTTGTGCAACAAAGTACTGTTCACTGACAGATGAGCCGTCCCCATCTGGAGCAGCATTAGATCTTTGGTCAGAGTATGAAGAAGGCTGGGCTAATAAGCTTCCTCAAGGTCAGCCTAGAAAAGTAATTAATGAGGCAGCTCCAGTGAAGCTATAACACAATATATAGTAAACAGAAATTATTTTTTCAAAGCTTTTCCCTCATAAACTTCCTGTACCATGAGTCTACGCTGTCGTTTCAGATAAGACCAATAGGTAGATGATAGATTGAGCCAAAGGACATTAATTGGCAAAGTGCAAGTATTTTCTTAAATACTATAATAGATGCTATTAAATCAAAGTCTTAAATTCTATTCCCATAAAATACCAGGAAGTGAAGTGCTAATGCAACAAATATCTAAAAACATGGAAATGGCTTTGGAACTAGATAATGAGTAAGAAGCTCAAAGGGTTTTGTGGTGAATATTAGTTAAAGCCTGAATTACCTCAAAGTGACTGTTGGTATAAATGTGGACATAAAAGGATTCTGGTGAGGGCTCAGAAAGAAAAGCTATAAAGAAAGCTTTTATGGTCTTCAGAGATACACATGTGCTATCCTGAACAGAATGTTGAAAGAAATATGAACATTAAAGGTACTTCTGGTGAGGTCTCAGATGAAAATGAGAAACATGTGAAAATGAGAAACATGTCACTGTGAATCAGAGAAAAGGCAGTTCTTGTTATAAAGTGGAAAAGAACTTGTGCTAAATTGTGTTCTAGTGTTTTGTAAAAATACTGAACTTTAAGGTTAGAAACTTGGATATTTAGCTGAGATAAAGCCTCATTTCAACTTGCTGCCAAGAGTAAAATGTAAATGAGAGACAAATTGACAAAGGAATGGCTAGGCAAAAAAGAGCCGGAACTTGAAGATTTGGAAAATTCTGCCTATCTATATTGCAAAACATAAGAAGGCATATTTTGGAAACATCAAAGGTTTGGAGAACTTTTAGGGATTACATGTGTGATTAATGGAACCAATCAACCAGCTCAGCAAATGCCAGAAAGAGAGATGAAGTTATCCAAAAACCATCTGTGGAGGACCCTCTTGTCTAATGGCTTGGAGTCCTATGAACTGCAGGGGAAGCCAACAAGGTTTCTGATCATTTTATACCTGTAGAAAAGCTGCCATTTTGACTGGAGCAGGCAGAGATAGGATGTAATACTAGCAAAATAAACCATTCACTAAAAACTTGGAGAATCTTGTCTACAAAATGCCTCTCTGGTCAGGAAGCCTATGTTATAGAACTCTGGCTAATGAGTGATCTAAAGAGAAGGTGCAATCTGATTAATCTGCTTCTTTTTCATTGAGGCTGAGAAATAATATATCACCCTGTGTTTACTACCTTTCAGAGGAAGAAAAAAAAAAAATTCACGTACAAATGCTTCCATTTTCTGTAACAGCTCATGCTTTTCTGTGTGTAGTCTGGTGATCTCTACAGACTGTGAGTTTAATTGAGACTTTAAAGTTGCCAGTTCCTAAGAGACAAAAGAAGTTGAATCATACCATTAAGCAGTATTAATTTCATCAACGAAATGTATGTTTACAGAAATAAATCTTAAAAAAATGATTTCCTTTCTTGACCCTACCCTCTCAAACTGGAGGTTCACTGTTCAAACACAGATGAAATAATACTACAGTGAAAATGTATTAACTGAAAGCTTAAAATAATGAACTTCCCAATGTTCTTATCCTTTCCTTCCTTATCCCACAAAAATGCAATAAAAGAAAAGCAATTAAAATGGTGGTTTTTTAACCAGGAGTTATAAGGAACCTGGGACATTTATAATGTTTGTCACCACTGAGTAGGCAGCAGAATGCAGGCATATATAAAATTCTTGTTTTAAAATTTCTGTTAGGTGTATATGTGGTTTTTCTTTAATTCTCCTGGTTTTTTTAGTCCTCAAAATGAGTTATATGGATAGTAACATTATGGATCATTTTTGTTTTCTTTTTACACAGTATTTAATGATATATATTACAATTAACAAAAGCCTATGTTACTAGTTAACAAAACCATCATTTTAAAAAATGTGTATTTTTAACAATCTAAAGTTTATAAAAGAAAATTGGAAAAAATACAAAACTAAAAGATAATTTTCTTCTGAGAAAATATCACATCAAAGTTTTACTGGGTCACATAATTAAATAATAAAAGTTTTTACTTGGGATTTACAAATTAAGGTTAATATGTAACCTTATATGCAATATAAAGTTATATGTAATATGTAACCTTAATATGTAATATGTATACTTAATTTCTTTACATTTTGAGACAGTTCTATAATAGGTAGACTTTCTAAAACCCAAATAGCATTATTAATCTTCCCCACACAAGCAAAACATTATGGACATACTGGATATCTGAAAATCCTTAGTGAAGGTGATTTGAAAAATAAAAAAGACCTGATTTTAGAATCTACTCTGAAGTATGCAGACATTATAAAAATAAGTCACAATCTACGAACAGTTACTCCTCTCTCAGACCAGTGCACTAAGGTCAGCTGACTGACAGAGGAGGAAGTCAGTCCTGGGTTATAATATTAGTATTGTTTGAATTTTTTAAAGAAAATTCCTTTTAATAATAAGAGGGAAATGATGGAATGAAGAAGTGAGAGAAAAGGTAACTTCAAAACAAAAACCCCCAAACAAAATCTGTTTAGTGGTGATATACTAATGAGCCTGATAATTTTCTAAGTTTTTCTTCCAATTACTACGTCATTTAGTTATTACCATGAAAAAAGTTATTTTGTTTTTCAGCTGGAGCCATCTGAGATATATGCTAGTTTACTCTTTTCCAATTCCAACTTTCTGGACAGGAAAATTACCTGTTTTAATTCTGCAATTTGTTCAGAATCTTTAGTTGAAGACTGTTCATTCATGTCAGAAGCAGTTTGGGAAGATTTCTACAAGGAAAACAGAAATGAACTATGAAATAAAAACAATTTAATGAGAAAGGAAAAAAACAAAAGCAGAACTGTACACACATAAGCTCTACCTTACAAATGCTTACCCAAAACTTTCAAGTCAATGTTAATTTTTTTATGCAAGATAAAATTTCAACCCATATTATGACTTCTTCATAGCTAATAAGTTTATGTATTAAAAGAGTTATTTCAGGCTGGGGTTGTAGCTCAGTGGTAGAATGCTTGCCTTGTATGCATGAGGCCATGGGTTCGATCCTCAGCACCACATAAAAATAAATAAATAAAAAGAAAGATATTGGGTCTATCTACAACTAAAAACTATATTTAAAAAATAAATAAAAGAGTTATCTCATTTAAATTTCACAACAATGAGACAGACATTACCTCCAACAATTTATAAATTAGAAAACAAGTTTAAAGAGGTTTACTTTGCTGCTTAAATTCAATTACTTAGGAAGCACTGAAGCTTAGACAGTCTAACTTCAAAGTTCATATTCTAAAATTTTAATATATGATACTTTGGCATAAGGGTTCCAGCAAAATAAACAGTGCTCAGGATGTAGCTCAGTGGCAGAGTGCCCATTTACCATGTATAGGCCAGGGGTTCAATCCCCAGTACTCTACAAACATAACAAAATGAATAATCAAGAGAATGAGAATTATTCTCAACTTCTTATTTATTTATATTTTTACTTACCAAATTTTCAATCAAAGAGTCTTTTTCAGCAAGTTGGGTTTGTAAAAGTTCTCGATTACTTTTTAACTCTTCTATCTCTTCTCGTAATCTACTAATTTCTTCTGGCTGAATACCATTTATCTGAGCCCCATTATTGTAAGGACCTTGATGCTGATTGTCTTTTCCTATTAAACGGCATAAAATTTAAAAAGCTAGCATAAAATGAAAGTTTTTCATTTTTGAACCAGAAGACTGAAAATAGATTAATATGAGATTTAACTATAACTTCTTTATCTCAATTTGGCAGTAATTTTGCAATCACATCTCATCTTTGCATCTCATTTTTTATTGATAAAAATAGAGAACTAATTATATTTCCAGGGTTTCTAGCAGGAAAAATATACATAGTTTTGCCTAAATTGTATGATTTGGTGATCTATGATTAAGAATTAGTTTCTAATGC